>NC_090266.1:254137884-254497771 GCF_040414725.1 Anabrus simplex
TAACACTTGCCACTGCTGTTCTATCTGCAGGAACTAACCGAATCTTCACCGATACCTCACATGAATTCACTCCCTGAGAACTCTTAGCTCTCATCTTTCATCCCCTTGAAACAATAGCCCAGCTGCCTTCCACAACATTTCCCCTTCCTTACCCTCATTGCCTACCTACCGTATCGTGGACATTGATTGAGGAATACCTACTTTCATTCCTGTCCTCCGTTAAAAGCCTAATTATCTCCCTCAAACATGCTACCTCTTCCCTCATTTTCCTTAATGCCTGCTGTCACCCACAGTCCCTACAACTACCTCCCTCAGCCAGTCTTTTATCTTCTTCACAGAAATAGGAAAATGTGGAAATATCAACAGAAATAAAACACCGTATTCTGTGAATCTATATAAATCAGAGGATGGAAATAATGATGTACTGTATACTAAACAAACACTTCATGACAGTAAAGCAAGACACTAACTCATAAAATAACTACACTACAATTATTCTATTTACATACATACATACATACATACATACATACATACATACATACATTATCATTATAGACTGTTATGCCTTTCAGCGTTCAGTTTGCAAGCCCTAATGCAGATGTGTGGTGATTGATTGATTATTCATTCCTTCTCTTCAGTGTTTATTCTTAGATTACTCTGAACAGAACTGCATATAGCTAAGAATATTCAACCACTTCAAGAGGACAGTAACTCGGAATAAACTGGACGACTGAATAAGTGTGAAGAGTCATACACAGTCAAAACAACCGGGTTAGCAAACAATTACATCTGGAGCTTAAACAACCCAAAATCAACTTACAATCGTGGTCGTTACAGAGAGCAGATGACTTCACTGGATGGTGTTGAGGAGAGGTATTATGAAATGACCTTAAGCAGCAGTTCAAATTTTTACGTTCCTAATCAGGAAGACAACCCGTGAAGTGTTAATAGAGCTATAATCAACACAAACAGTTTTAATTAAACTATAATCACAACCATATGCATACACCTACCTTGTATAGGAATACTTGTTGTTGTGTCTGTTGATAAGCAGTTTCACTACTGGCTGAAATAAAAAGATGACATGAATTACTGAAACTGAAATACAGCAATACCAAGCATAGGAGCGTATTTATCTACATGCTATATACAGCTGCACAATGTTGTCTCAACTACTCTATTCTAGAAAGTGCCAAGCAAATTTCAGGAACCAGAGTGAAATAAGGAAGGTTGGGAGGCAAAAATCTCCCCACTCCTCCATCAACCACAAATGGCTATTCACTTTATTACTGATCACACCCAATATTGACTTCAGAGATCTTGCAAGATTCTAAAAGTTATTTTAAAATCTCAACCGTTTGTATAATAATTTCTGAGTATTACATATTCTAAATACAATTTGACTCGGGCTTAGTGGCACTACCAGTCATTTATCGCAGTTGGTTGATGACAGCAGGGCGAGCAGCAGGTATGTCAGTGGGGCGAGTACAGTATCACGAGTCTCGCATTACTGACTGGCCAAGATTAATTTCAGAGAATAATCTGTGAGTACTGCAAGTGGAATAGAATGTGTGCTGATCGTTCAGCTATGTTAGAGCGAAAGGAACCACCGTATCATCAAGGACTGACCAACTGACAAAATAACTGAACTGCATCATATTTAATGGGCACCTGCACCCTGACGACAGAACCGGACATAAACAGAGAGTACAGTACATGAGTACAGTGGTTCCTCGCATGGCTAACAGCTGAGCACAAGTTAGCAGACTGAAAGTTTCGTGTATCTTGAGCTGACTTTGAGAATGGTGCCCAGCAGTGTTTCATGAGTTTGTTAATTCTACTTGATGGATAACAGCTATTTTACTGGTACTTCCTGGAGCTCCTTGCATATTCCAGAAAGGACTCCTTTTCCAGAACCAAGTCGCAGAAGTTCTGACATGACAATTTTAAATTCATCTGGATACAACTCTGAGCCTTTATCAGTTCTGTTGACATTCTGTTCTTATGATCTAACCTTAAAGCTTACATTATACTAAACACTTATCCGATGTGTGTATTACTGACTGGGATAACAAGCACAAGCTGCATTATTCTGAAAATGTTTGGTGAATTCACTTTCCAAAAAAAATCCTAAACTTTACTACAACAATTAGCTTTCCTATCAATTGTCGACATTACTGATTAGAAAATGGTGCTCATAAGAGAAAAAATAACTAACACCTAACAATATTTCACGAACACAAAGATAACACTGCAAACTATCATTTTTCTAAAGCTTCGCTCCAGCTCAAAAGTCTAAGGTGTAAGATAAAAGACTCCGTCCAGTGGAGCGTTATCCGGAAACGTGCCCATAACGCTGACAGCATTTCCTCGCTGGATAGCAATTCCTATCCACTGCCTCAGGAATTCTGTTGAAGAGTCTCCAGTGATTGCAGATAACACTACCCAGCATGATTTTTGTAGCAAAGCATCTGATACGTGATTTTAACTAAATATGGTCTCCTGATATCAGAAATGTCATTGGTTCTATTGCATCACATCTAGTTTTCGTGTTATTTGACATTTACTGTCTGAAAATGTGTCACTGCGGCACAGTGCTGCTTTGTGATAACAGCGTCGGCTGTTGTTAGAGTGGCCGTGGTTTGCTTTGTTAATGTTCGGTACGTTTGTCAATCCAAACCTCCTCCACCGACTATGTCCCCTCCATTGAATTAGTCAGATAAGAGAGTCTATTTTTAGCTTATGGTAGCGGAAATGCGGTGAAGCCAGTGACTGTGGCGGAAGTCTGACCATTTTATACTGTGTTGCGTTGTGAAAATGGCAAGTGTGTCAGAAATTAGAAGAAGATATGTGAATAAGCCAGACTCACAAGTATGAAGAGTGAGTTTTCCACCTAATCAATACTTTATTTTACAAAATGTTTAGAATTATTTACGTTAAAACAGTACCGGTTTCGACCTGTAAATAGCTCATCACCTGTTGGTGAACCTGCTTAATAGCGATTGTACATAATAAAAAACATTACTAAAAACTAATTAAACATGAATGCCTTATTCTAATATAATACTAATGCTAAGATACACTAGGGCAGATCAGAAAATAAGTTGCACTTCTCAGTTATGGCCATTTATTACACCACCTATACAACAGCAACATGACTATAATGACATACACTGTAAAGTCACTTTTCCACATAGTTTCCAATAGACTCCAAACATTTCTGCAAACCCACAACAAACTTGTCGATGCCGGATGCATAGAAATTTCCTCCAGCGTTCTGCAACCACTCTGAGACAGCGGCCTTTACCTCCTCATCGGTCTGGAAATGTCGACCACCGAGCTCCATTCTGAGCTTACCGAACAGATAAAAGTCACATGGCGCTAGGTCGGGACTGTAGGGTGGATGTTGCCAGACTTCCCACTTGAAACGCTGCAGCAGTTCTCTCGTTTCGCGGGCCTTGTGATGTGTTGCGTTATCGTGCAACAAAATCACACCAGCGCTCAATTTCCCCCGGTGCTTCTCTTTAATCGCTTTATGCAACCGGTGCAACATTTGACAATATGACGCTGAGTTGATCGTTGTTCCTTTCGGCATGAATTCCACGTGCAGCAAACCCTCTATGTCAAAGAACACTGTCGTCATAACCTTACTGGCTGAAGGTTGAACCTTGGCCTTCTTTCGTTGTGGCGATGAGGGGTGCACCCACTCCATTGATGTTCTCTTCATTTCGGGGGTGAAGTGGTGGACCCACGTTTCGTCGCCTGTGACGATTTGCCGCAGAAACCCGTTGCCGTCTGCAGCATAGCATTTCAAAAATGCCAGGGAGGATTGGAAACGTTGTCCCTTGCGCTCATCAGTGAGAAGACGTGGGACCCATCTTTGACACAGCTTACGATATCCAAGGTCCTCGTGAACAATGGCGAACACACTGCCATACGACATGTTCAGCTGCGTTGCGATTTCTCTCAGTTTAATGAGCCGGTTCTGTCTAATGATTGCATTCACATTGTTGACCTTTCCATGGGTCCTGGATGTTGCGAGCCTGCCTTCGCGATGGTTGTCCGTGATATCCGTGCGTCCAGCTTTGAATTGCTGACACCACTTTACGATACCTTGCCGGGAAATGGCCCGCTCCCCATACACGGCACTAATTTACAACCGAACTAAAATTTCAAAATTATCTGCACAGTACACAATCGCAGCAAGCCATGTCCCTCATTGCGTGACTATAGGGATTTCGGTAATGAGAATTCTGGATTTTTGTTCCTGAAGAGATCGGTAACTTAAAGAATTTCTTTTTATTTAACAACATGTCTACAATGGGATACAGTATCTGGATACTTTCATACACCCTGTGCAGAACATGTACAACGCAAGTTACGTGCATCATTTTTGGTTAACCAACACACTGAAACTGCAGCTTTGAGTTTGACGCTGTATCTGCAAGTAAAAACAACACACAATCATACTTAAAATCATAATAACGTTATTTTCTTTACGTCCCACTAACTACTTTTATGGTCTTCGGAGACGCCGAGGTGCCGGAATTTAGTCCCACAGGAGTTCTTTTACGTGCCAGTAAATCTACCGACACGGAGCTGTCGTATTTGAGCACCTTCAAATACCACCGGACTGAGCCAGGATCGAACCTGCAAGGTTGGGGTCAGAAGGCCAGTGAATGTAAATTGCATATATATACAATATATGTGCAATTTAAATACATACATGGCAGTTTAGCAACACAGTCATGTTTGCGAGATTGTCACACAATGTATAAATAAATAAATAAATAAATAAATAATACTGGTATACATACAACGCATGGCTTATCGGTAGTTTGACAACGGGAGTCACGAGACAATGTACAATTTATTCACCAGCGACATATTAGGATTCTCATTTTGAAATACGTAACGCTGTAAGATATAGCTCAACGGCAACGTCGCCAAGAAATCCCGGCACTGCACACACGTGTATTACAGTATGGATCTGAAAGCCTTGCGATCAAGGGTGCACTGGTATCAAAACACACAGGCAAATGGCGACAAAATGAGCCATTGAAAATCTAATTCACAAAAGAAAAGTTAACGTACGTCCTTATCAATGGTAAAAATTGAAATGAATGAGCTCCTTTTGCATACACTGTCATGTAACCAGTTGCCTGTGGTCATTGGCCACATTCTAGTGGTCAGCTATAATACAGAATCAAACGTTCCAGTATTAGGAAATTTATGAGCAGGCACACCCCTGTTTGCAACCCTTGTACCTCACCTCAAGTGGGCATCTCCATTTCCTGGCGGTATGTAGGTTTTCCCCGTTTCATGTTCATTAAGAACTCTCGCAGAAGTACGGTATCGACTGCTCTGGAATGTACAGATGCACGAGTGTGTGCATGATGTGATTACTGTAAACATGTGTGTGTGAGAATTAAAAATTTATTTTGTCTTTGGCACGTTTGCAGAAATATTCTGCTTCTGAATACAATAATACTGAACTGTTACGGACAGTCATTTTACATAGAAACACACTAACATGTGCAGCATAAGTAGTTTCTTGGGACCCTACTCAGTTTAATGTTATTCAATTGTTTCATCTGGGAGTTGGATAATATATCTCTAAAGAAGGGATGGCATAGTTAGAGATATATTAAAGATGAGAGTGCCTCAGATAGGGAGAACTTAGTTAGCTTTGTAAATATCGTGTTACTAGAGAGTTTAATCAGTGGTTCATTAAGTTACCATTGCCTGATGGAGTGAGTCTTTGCTAAATGCACAAAATAAGACAGGCAGAATTGAGGGAATAGGAAGGAACTCAGTCTTAAAGTTATTTGCATGTTTCGTCAAGTGTACTTAGCTATAAGACGACTATGTGATGCATTGCCTGGGCTTGAATACAGTCATCCGAATTAGGTATCATTCCAGAAGTGAACGATGCTTGCGATTCCTTGTTATAGCAGGTTTTCAGTGAAAGCAAACAATAATAATAATAATAATAATAATAATAATAATAATAATAATAATAATAATAATAATAATAATAATAATAATAATAATAATAATACCCATGCGGGGATTTACCAGTTACCTCCATCGAGTGCGTCCCATTGGAATTAGGGAAGCTCACTGGCTCTGCCGCCAGCAGTCAGAGGGTAGTAAGGAAATAAAATACCACCGTGAAAAAAAAATGTCCCTTGCCAGGGTTACAGCGAAGACTGGTAAATGACCAGAAGACAGAACATCTTGAGGCAACCTCTAGGGCTAACAACACTAGTTGTAAAAGGATGGGTACCCGTCCAAAGCAAAGTCAAGTCAAGAAGCATGATGGCACAACTTTTCAGGAAACATACCCCAGGGGGTAAATCTCCGGATAAATCCCTCATCGTGAACGCCACGGCGCACAAGTCTCGTTCGGATTCTGGGGGAGACTCAACATCATGCAAGTACCCAGAAGAGTCAAAAACTCATGCCAAAGTCCAAAACCTTTCTAGCAACTTTCAACACAAATTCACTTACACAAACTGGCAAGCTGAAAACCCTCACCAAAGCTCTTATCGAAAATTAGATATCCATAATGGCCCTACAGGAAACAAGGTACCCAGATGAAGAGATTTTTTAATCTGAAGGCTACCGATTTTTCAAGAGCAAAGCGCAAAGAGGAATCCTCAATGGAGCTGTGATGCTTGGAACCGCGTTTGCTGTTAGAACCAAGATACTTAAATCGGTTGCAAATTTCGAACCAATTAAATGCGCAAACAAAACCTACGCCCTAGTTAACGCACATGCTCCTACAAACGATAAGAACAAGTCTGATCCAGACGAAGTTGATAATTTCTGGGACTTACTGGATGAAAAATTAAACAAAATCCCCAAACACCATGTCAAGCTTTTTTTGGGTGACTTCAATGCACAACTAGGTCGTGAACAGAAGTACAAGAAAGTTATAGGAAATTACCCTGCTCACAAAAGAACAAATTCCAACAGCAAAAGACTGGTGTCCATTTGCGAAAATCACAACCTGCAGGTCACGTCGACCCACTTTTGCCATCTACCCAGAAAGCAAGACTTGGCGTTCTCCCGTCCAAACTCTCGGAGAGTTCCAAATAGATCATGTTGCAATCTCCAGGAGAAACAGCCCTGAGATTATCAATGTCAAGGTAAAGAAAGGCATCAATGTGGCCTGAAATCACTATAGGTCTCTTATCAAATTCAAACTAACTCCCACAAACACAAGGAAGACAACCAAACAGATCACACGCTTCGACAATGATAAACTTTGGCAAAGGGTCGACGAGTTCCAGGAGAAGGCTAGACCAAATGACTGTGACTTTAACAACACCAAAAGTCTCCTTGTTGAGGCTGCCAAAGATGTTGCAGAAATCAAGAGAAGCAAAAAGCATGCCTGGTGGAATGGTACCTGCGAATCAGTCCTCAAAGAAAGACTCAATGCATGGAAACAGTACTACTCTACGAAATCAGAAAATGACTGGGTAACCTACAAAACCCAACGTGCCCAAGCAGCTAGGGTGTTCAGAACTGAGAAATGTAAATACGAAAAATCTCTCATTGAAAAGGTAGAACAAAACTTCAGGAAGAATAAAAGCAGAGAGTACTACAGAGCCTTCAAACGTAAACTCACTGGCTATAAACCACCATCTCTATGCTTTGAGCAAAAGGACGGCACACTGGCGACGTCAAATGAAGAAAATTGCAGCATTCTGGCAGACTACTTCAAGAATTTACTTAATTGCTCTAAACTGCAAAGCCCCATTGAGACCAAGGAACCCTTACTCAGGTACCCAGATTCCAGACCACCCGGCAGAGATGAAATCAAGCTCCACATTGCCCGTCTCAAAAATAACAAAGCACCGGGGAAGACTCAGTAGTAGCAGAACTATGGAAATGTGCCCCAGAGGAATCACTTGATATCTTGCAAAAGCAAATAGAAGAAATTTGGAACAAGGAGACCCTACCCGAAGATTGGAAAATAGCTTTGATTCATCCATTACACAAAAAAAGGCAGCATGAAGAACATCAACAACTGCAGAGGAATATCTTTGCTACCCGTGACTTATAAAATTCTATCACTTGCCATCCTGGAGCGTTTGGAAGCACAAGTCAAACATCAAACAGGTGAATACCAAGGAGGGTTCAGAAAAGGTCGCTCAACAGCTGAACAGATCCAAAATCTCAAAACGATCATCAGATATTGTACACTAAGCTCCAAGTAGTATGTGTCTGTCTTTGTGGACTTTAAGAAAGCGTACGACTCCATTGACCGGGAAGTCCTGCTAAACATCTTAAATGAATTTGGAGTTGATTTGAAACTGCTGGCATTAATTAGAGCCACCCTGACCGATACAAAATCCAAGGTGAAGTTCCACGGATGTCTCCGCATTCCTTTGACATCAAAACAGGAGTCCGACAAGGTGATGGGCTATCCCCGATACTCTTCAACTGTGTTCTTGAAAAGATCATCAGAACCTGGCGGGTGAGATTACAGGAAACCAACTACAGTCCGTTAAGAATAGGAAACAAATCAAGGGGATCGCAACAGACTGCTTAGCATTTGCCATTGCCAACCGCATGTGCGTATTACCGACTGAGCCTCCTTCATAGTGCACCAATATTCATCAACAATTACCTCTCAGCGACACATCAGATAACTTCCACTTCATACAATAAAACTTTCAACAACACACCAGAACCCAGCGCACATCGGCACGAAAATGGCGTGCCACTACGGCTCCTCTTCGCAGTCAGAATGAGAAGATGCCTCATCCCAGCTACAACGCTTTGACTCTGCAGTTACCGTATACATTCTAATCTCTCCACCGCAGTTCACAACACAAGCAACTCTTTCTATTTCACCAGACCAGCAACAAAAAAACAATAACTTCATCCCGAGGTCCGTCATACTTTTTCCACGGAATAACATCAATTTAGTCTCACCGGCATCTCACACCAATGTCTTCACATAACATTCAAAGCTACAGAAGTCAACTAAAAGAATAAGCAAAAGTTTCAACCCGCAACATATTCCTAATAAGCAATTACCTACAAATAACTGTCATCATTGTTGCCATTCAAACTCACTGAATACCCATGAGTCTCCATCCACACCGACCAGTCTCCGTACTGATCTCGGTGTTGCAACCAGACAACTTTCAGCTTGAGTCCTATAAAACCTCATTTGGCTAAGAACATTTCCCAACCCCCGGTAATTTTAACTAAGATAAACCACTCTGCATACTGTGAAATGTCAATGCTACATTCTTCTTCCAACCTTTAAAACAACAGGACGCACTTGATACTAGATTTTTTTATATCCTTGCTCACCAAGCTGCTTTTGTGTAAATATGTATATAAATTGTAAAATTCTCAACTGTTCACTTGGACAATGTAAATACTGTATAGTTACCAACCATTGACATTAATTTTTGGTTATAAACATTGACGCCGAGCACTACACCCTTTCTCCCCTGATTGTTATAATGTAAATATTTTTAAAAACCTTATTCTCAACTGTTCAATTGGACAATATAAATACTGTATAGTTACCAACCATTGACATTAATTTTTGGTTATAAACATTGACGCCGAGCACTACACCCTTTCTCCCCTGATTGTTATAATGTAAATATTTTTAAAAACCTTATTCTCAACTGTTCAATTGGACAATATAAATACTGTATAGTTACCAACCATTGACATTAATTTTTGGTTACAAACATTGACGCCGAGCACTACACCCTTTCTCCCTTGATTGTTATAATGTAAATATTTTTTTAAACTTTATATTTTCCTATGATTGCGTCAACTGTTCTCCAGAGCACCACTGCCGAATCTACTATTTTAATTTTACGCTTGGTGCTGACTTCTTATTCTATAAACCTATATGTTCAACCATCACTATTGTACAGCTGTTTCTCATACTTAATTTTTGTAATGTGTATTAATAATATGTATTAATTTGTGCATGTCAACTACTAACCAGGTACCTGATTTTTGCCTTGAGATAATTTGACTGATGATGCCCTCAATGAAGGGCGAAACATGTCTCAAGTGGAATCAATAATAAATTCCTAAATTGTAAAATTTATATGTAGTGAATAGGTGACAAAACAAACCTTTTAGCATCCTACATGCTTAGCATTTGCCGATGATATTGCTGTTCTCTCAAACGACATAGAAACCCCTAGAGCTCAAGTTGAAATTTTAAAGGAAATTGCCGAACAAACTGGTCTCCAGATATCGTTTGAGAAAACAGAAGTAATGACTAACATCAAAGAGGCTCCACCAAAACTCCATACAAAACACGGGGACATCACCCGAGTAGACAAATTCAAATACCTGGGCGAGATCATCATGAAAAATGGACTGGACAAAAAAGCACTTCAGGAGCTAGTACACAAACTGAAAATAGCCTACCAAACATCCCGCACAATCTAAAAAAAAAAAAATGCCTTTCCCAAAACACCAAGATATGTCACTATGAAACAGTTCTGAAGCCAGTAGTTCTATATGCAGCCGAAACCCTGTCTCTAAATGCCAACAAAGGACTCCTTGAAGAACTGGAGGAAAAAGAACGCAAAATTATGCAAGGAATCTTGGGATCAAAGTACAGAAATGGAATCCATCAAAAGAGATCCAACGAGGAAGTCTACAGCAAAATAGAGAAAATTACTGACACAACCAAAAAAAGACGGGCACGATTTTACGATCATCTGAAAAGAATGGATGGAAGAAAGTTAACTGAAGAAATCTTTCACTTTTTTGATTCAAACCCCAAAACCACAATTCCCTGGTTTAGAAATACCAAAGACGACCTGCAAATGCTACATATCTCAGCTGAAGACGCCCTTAACAGAGATCTCTTCCGCAAGAAAATATTGACGAACGGGCTAAACTGAGACGAGCAACCGAAGAGAAGACCTGGTGCCCCTTGGACAGAGGAGCGTAATCAGGCCCACTCACAAAGAATGAGGGAAATTTGGGGTCTAAAGAAGGCCAAGTTCAGTGTCAAATGCAACAAGACTTAACGTGGTCCTTGATGGCCCCGCGAATTATATATTATAATAATAATAATAATAATAATAATAATAATAATAATAATAATAATAATAATAATACGACCACCACCTATCTCTTGTTAAAGAAAAGTTTCAACCCAACAGGAAGAAAACCAAAACAATCAGAAACCCAAGAACTGACCCTGAATTTCTGAGACAGAACTCGGACAATTTCCTTGTGAATATCTCCAACGAGGCTCCTTCAAATTGGCTAGAACTCAAGGACACACTCTTGAAAGCTTCACAAAACATTAGCAACCCCCCAAGGAAATGCAAACACAGGTGGTGGAATGACATCTGTAACAAGGCCATAGAAGTCAGAATTAGGTCCTGGCTAAACTGGAGTTCCCATAGAACTGATCAAAATCGTGATGAATTCTTCAAAACACAGAAACAAACCTCAAAAATCATCAGATCTGAAAAACGAAAATATGATCAAAACAGACGGGCAGAAATCGAAGAAGATTTCAAGAAAAACAATACACCGAACTTCTACAGAACATTCAGAGAAGAATTATCCAATTACCAGGCACCTAGTCTCTCTTTCAAATGTACAGATGGGACTTTGGAAACAAGTAATAAGGGAAATTGTGAACTCTTAGCAAACCATTTCATGGACCTTTTAAACTGTTAATCTCCGAAAGAACAATTCATCTATGAAAAACCAACACCTAATCCAGATTCAGAACCCCCCTCATTACAAGAAATCAAACAAATAATCAGAGATTTAGAAGACAACCAAGCACCAAGAGAAGATGGAATAATCGCTGGTGGTGACAAACTGGCCCAGAGTATTCAAAAAATCTTACAGGACATCTGGTTTTCTGAAGAAATTCTGGAGGATTGGAAATGTACATTGATTCACCCACTTCACAAAAAAGGAGACAAATCAGATATTAATAACTACAGAGTAATTTCTCTCGTCTCACTCGTATATAAAATCTTCTCTAAAGCTCTACTTAATAGATTAGAGAAACAAACAGACCACCTGATCGGAGATTATCAGGCTGGATTCTGAAAAGGGAGATCCTGCGCAGAACAAATCCTAAACCTAAAAACCATACTACAGATTCGCAAAAACAAACTAACAGTAATCACCTTTGTTGACTTCAAAAAGCTGTATGATTCCATAGATCGGCAGACCCTGTTCAACATACTAGAGGAATTTCAAGTCGACAGGAAAACGAGGGAATTGATTAAACAAACTCTGACCAACACAACATCAAAAGTTAAGTTCTTGAGAGAAATTTCTGAACTGTTCGAAATCAGAACCGGTGTCTGACAGGGAGATGGACTATCCCCATTACTATTCAATTTAGTTTTGGAAAAAGTGATTCGTGAATGGAGAAAAGAAACTAAAGGTATAAACATTGGCAGACTTCTTAAAGACAAAATTCACCTTGATTGCTTAGCTTTCGCAGATGACCTTGCGATCCTTTCGAACAACAGACAAGAAGCAATCCACTCCATAGAAAAATTGCATGAAATAGTCGCAAAAACCAGACTTCAAATTTCATTTGAAAAGACGCAGTTTATGGAAGGAACTAAATCTTCAGCCAGCAGGGTTAAATCAGGAAGCTAACAAAGAAAGAACTGCTAAACTGCAAAGGGCTTACAAAATCACATGGAACAGATACAACAAAAGATGTATATCAAAAAATGAAAAATTACGACACTACAATACAGTCATCAAACCAGAGGCACTTTATGCATCTGAAACACTGATCATTGGTGGTAGGTCACAAATGAAAAGCATTGAGAAACAAGAGAGGAAAATTCTCAGAAAAATCCTAGGACCAAAGTTCGAAAATGGAATTTGGATGAAAAAGAAACCACACGAAATTTTTCAATTCACAGAAAAAATCACAGATACCATCAGAAAGAGATGACTAAAATTTTACGGACACCTACACAGAATGGATAACAACAGGCTGACAAAGAAAATTCTAAATCTAGCTCTAACCCTGAAAATCCGCAACAATTGGTTAACAGAAATTCATGAAGATATACAAGAAATGGGTATTGAGGACGAAACCATTCAAGATAGAATGAAATTTAGAAGCTTAGTAAACAAACATAAATTTGCAGAGAAACCAACAAGAAAAAATACAGGCTGGACAGAAACATGCAGAAAGAAACACAGTGAAAAAATGAAGAGATATTGGGAAGAAAAGAAGAAGAAACATTGTGCAAAATAAGTTCAAATGCACTCCACAGTTGGGCACAAGAAATCAAAAAAAATAATTAATAATAATAATAATAATAATAATAATAATAATAATAATAATAATAATAATAATAATAATAATAATAATAATAATAATAACGTAGAATTACTGCCTGCACTCGCCAACTTTAGTAGCAATATCAGGAAGCAGAATTTAAGCATCTTGCTTCAAATTCCTTTCAGGAGAGATGTGTTCATTACGATGTCCTGGAACCCACCACTCCAGCACAAAAACTACATTTACTTCCATAACCTAAGGAAGAGGAGCACTCGCCATTGTCCACTGTTAAAACACAAACTTGCATTCCTATCGGCCAACGTAGTCGCATGTGACGTCATTCACATCAATCATAATAGGCCCTAACTAGATTGCATTAACAACCCCAGCAGGAAAACACAAAGAAACAGGACATATAAAGGAAACAATACTGAGTACAGGATAGGAATGATTTTATACCAAACATACCTCAATGCAGTTCTTCTGTTATATTGAGTAAGGGACCTTTGGGGTTTATGTTAAGTATTTTCATGCCGTTTTCAATGTTCGTGAACATTTCATATCACTATACATATCACTAGACCAATACACCAACCCTAATTACAACATAAATGAAATCACAGAAAAAACCAATACCATATTCAATAAAATTATCCCCGCACTAAAAAACTATTATCTTAAAATAATCAATAAACAACATCCAGCACGCGCCAACACACAGATGATCGACACGCCCAACTCTACCCCTACCCCCACCACAACAACTCCCCTCATCCCTCACCCCTCCATACCCCTTACAGCAGCAGACACTAACACCAGAAGAACACGACACAGTGCACGCCAGGCAGCCAAAGCTAGCGCACCACAACCACAATAGCAATTGTAAGTACTCTATATTAAACACACACACAAAAACAAACAGGCATTCCTCAGACTACAAATTCTTAATTTCATTTTTCATTTCTTACAGACACACACTGGCATTTATAGACCAGAGAAGACCCACCTTCCTGCATTTGACACTCACAGAACAGAAATTACATTCCATACTCCAGCCATATTCAACTGCAGCTGCACACAGCTACCTCATACAATACATCAGACTCGTTATTAATGATTGATAAGTCAACCATAAACTAATAAATAAGCATAATATACAGCAGAAAGAAGAGCACCACTTACAAAAAAGCATCGACATTCTCCGTATCATATTGAAGAAAATCAACGAATGCAAGACCGGAAACTTACTCTAAAAAATTGTTTCCTATTTATTGTAACGGATCTTACATGAATTTGCACATTTTAAGATGACATTCTAGATGTACTATATATATTTTCAAGAGTGTTTATGTAACTGTACTTTTAATAATAGTCCATTTATATGATTTTCACATCATATTGAAGAAAATCAACGTTCGCAAGACGAAAACTTATTCCAACAAAATGTTTCCTATTTATTTATTTATTTATTTATTATAACGGATTTTACTTGAACTGTATATTTTAAGACAACATTTTACATGTTTCACATATATTTTAAAAAAAGTGTTTACGTAATTGTACTTTTAATAACAGCCCATTTACATGATTTTAGGCCTAAAAAATTTACCTACACATTTTAGATTGTACATAGTCGAATTTATCCTGAAGTATGCTCAATTAAAAGTAACATATATCCTATCATTATGACTATTATTATGGACAAGGCAAATCAACTAATTTGATTTATGTGAAGGTAACGGTGTACAGCTGAGGATGACTACATGTAAAGAGTCGAAACCGGTACTGTAGTTATTTGTATAAATAAATTTGTATTGATAAGGTGGAACCTTTCTCGTCTGTAATACGGAAAATGAAACTGATAAATCAAGAAGAATGGCAATATTGTTCGGTGCCTATGAATTGATTATGTGAGCCACGCTTTTTCGTCAACTGCCAGCATCGCCAGTGTTCACGGATTCTGTTTCTCAGCACAGTGCCTCCTGCATGATATTACAGCGTTCCTTAAAACGTTGTATACAAAATGAATCCGATTTCACTCGAACATAGCAATTATGAAGCACACTGTAGACACACCAAAGTGTGTGAAAGTGCAGAAATCTACCCCTGCACGCAACTCAGCACGTTCCGGAAGGTGCGTTCCATCATGACATGGATAAATTTTGAATTTAAATTACTCTGTAACATACTATTGTTTTAAAATGTAAAGGCAGTTTCGAATTAAAAGTCTGAATTTCAATACTGGGGCCCACATTGTACTTCAAATTATGAATTATCCGTATTTCGAATTAATTTAAATAACATGCAAAACCGTAACTCAAATTTCCACGAAAAAGAGCTTCTTCGAATTAAGCGGGATTTTGAATTAACCAATTTCAAATTATCGAGGTTCTACTGTATATATGTACACCCCTTAGTCCCATTTCCTGAAACAGGGTAGGGGATGAGGCGAGATGAAATTATTTGGCATGTTTCACGGTCGGATGCCCATCATATCGCCAACTTCAGCTGAAGAGCTAATGAATGATGGCGAGTGAAATTGGGGAAGGAATCGGATGTGGCCTATAAACAGGAACTGTCCAGGCATTTGCCTGGAAGTAAAAATGGGAAAAAACAGAAAAACCATTCTCAAGAGAGCTAATGGTGGGGTTCGAACCGACTTGTCTACCAAATGCAGAGCCTTGCTCCACAGCTGTAGTGCATTAACACACTCAATCTCTCCACTCAGCAGCCCTAAAAAAGGTTAAAAAATAGCCAAGCATAATCAAGTAGACATCTTGCATATGCATTCCTTTTTCTTTTTGGTCTGGCATCATCACATGAAACACCCTTCCGTGGTCATTCCGCTGGGTGTTCAATAATGTACAGAGAATAAAGTTCTTTTTAACTTTTATTTATAATTGAACCACTGATTGGAAAAAGGGAATAACTGATGATAGCCATAATTTTCAGAAATAAAAAAAACTGTATAAAAATGTTTCTGTTACACTTACCAAAAAACACTTCACATAAGAAATGTTCTTTTATACATAAGGAACCATTATATGTATGAAACTGTTAATTTTATCTCACCATATCGCCACTGGAATGCTTCAATTGTTGAAAAGTTATTCCCTTTTTCCAATCACTGGGTACAAAAATAAATATAAATATAAATTTGCATCATTAAAACTTTTATTTCTCCCGTATTGAATGGAATCTTGGCATTGTGACACTTTGTAAGTTTGAAATTATTAATGAACTACTCAAAAATTAGTTACCGTATTACATAAATTACAAGTTTTATGGAATGTACACCTAACAAACATCAGTCTTTATTGTTCATCATAATCATCTGTGCTATTATTTCTAGTTTTCCATGATACAATTTTGTTGTAAAATTCCCTGTGATGTTCAGGAATGTATTTTATTATTTTCTTGACATCATTAATCTTTTTTACATTGATCCCCACAGAACCATCATATGCTTTGTTGGATGGGAAATGTAAGTCTATTGGTTTGATCTTCAAAAGTTTAAATACATGTACTTGCCCCCCCATAAACTCTGATGCACTTATGTATCCTTTTGACTCTGAGCTGTACATAAACTGCTTGTATTGAAAATTGAGTTTTCTTGTCTTGTAGTGAGTTGCTTGATTTTTTGAGAAAAACAGGCCCCCAGTCTTTAAAGTTCAGTATTTCATCATTTGAAACCTCGTACACAACAAAGCGAGAGTCTTTTCTTCTTGCACTAGCTATCATATCCTATACTGAGAAGGAGAGTAAACTCGGTCATATTTCCTTATGACACGTTTCACACATGCAAAGTTCCGATCACATGCTAAAAAGCTATGGCCACGTACTGGGAAGTACTGATAGATGTTGTTAAATTTTTCTGTTACCGTTAATCCTGAAAGTAGTCTTATTACGGTGTGGTTTCGATTCTGTCCGCCACAAGCATCACTAAACAAATGAAGCTCACTAACGGACTCTGGCAGAAAAGTGGTTACATAGGGACTTAAGGAACTACATACCTCATCAGGTCCTTTGTTTCCTATACCCTCGTGATAAGTGTAGAAGACTGAAGTGTTGTCTGATACATAATGTATGCAGAATACATACATCCATAGCATGCCGAGATAGAACATCTCTTGAACAGGGAAGAATGGAAGTGGTAGATTCTGCATGTAGTCAAACACCAATCCGGCGATTATTTTATCTTCTTTGCACAAATTTGTGACCTCTTGTAGCTTCCTGTAGAACTTTTTGCTCTTCTATTATGCACTAATAGCTCAGCAACAGCTACCCTTTTGGCATTGTCATTACGAAAAGCGGACTTAATCTTAGCATTCAGCTCTTCACATGTACCACAAACGTCAATTTGGGGCCGGCCAAACCTATATCCATAGTTTTGTCAAAAAAATTTTAAGTAGTATTCATACTTGACGTCATCTACCAAATCGGGATGTGTCTCCAAGAAAAGTTTGTGCATTTTCTTTATATTTAAATCACTTTCGAGGTAAGTAATGGGTACTGCCTTATAGTGAGAAACTTTCACTGGGAATTCATTGATGTATCAATTTTGGCAACAATATGCGTTTCTTTAAGATTTCCCCGATTGTTATGTTTGCCCCTATTATCAACAGGAGATTTCCTTAGAGCAACTAATGTTGACAATCGAAAAACAGCCTTATTCGAAACACTGTGTAAGCAAAGAAATGCTTTGCGACATATTTTTACCCTTTCTGTGTTCTTCATTGCAAAACAAGCGAATGAAGAGGCTTTCTTTTTTACTCTATCATCTTTTGCACATTTATTTTTTATATCAAATCGTTCCATTAAGCCCATTAAAAATGTGTCTTGTTCACTTTTTGAACTTCGGGAATATAAACTTATTATAATATCATTTTCCTCTTCAGCATTAATTTTAGAAGTACATTTATCTCAGCACTCAGAGCCCGGTCCAGTGGCCTTGACTGGGACTAAATTTCCTCTACTGTGTTTTTCCGCATTAAGGTGTTCTTGGTATCTTATCGCGAAGTTGTGTCCGGATTGCCCAATATATGTGGCCTGGCACTGATTACATGTTAACTTGTAAATTCCTGAATTTTGAAACTTTCCTTCATTGTTCTCATTGACCCTGCTATGATTGAAAAAACTGTGTCTAGTGTTACTGTTTGTTGAAAACGCTATATTAATGTCGTGCTTCCTAAATAAATTAGTGATTGCATAAATGTTCGGATTATTAAAAGTGAACCTCACATACTTTTTGGTTCGTTCTGTTTGTTTAATTAAACTTGTTTGCTGTTTGTATTTGCGTTTAGTGATTAGCCCGTTAATCATTTTTAAACTAAAGCCGTTAAGGAGGGCTTGTTGTCAAATGAAAGATAGTTCTTTATTCCCCTCTTTATTGGTTAATGGAATTTCAAAGGCCCTGTTAAGAAAGCTGTAATATGCAGATTTTTTCTGTGAATCAGGATGTAAAGAGTTATTATGGATCGTGGTTGGAGTGAATATTGGTTTTCTGTGTATCCCGAAGTAAAATTGGTTCCCTTTTCTACTTGTAGTGACATCTAAAAAAATTGAGTTATTTTTCTCTTCTTCAATAGTGAACTGTATTTTGGGGTCTAGAGTGTTCAAAATACTAAGACTATCGTTAAGGTCCTTGTTTATTATAGCGTATGTATCATCTACATAGCGTACCCACAAGTCTAGCCCTTTAACGTGGTTTACAATGCGAGCATGTTCCAGGTGGTCCAAATATACATTAGCTAATATGCCCGAGGCTGGAGCCCTCATTGGGAGGTCTTCTTGTTGATATACTTTGTTAATGAATAAAACCTAGTTCTGGTTGAGTACAAATTTCAGTATTGTCATAAACTCTTCTATTTCGGGTATACTTATACGTTTGTTTTCTAGTAAATTAGTTTTTATGATTTCAATCGTGTTCTCTATAGGGATATTACTATACATGTCCTTTATATCAAATGAACATGTGATATGAGAGGGTTTAAGTTTTAAATTCCTTAATGATTTTGCTGAAGTCACTAGAATTTTTTTACGGTTGTATTAGAATAGAAAACATAATTTTGTGTTAAAAATTTGTGAATATATTGAGAAGTTTCATATGTGGGACTCTTACGGAAATTTATTACTGGCCTAATGGGTAGGGGAGAGTGTTGTACCTTGGAACAGTTGCATTATCTTTGATGTTAGTAAACATTCTTTAGATCAGTTGAGTTGAGTTCATTACTTTGCTACCCTGGGCCGCACAGTTTTTCTGGTGGCATCCATTGTGGTTTCAGTTCCAAGTTATTTAAGTGTAAAGCATTTTGGTACTTAAAAGTATTTTCAAAGCGATTTCAAATTGGCATGTTATTAGTTCTCACATGTAAAAGAGATTCCTTCAATATTTAAACTAAGTTAGTATATAAATGGACTAACTTCTAGACAGGTTACATTATTGTTCTACCTAACCTATAAAAAGAAATTCATGCTTTTTTCTGAAATGGCTACATCATGTACCTTGGAACACGCACACCTATTGTACCTTGGAACATGTTCAAAGGTACATTACAAGGTACACTATGTTCTTTTAGATGCTATTTTGAAACATTATCTTGTTCTTATTCTGTATTCACCTGAATCCAACTCAATATTAATAGATCTAGACCCAACAATCTGAAGCACTCTTCTCTTGATCAAAACAGACATCCTCTCATATCACATCAAATTATTAGGCCCTTCCCCACAGCTGAAGAGAGGAAACCAGGGAGCACCAGGCGAAGAAGGGAAGGAAAGTCAACAATCCTAACAGCTACTCCTGACAAATATGATCACCAACCTAACTTGTCCACTATGAAAGAAAATAATGAATCTAAAACTTCAGCTTCAAAGAAAAGGACTGAAAGGAATATTCTCAATTCAGAGGAACCTGATTTTGTGTCTAGTGGTTATGAAGCAGATTATGCAG
Source organism: Anabrus simplex (assembly GCF_040414725.1). Classification (NCBI taxonomy): domain Eukaryota; kingdom Metazoa; phylum Arthropoda; class Insecta; order Orthoptera; family Tettigoniidae; genus Anabrus; species Anabrus simplex. The sequence goes on from NC_090266.1 coordinate 254,158,134, forward strand.
CTGATCTGCTGGAAGAGCACCAAGAGGATGACTTTGCATTAAGCCTACACTTTGATCACCCATGTCTTCCAGGAGAATTTGTTCTGATTCAGTTTCAAACAAAAAAGTCTCTCTTACATTATGTTGGTAAAACACATGAATATGAGAAATATTGTTCCGAGTATAAAATTCAGTTTTTAAAGAGACAGGGTAACACTGAAAACTTAATCTTTAACAAGGATACACTATATGATGTTCCCAAGGAAGACGTCATAATGAAATTGCCTCAGCCAAATGTCTCTGGTGGCACCCAGCGACAAAGGAAACAGATGCACTTTGAAATAGATTTCATAACTTCCAGGTACAACGTTCACTGAAACAAACCTGTGTTTGATTGTGCTGTTGCTATAATATGAAGCGAAACTGATAACAGAACTAGTTTAATCTGATTCTTTTTATTTTCTTATTAATAGTCATTTTCATCAAATGTTAAGAGTCTTTTTTATTAACTTGTAATGAGAGAATAATACTGTGTCCAGTGACCTGTAATATTATGTATGTATGTACAGATGAATAACATCATCATTTCTTGTAAAAAATATAATATTTTTGTAATATTCCGTAATTCTGTCATAACTCGTGAAATGAAAACAGACATAAACATCTATTGTCAAAACGTGCAAAGCCTAAACAATAAGTTGTCTGATTGTGAACTATCCCTGCCAGTGATTGGACTTACGGAAACATGGCTCTCTTGGGCTAGTGACAGTGAACTACCACTCAGTGCTAATTACAGCATATTCCGTCGTGATCGCGCTACTCTAGGTGGTGGGGTGTTGCTAGCAGTGAACAGTACTTTACCATGTAAACGAAGGACAGATCTCGAACGGAACTGTGAGCTAGTGTGGGTGGAGCTACTCTTTCCTCGACGCCCTGTACTTGTGGGATGTTACTACAGACCACCAAATAGCCCATTCAGTGACCTTGAACAGTGCCTGGACTCAGTCATTGCAGCTCTCCCTCATGGTGAAGTAATTTTAATGGGCGACTTTAACTTGTCTATAAAGTGGTCTTCTCCAACTACCGGACTGTCAGCTAACAATTGTGACACATACTTTATAGACGGTTTTATTAATGGCCTCGGACTGAAACAGTTTAATATGTACCCAACCCGTGGACCCAACACCCTGGACTTCATACTCTCCTCATTAGAACTTAAAACAATAACCCCAGGCAGAAACCTTTTCCTGTGCGACCACCAGTCCCTCGATGCTACACTCCTCCTTCCCCACCCCTGCTCAAAGCCTCACAGCAGGACATCCTACCGCCCTACCTACATCAGGTGCCGTGCCGACTGGCCTGCAATGTATAGATAAGAAATGTGTTATTCCACCATTCAATACATAATTTATTCTAATATATCAAGCTAGTACCGGTTTCGGCTCTTTAACGGCCATCATCAGCTAGTACATGTTTTGTTTTAGCCATTAGACAATACACAAGTTGTTATTGTATTAGGCATCCGGATGTCTAATGGGGGATGGAAAAGTATATAACAGCATATGATTAAAATATCAGTGATCAGGGTAAAAAGTCACAAATAGAGTATGAGTATGTAAAACATATTAAAAAACACACAGGCCACAATATACAACATTTAAAAAGTTTCAACACATTAAAATGGTGCGTATGGGTAGACACTTGTTAAAATCTTCAATTCATGCTATATAGATTCCATTCTTCTGTCCTCAGTGCAGTTCCTTCTAAGTTATGTTTATTATATTGCGTAGGGTAATCATCAAGGACATTTTGAAATTAGTGTACGTCTTATTGATGTGGGCCTTTGTCGTGATGAAATTTTGTTATGTTATATATCCCAACTTGTGATATACTATGGCAGGTTTCAATATAGCAAACAGCAGGTCTCGAGCTTGTATTTAGAAGTAGTCGGTGGTAACACCTCTCTTGTCTATGTTTGTTCTTGTAGTCTGTAAAGATAAAGTGATATAAGTATGCCGGTAGTGTGTGTGTATGAAGGAATGCCTAGTGTGTGTATGGAAAGAGTACTTACTATAGTTATTGTGGAGGTCTTGTGCCGATGTGTTTGAAGGCTTGTTGTGTTCTGCTGCGAGTGCGTCTGGGGCTCATATTAGTTGTGGAGGGGAATGTAGGTGGAGGGGAAGAAGGAGTGGCCGTTGGAGAAGTAGGGGCGGGGTCAGGCTTGTGATTCGTTGGTTTGTTAGAGCGTGTGTTTACTATTTTGAGATAATCATTCTTTAATGTCGGAATGGCTTTGTCAAAAATGATGCTGGTTTTTTCATTAATATCGTTAATGTTATGATTGGGGTTGGCGTATTGGTCTAAAGAAATGTAGAAATCTTCGGTTATGTTGAGCAGGGGGCCCTTGGAGTTTATATTTAGTATCGTCATGTCGTTATTGATGTTTGTGAAACTATGCTTGGATTCTTCTACATGTTGGCCTATTGATGAGAAATGGTTATGTTTTACTGCATTTATATGTTCATTGTAGCGGATGGTGAAGTTTCTGCCTGTACGTCCTATGTAACTTATGTCACAGTTGTTACATTTGATACGGTAGACACCTGATTGGTTGTATTTATTGTTATTATTGACTGTTTTAGTGTTATGTATAATGTTGGTACTATTGTGTGTGGTTTTGAATACTGTTTTTATGTTGTGCTTCTTGAAAATATTAGTTATAGTATATATGTGGGTGTTGTTGAAGGTAAATAGGGCGTAGTCTTTTTTGGGTTTGGCTGTTTTTGCTAATTTAGTTTTAGGTTGTGATTTTATTTTGTGAATGATTTTGTTGACCATTTCTTTGCTGTATCCGTTGTGTTTAGCTATGTCGTGGATTAACTTCAATTCATTATTTTGGTCTTCTGTTGTCATTGGGATGTTAAAGGCTCTATAAATCATACTATAATAGGCTGCTCTTTTATGTGTATTGGGATGAATGGAGTCATTTTTTATGGTATTTGAGGTGTGTGTGGGTTTCCTGTAGATCTTGTAAGATAAGTGGTTGTCGTGTCTGGTTATTGTTAAGTCTAGGTAATTTAGTGTACGGTTGTTTTCGGTTTCTTTGGTGAATTTAATTTGGGGATCTAGAGTGTTAAGCTTGTCTAGTATAGTTTGTGCGTCAGTGGATCTATTATCTAAAACTACGAAGACATCGTCAACAAATCTGCACCAAAAATGTATGTTATCTATTTCTTTGATTGACGTGTGTTCTAAGTTATCTATATATATTTCTGCTAATATTCCGGAGGCAGGAGACCCCATGGGTAGGCCTTGTTGCTGATAGATGGTATCGTGAAATCTGAAATAGTTATTGTTTATGGCGAATTCAAGTAAGTTTATGAATTCGTTTATTTCTAAGATGCTCAAGTTGCTATTGTTTTTTAGGTTAGATTCTATTATTTTGATTGTTTGTTTAACAGGAATGTTAGGATACATATTTATTATGTCAAATGAAGCAAGGGTATGGTGTTGTTCGATCTTTAGCTCTCTGGTTCTGTTGCAGAAATCTATTGAGTTTAGTATTGTTTTGTTTGCTAAAAATGTATAGTGCTTTTTTAAAAAATTTTGGATGAATTGCGATAATTTGTAGGTTGGACTGGCTCTATAGTTTATAATAGGTCTCATAGGTACGTCTTCTTTATGTATTTTTGGGTAGGCTTTCGCAGTCGGTAATTGGGGGTTCATTGTTATGAGTTTAGCAGATTCAGTTTCGGTGAGAAGAAAATGTGTGTTTTTAAGTAGAATTTTTAAATTCCTTTGTATGTTGTTGGTTGGATCTCGGCGTTTAATGGAAAAAGTATTGTCTTGGAAACATTTTTTGGTCTTTGTTATGTATTCATTTTTATCCATAATGATCGTAGTGTTGCCTTTGTCGGCCTTCGTTACTAGTAGATTGTTCTGTTTTATTTTATTTTTAAGTTTGTTTAAGTTCGATCTATTGGTAGTATTCATGTTTGGGTTATTGTTGTGGATGCTATTGATGTATTGCGGGATCTTTCTACTGATTTCGTGTCTTACTTCGTCTCGTATGTCATATGGGATCTTTTGTAAAGCAAGTTCTGTTTCGGTAATGGTAGTTATAATATTCTGGTAGGATGATGCATTACCCCAGTTGTGTTTGGGTCCCCTGCTCAATATATCCGTTTCTACGTCGTCAAATACGGTTTGCGTAAGATTTTTTATAGACGGATGGAATTTATGTTGGGAATTCTTGTTAGGAAGAGAGGGATCTTTGTTTTGGATTATGGTTAGTGACTTTGGTTTACTTTGTTGTTGTTTCAGTGTTTCCAGTTTTTTGTTTAGTGTGTTTTGTTTCTTTATGGCTAAGTCTTCTATTTTTTCTCTAGAAATTCGTTGAAAATAATTCCAATAGCTGTGTGGGAGTTCATGGGATGCTTTCAGGTGTGTTGAGTAAAGTTCATTATTAAGGTGTTGTTTCTTTCGATATAGGAATTTTATTTCTTCTTTTAACCAAATTTCATTAGTCCTGTTTTGTGTTTTGCGTGTCTGAGCAGTTCGTCTGTGTTTATTATTGTATTTCTGGAGAAATTTCGGTGTTAAGTTGCTTGAAAGGCATTCCTTCAAAAAGGCAATGCTTTTGGTTGTGTTCATTAGTTTAATTTTCAAGTTCTGATATTTAAATGCCTTACGTTTTGCCTGGTTGGCTTCCGTATTATTATTTATAAATTTCATTTTCCGTATTGACAGACTCAAAGTATAGATAAGAAATGTGTTATTCCACCATTCAATACATAATTTATTCTAATATATCAAGCTAGTACCGGTTTCGGCTCTTTAACGGCCATCATCAGCTAGTACATGTTTTGTTTTAGCCATTAGACAATACACAAGTTGTTATTGTATTAGGCATCCGGATGTCTAATGGGGGATGGAAAAGTATATAACAGCATATGATTAAAATATCAGTGATCAGGGTAAAAAGTCACAAATAGAGTATGAGTATGTAAAACATATTAAAAAACACACAGGCCACAATATACAACATTTAAAAAGTTTCAACACATTAAAATGGTGCGTATGGGTAGACACTTGTTAAAATCTTCAATTCATGCTATATAGATTCCATTCTCCAAGGGCCCCCTGCTCAACATAACCGAAGATTTCTACATTTCTTTAGACCAATACGCCAACCCCAATCATAACATTAACGATATTAATGAAAAAACCAGCATCATTTTTGACAAAGCCATTCCGACATTAAAGAATGATTATCTCAAAATAGTAAACACACGCTCTAACAAACCAACGAATCACAAGCCTGACCCCGCCCCTACTTCTCCAACGGCCACTCCTTCTTCCCCTCCACCTACATTCCCCTCCACAACTAATATGAGCCCCAGACGCACTCGCAGCAGAACACAACAAGCCTTCAAACACATCGGCACAAGACCTCCACAATAACTATAGTAAGTACTCTTTCCATACACACACTAGGCATTCCTTCATACACACACACTACCGGCATACTTATATCACTTTATCTTTACAGACTACAAGAACAAACATAGACAAGAGAGGTGTTACCACCGACTACTTCTAAATACAAGCTCGAGACCTGCTGTTTGCTATATTGAAACCTGCCATAGTATATCACAAGTTGGGATATATAACATAACAAAATTTCATCACGACAAAGGCCCACATCAATAAGACGTACACTAATTTCAAAATGTCCTTGATGATTACCCTACGCAATATAATAAACATAACTTAGAAGGAACTGCACTGAGGACAGAAGAATGGAATCTATATAGCATGAATTGAAGATTTTAACAAGTGTCTACCCATACGCACCATTTTAATGTGTTGAAACTTTTTAAATGTTGTATATTGTGGCCTGTGTGTTTTTTAATATGTTTTACATACTCATACTCTATTTGTGACTTTTTACCCTGATCACTGATATTTTAATCATATGCTGTTATATACTTTTCCATCCCCCATTAGACATCCGGATGCCTAATACAATAACAACTTGTGTATTGTCTAATGGCTAAAACAAAACATGTACTAGCTGATGATGGCCGTTAAAGAGCCGAAACCGGTACTAGCTTGATATATTAGAATAAATTATGTATTGAATGGTGGAATAACACATTTCTTATCTATACTTTGAGTCTGTCAATACGGAAAATGAAATTTATAAATAATAAAATGGCCTGCAATGTGTCGTGCCCTGGAATGCCTTCCCTGTAGTCTGCTCGAAATAGCTGATATCGAATCGGCTCTTGACCTGCTGTATGACTGGCTGCAAGCTGCAATTAATGACTTCGTACCTGCACAACGGGATACTACTAGCAAACATCAACACTGGATATCACAAGAGACCAGACTGAAATGATTTAATAAGAAGAGAGCTTGGCGCCTGTGGAAAGACTTCCCTAACCCACACATTCACAATACCTTAGTTAAAATCCGCCGCCACGCGAGGTTTATGGTCAGAAGAGACTACAAAACACACAGACACTGTCACTGAAAACGTCCGCAGCAATCCCAAGCGCTACTGGAGTCTCATCAACACACGGAGAAGGACGGAGCGGATTCCTGTCAGCGTGAACCACAACGATGCAACAGCAGATGGCGCCGATCGCAATGAACTGTTCAACAGGTATTTCTTCTCCAACTTCTCCCCTCCCTTACAAAACCAACCGCTCCCTCCCGTTGGTACAGCCTCAAACAGAACCCTATGAAGCATAACTACCACGCCAAGTGAATTTCATAACCTTCTTCAAACTCTTCGTACCAACAAAGCTACCGGTGCCGACACTATAGGTCCTCTTTTCCTAAAAAATACTGCCAGCACTCTTTGCGTCCCTCTCCCTAAATTATTTAACAGATGTTTTGCCGTGGGCTATTTTCCTATTACCTGGAAACAGGCAAATATTGTTCCACTTCTCAAATCAGGCAACAAATTTAATGTTTCATCTTACCGACCAATCTCTATTCTCCCCACACTATCCTTTATCTTTGAAAAAATTATACACCAGCGACTCCTCGCATTCACTTTGCCGTATATCTCAACCAAGCAGCATGGTTTTCTACCAGGTGGCTCTTGTCTAACAAACCTGGCCACTCTGCATAGCTTTGCATCACACGCCATTGCAGCTAAATCACAGCTGGATATCTGCTACGTAGACATTTCGAAAGCTTTCGATTCTGTTGACAATACTCTGTTGCTCCATAAACTCTCCGAACGATTTAATATACACGGCAGTCTTCTGACCCTTCTTGCTGGCTTCCTACATAACCGTTGGCAGAGTGTGGTAATATCAGGCACTTCATCCTCATGGTTACCAGTCACCTCCGGTGTCCCACAGGGCAGTACTCTTGGCCCCTTGCTGTTTTCTTTGTTTATGGACGATCGGCCGTCCGAACTCAACGAAACAGCGAATACCCTACTCTTTGCTGACGACTGCAAGATATTTAGGGAGATCAGGAATCCAGCAGATGCAGCTCTGCTACAGTCCTCACTTAATGCCCTCTCAAACTGGTGCCGTACTTGGAAACTTATCCCCAATCCACAAAAATGCAGCCACATGACCATAACACTGCGTAAATCTCCTCTACCGACATCATATTACCTACTCGACAAGCCCATCACCGTGGTTACGCAACAGCATGACCTAGGTGTAATATTCGATACAAAATTACAATTTAAGACCCATATAGAAACACATACAACCAAGGCTATGAAATTACTAGGCATTCTCTATCGCTTCACAGAAATTTCTGACCCCATTGCTCTTCGTCACTTCTTCCTCACGATCGTTCAACCTCTCTTAAACTACTGCTCTCCGATTTGGACAACAGCCGCCCCCTCCAATACTAAGCAGTTAGACAAAGCAGTGTCCTTCTTTGCTGCAATTGTAAGGAACAGAAACCCCAAGCTCAGAAATCTGTCTACGCAGCAGGTATTAATGGCAATTAATGTGTCACCGCTGCACATCAGGCGACAGGTAGCTGACCTGAGTTTCCTCCACGAGATCTTAAATGGACATTACCGCTCAGAACATCTTGTTTCTCTCTTCTCTCTCCGCGTTCCTTCCCGTTCCACCAGAACCAAAGACCTTCTCCACATTCCCCACACTCAGCACTCAATACTTCAACGATCTTTCCTAATCCGCCTCCCAACACTCTTTAACAATATTAATAGGAGACAAGAGCTTGATATAGCATCAAATAAAAGTGAATTCGAGAGGTGTGTAAATAGTATCTTAAAGATAAGTTGATGTGAAGGGATTATACCGCCATCTTGACCCACGACGACTTGGCTATGAACATGGACATTCTATGGTTTTCGATTTGGACAGTTATTAGTAGGATGTGTACCTGATCTTGTTATATTTTGTTGTTTGTTATATTTTATTACGAAAGTTTACGTTTGTTAAATAGTCTGTTGACAGTGCAAGTGAAATTTGCTCAGTGCAGCTGTATCTTGTGCTTCGTGAATAAATAAATAAATAAATAAATAAATAAATAAATAAATAAATAAATAAATAAATAAATAAATAAATAAATATATCTTTTTTATGCAACTTAGGCATGGCTCTCGCTATAGGCAGTCCTGGGTTCATATTTATCATCCTTTGTACTTCTTGCTCATTTAGGAAGGTACTTTGTTTAAGAATTCCTTTCAAGTTTCTTTGAATTCGCGTGGTGGGATCTTTACTTACGACCTTAAACTTATTCTTATTGAAGAAAGTTTGTTTTTCCTATATAATCAGTTTTATTTAAAATAACTATAGTGTCTCCTTTATCTACTTTAGTTATGACTATATCGCTTTGTTTGATTTTGCATTGTAGTTCCTTGCTTATTCTGATATTTTCTTGGTTTTTCTTTTACCCGTTTATAAGGGAAGGGATTTTTTTCCTTGCTTCATATCTCATGTCACTCTGTACCTCGACTGGAAGGGTTTGTATTGCAGCTTCGGTTTCGGCCAAGGTGCGGGTTAATTCCTTATTTTTATTTAGAGTGTGCCAGTTGTAATTCGGGCCCTTACCTAATATTTGCAATTCTTGATCTGTGAAAACTGTCTTTGAAAGGTTTTCAACTGGGGGTGGGCGTCTGTTATGTTCAAGTGTTGGTTTAAACCGTAATCTATTCTCCTTTCTTGGTTTATCCTCTTTCAGATCATCTAATTTCTTATTTATTGCAACGTGTTTCTTTTCCATTAAGTTATCTACTTTATCCTTACTGTGTCTAAGGAAGGAGTCCCATTCCAACAGTAAAAGAGTTCCTGCAGCTTTAAGATGAGTTGTATATAATTCTCGGTTGAGAAATTGTTTCTTTTTGTACAAGAATTTTACCTCCCTTTTTATCCAAGTTCGGTTCACCATTTTCTGAGTTACTGAATGAAATTTTGAGTATAATGTTTTCTTTTGAGTCCCTTTTATAAATTTGGGTATTAAATCGTTCCTTAAACATTCTTTAAGAAAAATTATATTTTTGCTTGCTGTTGCTACTTTCACCTTTAGTTTTAGACAGGTGTTCGCTATATTTCCTGCCTGGTTGGCGTTCGTATTACATACTATCCACTTCATTCCGTATCGATATTGTAATCAAGTTAACTAATGAAAAAGGTTCCACCTGATCGATACTTTCCTTTTTATAATTTAGCCTTAGGCTAAATTTTTGTCATTAAAAACTTACAGTACATGTTTCGATTGCTTAGCAATCATCATCAGCTGTTTCACATAATGCTTAGGTAAAAAATAGCATAAAACAATTCCATAATTAAGATTAAAATTATGTTAGTAAGGAACAATTACGGGGAGGGGGCAGGAAATACATGAAGTAAGGGGCGGGGGGGGGGCAGTTGTTAGTTAAAGATTAAAAACTTATACAAATTTTTAAAAAAAAGCCCTCCTTAATGGCTTTAGTTTAAAAATGATTAACGGGCTAATCAATAAACGCAAATACAAACAGCAAACAAGTTTAATTAAACAAACAGAACGAACTAAAAAATATGTGAGGTTCACTTTTAATAATCCAAACATTTACGCAATCACGGCATTAAGATACCGTTTTCAACAAACAATTACACTAGACACAGGTTTTTCAATCATAGCAGGGTCAATGAGAACAATGAAGGAAAGTTTCAAAATTCAGGAATTTACAAGTTAACATGTAATCAGCCCCAGGCCACATATATCGGCCAATCCGGATGCAACTTCGCGATAAGACACCAAGAGCACGTTAATGCAGAAAAACATAGAAGGTTTTCCGCAATGGGTGAAGGTATGAAAGAGAAAGGCCATAAATTTACAAATATCAATCAGGACCTTGCAATCATCAATAGACTAAATAAAGGACTAATGAATAGTTTGGAAAGTATACTTATATTTCTGGATAAGTTGCTTAATAAGGATAAAAATTTAAATGAAATGAACGAACAAAGAAATCCCTTATTTGAACATGTATTGAGATACATGGAATTATTAGGAGGCAATCAAATACGCCCAATAAAGGTAGGAAGCAATCACAAAGCAGTTACGTCACAAATAGAAGCCACCCCCCTACACATAACAACAAATGACGACACGCCTTCACTTCCCCTTCCCCCTCCATACCAAGCTAGCATAACGTCCTCATCACACCGCTACTACACAAGGTCGAGGACGGCAGAAATAGATACAAACTCGTAAACATCGGAACAAGAACAAATTGGTCAGGGGTAAGTTTAAAAGTTTTTACAGTACAAACAATTCCTTTAGACAACACATCCCCAGGTATTCTCAATTAACAAACGCATCCTTTCTGCCAGTTACAGGTCGCACACCAAAACATCCCCACTTAACATTTTGCAAATAGAATGTGTATAACCGAACAATTGGATAGGGGCAAGTTTAAAAAATGTTTACAGTTACAATTTAATTAAAATGCAAACAACACACCCCCAGGTAATTTTTAATTAACAGACGCATTTTTTTCTGCCAGTTACAAGTCGTACTCCAAACTATCCCAACTTAACGAAACCTGAATAATTCGACCAACAATAAACATAATCTCCTCCACCGGACAGTAACAAGATACAAATAAGAAAGGTCTAGCAAAAGAAGGAACATTATACAACCAAGACAAGTTTGCAAGAGCATCATGCTAAAAACTGTCGAATTTCATAAATAACCAGTGCATTGACATAGAATGAAACCAAAGACTTTTTAATTCAAAAAATAGTTTTTAATTTGTGTAAGTTTTTAACCTCTTAACATGAAAGCCCGAATATACTCGGGGTTTTATATATTTATATAAAATAAAATCCCGAGTATACTCGGGAATGTCGCTCATTGGTCGGTACCTAATTTAAAAGCCCGAATATACTCGTTTCTTGTTGTTTCTCAATATTTCCGCCAGATGTTTATGAAATTATTACTTTAGGGTCCTATTTTTGCCAACAGATGTCTCTGACTCAACCGTAGTGGATGTCGGTGACTCAGGCAGTTCGTTTTTGCGGCTTTCCAGCGATGTAACATTGTGTGTTGATCCTTGTTTTAGGGCATTTCACACAGCCACAAAAATTTGAACAGTATTGAGCGTCATGTTGTATTACTTGCCATCTGTTAACTGCTGTGTTTTATTTTAGAACCCGTAAAAAATATCACGAGTATACTCGGGATTTTAAAGCAGGAACTTTTCGGTGGCTTATATTTCATTGTTAAGTTCGAAAAATGTATTTTTATTGTTACCACTGTCATTAGTTTTCAATAAATGGCCCATTTTAACAATAAAAAAATTAGGTAAAAAATGATCACAATTTTGTAAATAATTGGTATGTTAAGAGGTTAATCTTTAACTAACAACTGCCCCCCCATACTTCACGTATTTCCCGCCCCCTCCCCCTAACTGTTCCTTACTAACATAATTTTAATCTTAATTATGGAATTGTTTTATGCTATTTTTTACCTAAGCATTATGTGAAACAGCTGATGATGATTGCTAAGCAATCAAAACATGTACCGTAAGTTTTTAATGACAAAACTTTAGCTGAAGGCTAAATAATAAAAAATGAAAGTATCGATCAGGTGGAACCTTTTTCATTAGTTAACTTGATTACACTATCGATACGGAATGAAGTGGATAGTATGTAATATAGTGGTACTACTCGCAAGTAAAGGCGACCCATCATGTTCCCCGCGTGACGGTACTAGTTACAAGTAGTCTCATGGTCCTAATTCGATCATCCCTTGGTCGCCCCTTTTAGTCGTCTCTTACGACAGGTAGGGGATACCGTGGGTGTATTTTTCATCTGTGTCCCCTGCCACGGGGGGTTGTGTGTTTGGTCCGCGAGAGCTATTTTATTTTGTTCAAGTCTGCCGGCAAGCCAGTTAGGACCACCCCTATCCGCCACCTGAGATGCGCCACATGGAAGTATCACCTCTCCCCCTGCTATGCCAGCATAGCAGGTTTTGGTCATCAGGTAGAACCCATGGTTTATCTCGCAAGGTGGTACTAGTCGCAAGTAATGTCGACACATGGTGTTCCACATGTAATGGTACTAATCACAACTCTTCTCATGGTTCTAATATCATCCCGTGGTCGCCCCTTTTAGTCACCTCTTACGACAGTCAGGGATACTGCGAGTGTATTCTTCGTCTGCATCCTCTACCCACACGGGATTGTGTTTTTAATGATGATGCTTGTTGTTTAAAGGGGCCTAACATCTGAAAGTCATTGGCCCGGTTGCGCTTTCTGGTCCGCGAGAGCTATTTTATTTCGCTCAAGTCTGCCAGCATGCCAGTAGGATCCCCCTACCCGCCACCTGGGATGCACCACGTGGGGGGTATCACCTCTTCCCTTGCCACGATAGCGTAATGGGTTCCTGGTATTGTATTTGACTCAGTGGGCAGATTAGAGTTGGGGTGAGGAGAATTGGGTGTAGTAGTATTTGGTGAGGATAGGGAAGTTGAAGGAGTGGGTGTTGAAAGTGTAACATGAGAAGGTGATGGATTCAACAGCTGATGAACATTATGCTTTGCAGCATAATAAGGATATTGGGAATATGTAGAGTGAACCGGAGAACAGTGGATGAGGAAAATGGTCATACTGTCCCCTGTCTACACAAAATAAAATGTCCATCATAGAATGCTGAACTCCGGCTCGAGTTATTGGTGAATATTTCTGCGTCCTTTTGGCAACCAAGTTCCCGAAGATCTGACATTCATCCCCTTCTCGAAGTTTGCTTGCAGATGCTACCAGTATTTCAAACGTCTCCTCTAGTTTCTCGTCCCCAATTTTATGCGTGTGTAAATATATATAGCTCCCATGCTCTTTATTTTTATTTTTCGGGGTGAAGAAAGCAATCATTTCCTCCCGACATTCCTCGGCCGTTGTGTTCTGTTCCGTCACCGGCTTCTCCCAAACATCATTCCTTAAAATTTTGTTGAAATGCCTGGGATGGCCAGCTAGCCACAGAATTTCCTTATCTCTGTACATTTCAGTGTGTTCTGCTCGGTCCACTCAATGTTTACTGATCAAGCAAACAGAGGCGTATGCGTGTTGCACGCCAAGGTTCTGCGTACATACAAGCTTGCTGTAACTTCTGCAAGCAAAGCTCTTTGATGTGATGCGGAAAAAAAAAAAAAAAAAACAAGCAGTGGAACGCAACGAACCTCGTCCCGCATCGTTCATGTTGCAGGCTAAGGTTGCGCAGTACCATCCAGACAGGAGCACGACGCAATTATGTTACAGGGTTCTGTTGCAAGTCCGGACGTACCTTTACAGCTAACACATGTTAATCTGAAACTGAGGAGAGTCCAATAGTGTGACATTCCATCTAGTTCAATAGGCGAACGAATGCCCGAGGATCATGTAATACTTTCATCCAAACGAGCAGAAACTGCTAGACACTGAACTGTGCATGAGCATGCATGGTTCAGTGTGAACTTTTGTCACATTTATATTAACACCTGGAGACCAATCTATGCAAGATATAGCAGGGATTATTTTTCTCCCTAATTCTATAACAATTTTTTTTGCTGTTTGTTTTATGTCACACTGACACAGATAGGTCGTATGGCGACAATGATATAGGAAAGGCTTAGGAATGGGAAGCGGCAGTGGCCTTACTTAAGGTACATCGCCAACATTTGCCTGGTGTGAAAGTGGGAAACAACGGAAAACCATCTTTAGGGCTGCCAACAGTGGGGATCAAACCCACTATCTCCCGGATGCAAGTTCACAGCTGCGCGGCCCTAACCTCACGGCCAACTCACCCGGTAAAAAAGAATGTTAAACACATAATAATAATAATAATAATAATAATAATAATAATAATAAAAACAACAAGAATTAAAAGAGTGATGATAGAATCTGTAAATGATTTTTCAAGAACAAAATATGCCATTCAGTTTTTAAATTAAAATATATCTTTTTTCAGGCATACTCAATTATCAAATATTTTATTTTCCAAATATCTTTTAATTTTATCTTCCTGAATTAGTTCCAAAAGACTGGAAAACATCGGTTATAGATTAACAAAGTCAAAACTGAAAAGAAATGGCTTCCACTATAACAAATTTTCAGATTCCCTCAACAATACCAACCCTGCATGGATGAAGTTCCACAAGAAAATCCTTGCACTCCTGTTTCAATCAATTTTGATTTGTGTCAACAAATGACACGAGAATCTAGGAAGTGAGATTAGTAGAATGAATAAAAATCTAAACAATCTTAATTAAATATGAACTAAGAAAGATTTCTTACTTTAGTTGTAGAGCTTATTAGTAACTGTTCCTCTTTCTGAGACGTTATCAGAGGAACCCTGCAGATGGGTTCTGCTTCACGTTCCTTCTTCATCAGTGCTTGTTCACAAGATTCTGCCAGCTCTGAGATGCAGTAGTACTTAGCTTCAGCCAATAATTCTGCCATTTGTTTACAACTTTCAGGCAGGGGTACACTTCCGTCTCTCAAGAAATTAAGAATGGTTCCGAAGTGCTTTCCACACCTATCTATTAAGATCCAGCCTGTTAAAAGAAAAAGCCCACCTGGATTAGATCACTGTTAACGTAAGACTCAATAGATTTTTTGCAATTGTTCAGTTATGGAAACTAACATTTAAGTCAAAGCCATCTTTAAGAATAATACCACGATAAAGAAAAAGCAATAGGCAATGTGAACCAAAAATGCTTCCAGCAATAATTTACAAATACACTCCCTAACAACAACAAAAACAAATTTGAAGAACCCAGAAAGTGAGGATGAAACAAAATGAAACTTCATGTGTTGAGAATGTATGTGATGTTATCTCAGTGATTAAAAAATCAAGTCAAATTTACAAGGAATTTGGCAGTATGAGGCCACTTATCCGTATGACGTTTCACCATCTCTGGCCTGGATGCATGCACCGATCGGTTGGAAAGGGTGTCATAAAGCCATTGTATCCTCCCCTGAGGCAAGCTGACCCACAACTGTTATAACTGCTCCTTGATATCCTGGATACTGGCACAGGGGCGGAGTGGACGTACGAGTTGGTCCCATACGTTCTAACGGGGATAGATCTGGGGACCATGCAGGCCACGGAGTACCTGAACATCACACAGTCGGTTCATAGAAAGATATGTCGTGTGTAGATGAGCATTGTCCTGTTGAAAAATGTCACCACGATATGGTCGCACAAGAGGATACAGGATGTCCATGACGTACCGTTGTGCCGTCAGAGTTCCTTCAATCACTACCAACCATGGCCCAATGGCTCCCCACAGCATGATGCCAGGGGAAACGCTGATTTGTCTCTCCAACACACTGGAAGAACGGGACTTCTCCCAAGGTCACTGCCATAGTTGCACACGATGGTCATCCGGGGTAGTGCAGAACCATGATTCATCACCGAACACAATGTGATGCTGTTCATAAGCAGTCCATGCTTCCTGGTCACGGCACCACTTCAAACACAGCTGTTCGTAACGTGGTGTTAACAGCAGCCTACACATTGGA
The DNA here is from genome assembly GCF_040414725.1 of Anabrus simplex. Lineage (NCBI taxonomy): Eukaryota > Metazoa > Arthropoda > Insecta > Orthoptera > Tettigoniidae > Anabrus > Anabrus simplex. The sequence continues at coordinate 254,174,107 of NC_090266.1, forward strand.
CAGTTATTCCCTAGTCCGGCTGCTGCTAATCTCCGACCAATGGTGCAGGACGACACAATATTGCAGGCAGTCCATTACTTGTTCTTGGATGGCAGGCACAGATGTGAAGGGGTTACGAAGTGCTTGGTGAACAATATCATGATCCTCCCTTGTCGTGGTCACACGACGTCACCCGGATCCTTCACAATGTGTATGCCTGCCCTCACGTTCCCATGCAGTCCAACATCGGAGCTACTGTCGCATCCGAATGCCCCAAAAATCTGGATATTGTATGATTCGACCAGCCTGCCAAATGGAGACCCACAATGAGTTAAATGCCCACAGATGTTGTGTACGTGTACTAAGTTAACATTATATTGACGTCCAACCATTTCTTCCGAGTACTTCAATTTTTTTTCTCAGGCAATGTACAACTAATAATTTCCCCATTTATACAGGGTCTTTGTACTATTTAATCATAATCCTCATACAAATTCTCTCCTAATAGTGGAATATTCCCCTAATCATTTCTAATTCTTCTAATTTCTTAAAATTCATGTTTTCAAGTAATTTTGCATCTACAAAACCTTTCAATCTTGTAATGGGGAGGGTGTCACCACCGTTGCAAGATCAGTTTGCATTTCTGTCTATTTTGTTTTCTATTTAGTATATGTGTGTTTCAGAACATAAGGAAAGCCATATGGCAGAATTTGAGGCACTGTGGAATACATGTGTCTGAGGAAGAGATGGAGGAAGAAATGGAAAGGGAAGAGGGTAGAGGGTAGAGAAGATGAGACATGGAAACAGTTCTGCAACTTGCAAGTTAGACAAGAGTTTGGACTGTTGTGTGCTTCATACAGAATAAAACAAGCTGTGGCCAATAAGTTGGTAGTGGATTCTTTTGGTATTTTGGAGGAAATGCCAACTAGGAAAGAACTCGCAGTTTTTGAAAATATTAAACAGCAGGTAATTGAAGAAGAGGTTGGTATTGAAGACTGTAATGCATTTATAATTTATGAAGAAATCAAGATGATTAAATTGATAGTGATTTTGGAAATAATTCTGTGTTACAAGGCGAGTCACATCCAGAAATAAGTCCTACATTAGTTGATAAGTCAGGGAAGTAGTAGCTCTCCGTACATTCGCATCACCACTATATAACAAGAGCATAATATTCCCAGAAGACCACTTGACTTATGCTTATATTGTTTGTCCAACCTTTGTCCCGTTTCCCTATGGGGTTGGGTATGAGGCGAGATGAATCTGTCGTGGCGGGTTTTTATGACAAGATGCCCTTCCTGACGTCAACCTCATCAGAGGAGTTAATGAGATGAAATGAATGACGTGATATATGATATTAGGGAGAGGGTGAAGCCTGGTGCCAGCACATAGCCTACTCCTGTCGAATAGCACCAAGGGGTCTGCTCAAGGCTTAACGTCCCCACCCGACAGACGAATCACCATGAACAGCATCATATGCCCTCACTCCATATGAGCACTGTTGAGAGGTTTGGAATTTAATCCAGGCTTTTGGCACGCAATCTAGTGATTAGAAATTGTATACCACCACCTCCCCTACCCTGCCGGCCAACATTCTGACGGTGAAAATTTTTTCGACCAACGGGACTCGAACCAGATAACCTCGGTGTCAGACCTTTCAGAATTCAGCACCTTAATGATCATGGCCACCAGGCGGGTACTTGACTCGTGATTATATTATCTCGACAAAACAAGAAGTCTTACAAACATTTGAGAATACAGTCACACCAACACAGATAGGTCTTATGGCGATGATGAGATAGGAAAGGGCTAGACGTGGGAAGAAAGTGGCTGTGGCCTTAATTAAGGTACAGCCTGGTGTGAAAATGGGAAACCACAGAAAATCATCTTTAGGGCTGCCGACAGTGGGGTTCGAACCCACTATCTCCCAAATGCAAGCTCACAGCTGTGCGCTCCTGACCGCACGACCAACTTGCTCGGTGAGAATACACTTAGAATGCCATGCAGATAAAGAAGAATCTTGCAAGAAAGAACTAATAACGAGTTTTGCAATTATTTCTTCAAAAAGAGAAAATAAAATGTAATTATCCATGACCAAAGGATAAAAGTCTGGATGACAAATATTTAGAAACAATTTGACCCAAACAATACCTTATTGTTAAAAGCATCTAAACGTTGTGCCAATAGATTCAAAAGAAAAAACAAAAGAGATTCATATAAGATCACACAAAAAGTTAACAAGAGATGTGCATTTGATGCTGTTGATATACAAGCAAAAGCTGAACATTTGTTATAGGCCTGAGGAATTTCATTGCTGACCATAATTTTACCCCAGAGCAGATAAACGCAGATGAATCCAGATTCAATAATCATATTCTGGAAGAATTCTTGCCATAAGGTGAAACAAGACTGTCTTCAGTGCCAGTGGTATATGAAACTGGGTAGGATTTAAACACAACACCCCCTCCACCCAACCCTGAACATTTGAACCAATCTTTTTTTATTTGAAACATAAAATTATATATATATATATCAATTTCTTTGTTGGTTTCTAACACTGAAAGAATCATCTGCAACCAGAAATAATAATAGCCTAATACTGATTGTAGCAGTAGCAGCAATGACCCCTGACCCGGTGGGGGTTTACCCATTCCCCCACTGGGCATGTCCCAGGTGGCTGATACAGGGCCCTCACCGGACTTGTACAGAGGGTCTGAGAGAAATAAAGTGCCTCTCACAGGACAAAAAGAGGTACAGCCAGAATACATCTTTAGGGAACCCTCTAAGTATAAGGCTCAACTTTTTTTTTTTTTTTTTTTTTTTTGCTAGTTGCTTTACGTCGCACCGACACAGATAGGTCTTATGGCGACGATGGGACAGGGAAGGGCTAGGAGTGGGAAGGAAAAGGCCTTGGCCTTAATTAAGGTACAGCCCCAGCATTTGCCTGGTGTGAAAATGGGAAACCACAGAAAACCATTTTCAGGCCCCTACTCTTTGTTTCAAATATCTGGATACAAAGAAATAAGAAAAATTGTTAGTTAAAAGTAAATTATTTCAAGAACCTCTTAAACTGTGAATGCCCAAAAAGAACAACTTGCCTCTAAAAAAACCCACTCCAAATCCAGAAGTCAACAAGTAATCAGAGAACTAAAAGACAACAAATCACCAGAAGATGGAATAGTTACCAAAATGTTAAAAACAGGTTGTGAAAAACTGGCCCAAAGTATTCAAGAAATCCTTCAGGACATCTGGCATCCTGACGATTGGAAGGGTGCATTAATTCACCCTCTTCACAAAAAAGGGGACAAATCAGACATTAATAACTTTAGAGGTATTTCTTATATCAGTCATCTACCTTCTCTAAGGCCCTGCTTAATTTATTCGAAAAAACAAGCAGACCACCTAACTGCAAATTATTAGACAGGGTTCCAAAAAGGAAGATCCCGTACAGAGCAAATCCTAAACCTAAAAACCATCTTACAAATTCACAAAATCAAATAATAATCAACTCTGTTGACTTCAGAAGGCATATGACTCCATATAGACATAGACACTGTTCAACAAACTAGAGAAATTATAAGTCGACAGGAAAACAAGGGAAATGATCAAACAAACTCTATCCAACACAATATCAAAAGTTACATTTCTGGGGAAAATTTCTGAACTGTTTGAAATCAGAAGCAATGCCAAACAGAATAATCCCCACTACTACTATTCAATCTAGTTCTGGAAAAAGTTATTCACAAATGGGAAAAAAAACCTAATGGGATAAATATTAACAGACTTCTCGAAAACAAAATTCACCTTGATTGCTTAGCTTTTGCAGATTACCTAACAACCGTTTCCAACATCATGCAAGAAGCAATCCAGTTCATAGCAAAACTCCATGAAATAGTAGCCAAAACCACACTGCAAATTTAATTTCTAAAGAAGGAACTAAATCAAGATTCGACAATCAACCATTAATCACCACATTCAGAAAAATCCTATATGTACACAAGGGGGGTTTTTCAACCTCTGATCATGCACTAAGAAAACAAGAGGTAGTCTGACGCCAGGTCTGTGCAACGTGAGACTGCACAACATTCCCTCCACAACCTCTGCCACTGTCGGCTCCAATGCATCAGTCATAGCCAAGCTACGGCAATTGTTCATGGCTGCTAAGAACGATACTCCCGCCAAGTGTGAGATGCGATGTGTGATACGTTTTCCGTAAGCAGAAGGATGTAGCCTTGCTGAAATCCATCGCAGAATGAGTGCAATGTATGGTGAAAACTATATGAGCGATGGTAGTGTATGGGAATAGTGTCGGAAATGTTAACAAGGGTGAAAGGATATCCATGACAAAGGTGGGCAACAACGCAAGTCTGTCACTACCGTACCCATGGTCGAGAGTGTTGACGAGTTTGTCTGTGACAAATGGAGGTTTACAATCGGTGAACTTTCTGCAGCAATCCCAGATATTTCAAGGTCTTCTCTGTACAGAATTGGGTCTCAATAATTAGGATACTGGAAACTTTGTTCGCAATGGGTCCCGAGAATATTGTTTGATGATCACAAAACTCAGCGAATGGCATCGGCCGAAATGTTTCTCATATATTACCATAATGAGGGGGAAGAGTTTTTAAGGTATATCGTTATTAACGATGAAATTTGGTATCTGTATGACAATAAGTGAATTTCTTTCAAGAATAAAATTTACTGTGTCCACCTATTCAATACAATTATATTCTGTAGTGATTATATCCTACATGAATTATAATAAAATTATAATATTATTATAATATTATAATTACATAATTATAGTTACTTGTAATCTGTATGACACTCAAGAAACCAAAGAACAGCATAAGCAGTGGATACACCCTTCTTCAAACAAGCCAAAAAGTTTAAACTGACACTGAGCAACAGGAAAACAATGGCTACTGTGTTTTGGGACCATAAAGGTTTCATGTTGGTGGACTTTATTATGGATCAGGGAAGAATAACAAAGGAAGTTCATTGTGAAACTTTACGTCATCTCCACAGAATGATTCAAAACAAAGAGGCATGCTCTTATGCACGACCGCACTGTGCCAACGTGATGAAAGACTTTCTCAAACAATTCAAGTGAGAAGTTTTCAACTATCCACCACATAATATGGACCTCGCACCTAGTAATTTTCAAGTCTTTCAAGAATTGAAGACACAGTTGGGCAGACAACTCTCCGCCACCAACGAAGAACTTCAGAAGGCTGTCCAGATGCACCTTCCCTCACTGGTGGCAGACTTCTTTGCAGAGGGGATGAAAAAGCTGGTGTCACGATAGGATAAATGCCTATCCTTTTGGTGATTATGGAGAAAAATAAGAATGAAACTACTGAACTTCTAGTAATAAAATCATTTTGTTATGACAATACATACATACATACATACATACACACATACATACATACATACATACATACATACATACATACATACATACATACATACATACATACATACATTATCATTATAGACTGTTATGCCTTTCAGCGTTCAGTCTAAAAATAGGAAAGAATTTCCACCAATCAATACTTGTTTTTTTTAATGCTTATATTAAGCTACAGGACCGGTTTCGACCCCATATACAAGGTCATCTTCAGCTGAACCATGAATACATATTTATATGATGAAGCTTTGATTAAATTGCATTGTCAAAGGAATGTTATATGATGTGCATTTAGTCACATACAAATGGGGCATGTCTTATCGTGAATTGGCATATATGTCAGTATGTACAATATTGCAACTGTATGTCTAAAATATTATGTTGAGGTCTTAAAATGAGTGTATAAAACATATCTTCACTTAAACTAATATATATATGTACAGGATAAAATACAATATATAAAAAACATTTCATGCACATGAACATTCGTATCTTGCTTGTTGGTCAATTCATCAACTCTCGCATTTAAGTCCCATTTACATTTGTACACTCAGCAGCAGTTCTTGGAGTTTAAAAGATATGGTTGTAAAATGGCATGAGTAAAAGATTAGTCTTCATGTGGGATAAAACACTTTCCAATTTTAAAACAAGGGTGCCAGATGTATGGATAAAATTCGGCTAAAATATGTTCAGCACTGCTATGTATGTATCCTTATGTTAGAATCAAATCTTGTTGTCCTGTGGCGTCCGTAAAATTGGGTTCAAAGTAATGGTTCCTTTCCCATTTGTAGCTGTGCAATGGTGTTATGTTTATCTGTGGAAGATAAGATTGAGCTATGAGAGATATTATGTTGGAGGAATGTCTAAAGGTTATGTGTGTAAATTGACAATGCAATTTAATCAAAGCTTCATCATATAAATATGTATTCATGGTTCAGCTGAAGATGACCTCGTATATGGGGTCAAAACTGGTCCTGTAGCTTAATATAAGCATTAAAAAAACAAGCATTGATTGGCGGAAATTCTTTCCTATTTTTAATTGTGTAATTCGTCAATACGGAAATGAAGATTATATAATTTACTAAACGTCGCTACAATCCTCGATTTGCAACTAGTGTTGTGGCCTCATTTAGTTCTATACATCTTATCTTTAAATCATTAGAAACCGAGTCTAACCATCGTCGTCTTGGCCTCCCTCTACTTCTCTTACCCTCCATAACAGAGTCCATTATTCTCCTAGGTAACCTATCCTCCTCCATTCGCCTCACATGACCCCACCACCGAAGCCGGTTTATGCGTACAGCTTCATCCATAGAGTTCATTCCTAAATTAGCCTCTATCTCCTCATTCCGAGTACCCGCCTGTCATTGTTCCCACCTGTTTGCACCAGCAATCATTCTCGCTACTTTCATGTCTGTTACTTCTAACTTATGAATAAGATATCCTGAATCCACCCAGCTTTCGCTCCCGTAAAGCAAAGTTGGTCTGAAATCAGACCGATGTAAAGATAGTTTCGTCTGGGAGCTGACTTCCTTCTTACAGAATACTGCTGATCGCAACTGCGAGCTCACTGCATTTGCTTTACTACACCTTGATTCAATCTCTCTTACTATATTACCATCCTGGGAGAACACACAACCTAAATACTTGAAATTATCGACCTGTTCTAGCTTTGTATCACCAATCTGACATTCAATTCTGTTGAATTTCTTACCTACTGACATCAATTTAGTCTTCGAGAGGCTAATTTTCATACCATACTCATTGCACCTATTTTCAAGTTCCAAGATATTAGACTGCAGGCTTTCAGCACAGTCTGCCATTAAGACCAGGTCGTCAGCATAGGCCAAACTGCTTACTACATTTCCACCTAACTGAATCCCTCCCTGCCATTTTATACCTTTCAGCAGATGATCCATGTAAACTACAAACAGCAAAGGTGAAAGATTACAGCCTTGTCTAACTCCTGTAAGTACCCTGAAGCAAGAACTCATTCTACCATCAATTCTCACTGAAGCCTAATTGTCAACATAAATGCCTTTGATTGATTTTAATAAAATACATTTAATTCCAAAGTATAGTGAACATCTTTTCCCTCGGTACCCTGTTATATGCTTTCTCTAGATCTAAGAAACATAAACACAACTGCCTATACCTCTCGTAGCATTTTTCAATTACCTGGCGCATACTGAAAATCTGATCCTGACAGCCTCTCTGTGGTCTGAAACCACACTGGTTTTCATATAACTTCTTCTCAATGACTGATCGCACCCTCCCTTAAAGATGCCAGTGAATACTTTGCCTGGTATACTAATCAATGAGATACCTCGATAGTTGTTGCAATCTTTCCTGTTCCCTTGCTTATAGATAGGTGCAATTACTGCTTTTGTCCAATCTGAAAGTACCTTACCAACACTCCACGCTAATTTTACTACTCTATGAAGCCATTTCATCCCTGCCTTCCCACTGTACTTCACCATTTCAGGTCTAATTTCATCTATTCCTGCTGCCTTATGACAATGGAGTTTATTTACTATCCTTTCCACTTCCTCAAGCATAATTTCACCAACATCGTTTTCCTCCTCCCCATGAGCTTGGCTGTTTACATCACCACCATGATGATTTCCTTTTACATTGAGAAGATGTTCAAAATATTCCCTCCACCTCTCCAGTGATTCCCTGGGATCTATTATGAGTTCACCTGAATTACTCAAAACACTGTTCATTTCCTTTTTCCCTCCCTTCCTAAGATTCTTTATTACTGTCGAGAAGGGTTTCCCTGCTGCTTGACCTAGCCTTTCCAGGTTATTACCAAAATCTTCCCATGACTTCTTTTTGGATTCAATAACTATTTGTTTTGCTCTGTTTCTTTCATCTGCGTACCAATCCCTGTCTGCCTTGGCCCTTGTTTGGAGCCATTTCTGATAAGCCTTCTTTTTACGTTTACAGGCTGCTCTCACTTCATCATTCCACCAAGATGTTCACCTTTTCCCATCTTTACACACAGTTGTTCCTAGGCATTCCCTTCCTGTTTCTATTACAGCATCCCTGTATGCCACCCATTCACTTTCTATATCCTGAACCTGCTTACTGTCTACTGTTCGAAACTTCTCACTAATCATATCCATGTACTTCTGTCTAATTTCCTCGTCCTGGAGACTTTCTACCCTTATTCGTTTGCAGACAGATTTCACTTTCTCTACCCTAGGCCTAGAGATACTTAGTTCACTACAGATCAGATAGTGGTCTGTATCATCGAAAAATCCGCGAAAAACTCGTACAATCCTAACAGATTTCCTGAATTCAAAGTCTGTTAAGATATAGTCTATTATGGATCTGGTACCCCTAGCCTCCCATGTGTAGCGGTGAATAGCCTTATGCTTGAAGAATGTATTCGTAACAGCTAAACCCATACTAGCACAGAAGTCCAACAAATGCTTCCCATTCCCATTAGCTTCCATATCTTCCCCACATTTACCAATCACCCTTTCGTATCCTTCAGTTCTATTCCAAACTCTCGCATTGAAATCGCCCATTAGCATTATTCTATCCTTGCTGTTCACCCTGACCACGATGTCACTTAATGCTTCATAAAACTTGTCAACTTCATCCTCATCTGCACCCTCACATGGTGAATACACGGACACAATTCTTGTCCTAATTCCTCCCACTGACAAATCTACCCACATCATTCACTCATTTACGTGCCTAACAGAAACTATGTTGCGTGCAATGGTATTCCTGATAAAGAGCCCTACCCCAGACTCTGCCCTTCCCTTTCTAACACCCGTCAAGTACACTTTATAATCTCCTATCTCTTCCTCATTATCTCCCCTTACCCGAATATCACTTACTCCTAGCACATCCGGATGCATCCTCTTTGCTGACTCAGCCAGTTCTACCTTCTTTCTTCCATAAGCCCCATTAATATTGATAGCTCCCCATCGAATTCCATTTTGTTCGCCAAGTTGTTTCCAAGGAGTCCCTCGCCTGTCAAATGGGAGTGGGACTCCATTACTCCCATAGGTCCGAGGCTTGCTTAAAGTGTTCTGAGCTCGGTAAATTCATGAAGCAGGATGCTGCCCTACTTGCACATAGTCCAAGTGAGGATCTCTCCTCTAACGGGTTATGGACCACCGGTGAATTGTGTAGTCCTAGCCGCCTGAGCACAAGGAGGGCCACGACTCAGAATATGTCCGAGATGCCCACTCCCATTCCATAGCAACTGGTATCCCGACTCTCAGGACCACTTACTAGGCCACTCAGCCGTTGCCCATTGGTTCACGAACTAGGACGTGACTACAGTAACCCACAAACATGAACCATTGTTATGACAATGTATCTTCTTTTTTTATAGCCCATCAAAGATTGATTAAAAGCTATCCCTCGTATATTCAAGTACCTAGGCGAAGTTATTCAACCAGCAGGGATAAATCAGAAAGCAAACAGAAAGGACCAATAAACTGCAAAGAGCTTACAAAATCACCTGGAACAGGCACAACAAAAATCTATATTTTTAAAAAAATGGAAAATTATGGCACAACAGCGTCATTAAACTAGAGGCACTTATCCGAAACCCTGATAACTGGCAGCAGCTCAAAAATAGAAAACATCGAAAAATTAGAGAATATGAAAACTGAATTAGGATGAAAAAGAAACTACTGGAAATTTATCACGTCACCAACAAAAACAGAAACAATTAGAAAAACGCAATTAAAGTTCTATGGATACCTACATAGAGTAGGTAACAACAGGTTGAACAAGAAACTTCTAAACCTAGCACTGTCCCTGAAAAACTGTAACAACTGGTTAGTGGAAATAAGCAAGGATCTAGAAGAAATTTGTATTCCCGAGGAATAAACATAAATTTGCGCAGAAACCTATAAGAAAATATACAGGATAGACAAAATAATGCAGAAAGGAACTCTCTGAAATAAGAGATATTGGGAAGAAAAGAAGAAACACTGTACTTAAGTTCATATGTGCTTTTTAGTTGGGCATAAGGAATCAAGAATGATGAACTTCAGCATTCCAAACATAAATATATCCGAATGCTGAAGATATTACCACAAATTCTTTGTTCAATGAACACGTATCTAATTTACAAATATTAAACAATACACATGCAATTCTTGCTGGGACTAGGTACTAAATGTAATCAAAGAATGCACTGACCCTTGGTACCTCCTGTTAAGAATACAATACAGACATGGCCCACGGTATTAAGCTGCACTCTACCTTCAAAATAATTCCCATGTTTGTTACTGCATCAAATTTGAGTTTGGGAAATATTAAAGCTTAGTGTAAAATGAACCTAGCATGTAACAAAATAAAACTGACACTTGTCAGCAGTCTACTCTATTGTGAAATACAAATGATTGTAACACACATTGTTAATATTTGTAATACCATAAGAGCAGCAAAATAGCCCAGCTGTCCAGCAGATGTAAAAATGTATTTTATACTTTGAAACATGCCATAAGATTAACAAACCTACCCCATTCCACTCCCCAGCCAAGGTGAAAGAAAGGAGACTACTTCCTTTGATTCCTGAAATAAGGCTTGTTATGGTGTCTTCGAAGGAACTGACCCATCAGATTAAATTTTACATGTATTATGGAACATAGTCATTATTTTTGACATAAATTTTTATTCTATCATTCAGTATCAATCGATATGTCTACACAAATTATTAAATTCTACGATGCATTTCTTTTACAAAATGCTGTGTATTTACTATTGCAAAAAATGTTGTGCAATTAGCAAGTACTCTGTTGCAGTGCAGCAATGTTACGGATGAGCTTTTAGGCACTAGTATCCCATCTCCTGTCGATTGGTACTAAAGATACATCGAAATCACTCAATGTTGAAGTGCACTGTCGATCATGTCAGATGTCAGATATAACAGATAAGGAACAATTATCACCGAGTGTTACTTATGTGAAATGGGGACAATTCATTGTAGTCCGACTCGTTGGCTGAATGGTCAGCGTACTAGCCTTCAGTACAGAGGGTCCCGGGTTCGATTCCCGGCCGGGTTGGGGATTTTAACCTTCATTGGTTAATTCCAATGGCCCGGGGGCTGGGTGTTTGTGCTGTCCCCAACATCCCTGCAACTCACACACCACACATAACACTATCCTCCACCACAATAACAAGCAGTTACCTACACACGGCAGATGCTGCCCACCCTCATCGAAGGGTCTGCCTTACAAGGGCTGCACTCTGCTAGAAATAGCCACACGAAAAAAAATTCATTGTAGGAGGCGTGTTTTTTAAGTAAGGTCCGTTTGAAAATAAGTACACAACGAAAGGTTATTTAAAAAAAGTAAATTTATTTTCAGAAAGTACATACTTCACTCTATTTTTCGATATAGTTGCCAAGTTTGTTCAAACACTTATCATACCTCGTAACAAATTTTAAAATACCCTCTTCATAGAAACTTGCCACCTGCTCCGATAACCAAGAGTTCACTGCCGCTTTCACGTCGTCGTCATTATTGTAATGGTTGCCACTGAGGTGATGTTTGAGGTGGAGGAACAGATGGCAATCGCTCGGCGCAAGATAGGACTGTATGGTGGGTGGTCTAAAATTTCCCAGCCAAAACTGCCCAATAAATCGCGGGTCAGACCTGCAGTGTGAGGTCTTGCATTGTCATGGAGGATAATTCCCTTCGTCAGCATGCCGCGTCTTTTGTTTTGAATCGCTCTGCGTAGCTTTCTCAGGGTTTGGCAGTATGCTTCTGCATTGATAGTGGTTCCTCGTTGCATGAAGTCGACCAAAAAAACACCATGCCTATCCCAAAACACCCGAGCCATGATTTTGCGCTGGGATAGAGTCTGGTTGGCCTTCACCTTTACAGGTGAGTGTGTCTGTCTCCATTCCATGCTCTGTTGCTTCAATTCTGGCGTGATATATGAAACCCATGTTTCGCCTCCAATTACGACCTGACTCAAGAAGACGTCACCTTCTTTGTCATAACGAGTCAAGAACTTCATCGCACACTCAAATCTTTGGTTCCTAGCTGACAAAAACCGTATCACTGACCGAACCTCACTCGCGGCGGGCGAGTTGATAGTCTTAAACATTTTGAAAGCACAGAACAGAACCGTACAGGTTAGCTACAGAGCTGAAACCAAGCACAGTTGTTCCCGAGGCATGCCGGTACACGACACACGCGCTTGTTGCGATAGGCGCGCAAACTACTAGCGTCTACAACAAAACGGACCTTACTTAAAAACCATGCTTCGTATAAGAAAACTTACAATGTATACCAGTGTACAATGTGACTGAAAAAAAAGAATTTTAAATGCTACATCATTAAATATTGTCAATAAAATTCATGGCCAAAACTACGATGCAGCTACATCAGTGTCCTGGTCATCTAAAAAAAGTCCAGGCAAGTTCGAAGAAAAAAGTACCACCAAAGTTATATGTTCACTATTCTGCACAAACTGAAATTAACTCTATCCAGTGCCTCTGAAGATGCTGTCATCAAAAACCACATTCTTAAAAGATCAAGTCTGTAAGAGTTTCTTAATACACCTTAGAGACAACACACGTTTTCATATATGTGATATGGACATGAAAACTACCAAATAACATAATACACGCAGTAGCGTGGCGAGAAGCAAGTCAGAGCAAGGCTCAGATGTGAACCAGCTACAGAGAGTTTCACCAACTTTGATGACCTTGCCTTTTGAAAGGAATATTTATAAGGATTAAGCTATCAATATGGTGGTCATGCAGCGCAGATCTTTGCCATAGGACAGGCTATTCAGGAGCATTAGATTCCTTCTACCAGAAATTGCTTATTTTTTATAGGAATTTTCATAAGATTTAAAGCTTTTAAGTATTCTGATGTGGATATGGTCCCATTTTCCTATTCTGAGACCAGAATTCAAATCTCCCTCAGTCAGTACACTGAAGCTACCAGCTACCAGCACTGCATATCATATTTAAGAAATGTCATTCAAATTTTAACAATGAAGATTTTTTTTTTTACAAGAAGTGATGGACAATTTTGTATAAATATTATTTACTCTCTTTAGTGTATTCTCAAACAGTTCTCAAAGGACATGGGTTCTTCCATTTTTAAAATTATTAGACAACAACAATGAGTATCGTAATGTTACGAGAAGTTATGGCTGAAGAAGTCTTAAAATAAGAGGAAACATGTTCCAAAGTATGTTTAATATATTTTAATATTAAATAGTTTTCACCTGTAAAGTGAAGTGCATTGATTGGGTGAACCATTAAATCTAACACGGGTTCTTAAACTGTATCAATACGGATCTATATGATGAAGTTTGTAAATTGTAACAAATAATTTCATGCTGTGAAACTCTTTATTCAACTCTGTGCAACTCGGCGATTGGAAAGATACAACTTATTGGCCATGATGGTGGAATTGTATGATCATGTCATTGCAACCCTCCAAAATGTGTGCTGTGATTGACTGCAAACTTGACATAATGCTACTTTTCATCCATAAACTGTTTTCAATATGTCAGAATTGTGTATACTTCAGCAGACCTCAATGATCTACAGAAAGCAGTAAATGAAAGTAGTAAATGTTACTGGAGATATCAACAATGAAATGAAAAAAATGCATGAAAAAGTAAATTAACTTGTGCTTCCCAAGATTTGGAAAGATTGGGGACCTACATTTAAATCCCACTCATGGTAGCGAGACATGTTGTTTGAGTCATCTGTCCATAGACTGGTTTGATGCAGCCCTCCATGCCACCCTATCCTGTGCTAACCTTTTCATTTCTACGTAACTACCGCATCCTACATCTGCTCTAATCTGCTTGTCATATTCATACCTTGGTCTACCCCTACCATTCTTACCACCTACACTTCCTTCAAAAACCAACTGAACAAGTCCTGGGTGTCTTCAGATGTGTCCTATCATTCTAACTCTTCTTCTCGTCAAATTTAGCCAAATTGATCTCCCCTCACCAATTCGATTCAGTACCTCTTCCTTTGCGATTCAATCTACCATCTCACCTTCAGCATTCTTCTGTAACACCACATTTCAAAAGCTTCTATTCTCTTTCTTTCTGAGCTAGTTATCGTCCATGTTTCACTTCCATACAATGCCACGCTCCACACGAAAGACTTCAAAAACATCTAATTCCTATATCAATGTTTGAAGTAAGCAAATTTCTTTTCTTAAGAAAGCCCTTCCTTGCTTGAGCTGATCTGCAGTTTATGTCCTCCTTACTTCTGCCATCGTTAGTTATTTTACTACCCAAGTAACAATATTCATCTACTTCCTTTAAGGCTTCATTTCCTAATTTAATATTTCCTGCATCACCTGCCTTCGTTCGACTGCACTCCATTACTTTTGTTTTGGACTTATTTATTTTCATCTTGTACTCCTTACCCAAGACTTCGTCCACACCATTCAGCAGCTTCTCAACATCTTCTGCAGTCTCAGATAAAATAACAATATCATCGGCAAATCTCAAGGTTTTGGTTTCCTCTCCTTGGACTGTGAATCCCTTTCCAAATTCCTCTTTGATTTCCTTCACTGCCTGTTCTATGTAAACACTGAAAAGGAGAGGGGACAAACTGCAGCCTTGCCTCACTCCTTTCTGGATTGCTGCTTCTTTTTCAAAGCCCTCGATTCTTATCACTGCAGACTGATTTTTATACAGATTGTAGATAATTCTTCGTTCTCGGTATCTGATCCCAATCACCTTCAGAATCTTAAATAGCTTGGTCCAATCAACATTATCGAATGCCTTTTCTAGATCTACGAATGCCATGTACGTGGGCTTGTCCTTCTTGATTCGATCCTCTAAGATCATACGTAAAGTCAGGATTGCTTCACGTGTTCCTACATTTCTTCTGAAGCCAAATTGATCTTCTCCAAACTCAGCTTCCACTTGTTTTTCCATTCTTCTGTAAACAATATGTATTAAAATTTTGCAGGCATGAGATACTAAACTAATGGTGCGATAGTTTTCACACCTGTCAGCACCGGCTTTCTGGGGAATAGGTATAACAACATTCTGCCGAAAATCGGATGGGACTTCTCCTGTCTCATACATCTTACATACTAAATATAATAACCTTGCCATGCTGGTTTCTCCTAAGGCAGTCAGTAATTCAGAGGGAATGTCATCAATTCCAAGTGCCTTGTTCCTATTTAGGGCACTCACAGCTCTGTCAAACTCTGACCTCAAAATTGGGTCTCCCATTTCATCAGCATGGACAGCCTCTTCTTGTTCCAGAACCAAATTCTCTACATCTTCACCTTTATAAAACTGCTGGATATGTTCCTGCCATCTTTCTGCTTTGTCTTTTTTCCCTAGAAGTGGCTTTCCATCTGAGCTCTTAATATTCATACACCCAGATTTCCTTTCTCCAAAGGTTTCCTTGATTTTCCTCTAGGCAGC
Source organism: Anabrus simplex (assembly GCF_040414725.1). Taxonomy (NCBI): domain Eukaryota; kingdom Metazoa; phylum Arthropoda; class Insecta; order Orthoptera; family Tettigoniidae; genus Anabrus; species Anabrus simplex. Next base: position 254,189,909 of record NC_090266.1, read on the forward strand.
ATGTACCTTTCCTAGGACCATACAACCTTCGACATCCTTGCACTTCTCCTTCAGCCAGTCTTCCTTAGCTACCTTGCACTTTCTATCCACTTCATTCTTTAATCGCCTATATTCTTTTCTGCCCTCTTCATTTCTAGCATTCTTGTATTTTTGTCGTTCATCAATCAGGTCTAGTATCTGCTGAGTAATCCACTGATTCATAGTTGATCTTTTCTTCCTTCCTAACATTTCTTCTGCAGCCCTGCGGACTTCATTTTTCATGACTATCCACACTTCCTCTATTGTGTTTCCTTCAGCCTTTTCATTTAGTCCTTTTGCAACATGTTCCTTGAAACAATCCCTCAAGCTCTTTTCTTTCAACTTGTCTTGATCCCATCTTTTTGCATTCTTTCCTTTCTTCAATTTCTTCAGCTTCAGATGGCATTTCATGACCAACAAGTTGTGGTCAGAGTCCACGTCTGCTCCTGGGAAAGTTTTGCAATCTAACACCTGGTTTCTGAATCTCTGCCTAATCATAATGAAGTCTATTTGATACCTTCCAGTGTCTCCAGGTCTCGTCCACGTATAAAGCCGTCGTTTGTGGTGTTTGAACCAAGTATTGGCAAGGACTAAATTATGATCAGTGCAGAATTCAACCAGTTGACTTCCTCTTTCATTCCTTTGTCCCAATCCGAATTCTCCTACTGTATTACCTTCTCTTCCTTGGCCTACCACTGCATTCCAGTCTCTCATCACAATCAGATTCTCGTCACCTTTTACATATTGTATTAAATCTTCTATCTCTTCATATATTCTTTCGATTTCCTCATCATCCGCTGAGCTAGTAGGCAAACAGACCTGCACTATTGTGGTGGGCATTGGTTTGGTGTCTATCTTGACGACAATAATTCTTTCACTATGCTCGTCGTAGTAGCTTACCCGCCGCCCTATTTTCTTATTCATTATTAAACCAACTCCTGCATTTCCTCTGATTTTGTGTTGATAATTCGATAGTCGCCTGACCAAAAATCCTGTTCTTCCTGCCAACGTACTTCACTCATACCAACTACATCTAACTTTAGTCTATCCATCTCCCTTTTCAGATTCTCTAATCTACCACAATGATTCAAACTTTTCACATTCCACGTTCCAACTCGCAGAATGTCAGTATCCATTTTCCTGATGATCGCCCCCTCTCGTGTAGTCCCCACCCGGAGATCCGAATGGGGGACAAGCTTACCTCCGGAATATTTTACCCGGGAGGAAGCCATCATCAGTACATCATTCATACAGAGAGAGCTGCATGTCCTCGGGAGTTAGTTACGGCTGTAGTTTCCCGTTGCTTTCAGCCATGTAGCAGTATCAACACAGCTAAGCCATGTTGAGTGTATTATTACAAGGCCATATCAGTCAATCATCCAGACTGTCACCCTTGCAACTTCCGAAAGGCTGCTACCCCCCTTTTGATGAACCATTCATTAGTCTGGTCTCTCAACAGATACCCATCCGATATGGTTGCACCTGCGGCTCGGCTTCATTGGGACACGCAAGCCTCCCCACAGCGGCAAGGTCACATGGTTCGCAGGCAATGTGAGACATATATTCCATAAATCTTAAATAATATCATGTGATTTACACGTGTCGAACAGCTGAGTGGCTGTGCTGTACAATTTTTTGATTTGATAACCAATCGTTCGTAACTTATTAATGAAGCCATATTGCTAAAAGTCAAGAAATGAGATGGATGTGTTTTCTTTTGATCTACTATTAAAGAGAATTATAAAAATACCTCTACATTCATATATGGAAATCAAAGGTAGAAGTCAGTAGAGGAACATGTAACAATCATTTTCTCTTAATAACCCTGCGTAGAAAATTGTCTTATGACACTGCTGTGAGTACAAGATAAATTCCTTCCTGTATGTTGGTAAATGCTATGTGAACTCTACATTTATTTTCAATACGAAATGTCCTCCCTTTTTGATATTCTGCCCAACTATAATGATTAGGGAAATTTGCAAAACAGATGCTGCTGGTGAATTCAATCTTATGTCGGTATCGCTCTTTAGTAAAGGGCTCATTCAAGTAACTTTCTTACCTATTTTAAGAGTTAGGAAAGGTATGACTTTAATCAACGTTATTCACCTGCAATATGAAAATTATTATCATGTCTCCTGTACCATTTAATTTGTTCTTAAATATGTGTGTGAGATTAAACTTATAGATATCTGGTACTTTCTTTTGCTGCCCACATAGATTTGAACACTAGACTATAAATTTTATTATTGAAAGTAAGTGTACCAGTGAATGGTGCATTGACAAAGGAAAAAGAATTCCTCCGACTCGTAGGTACTTAAGTGTAATTAATCTTGTATAACCTGGTCTTAGTCTTAAATACTCTTAAATTAAAGTTTAATTTACAAGCATGGAAGAAAGGAAACAAATTACACTGACTTGGTTAGATAAGTAGTGTAATGAAGACTTGCAAGAAATTTCAAAGATAAATGGGTTACCAAGGAAATACAAGAGAAGTGAAACTATTCTTCTTTTAAATTTTTTTGTCATATTAGAACAATTCATAGGAAAAGAAACACCCAACAAAGAACTAGTGGAGAAAATAAATGTTGCTACAACTTCTAATGTGGAAAATATATTGGAAACATCAAATATGAGATTATCAGAATCACAAAACAGGGCTAGAATATTGAAGGTAGACACTAATCCAGAAAACTTGGTTTCTGGATTACCTGAATTACAAGTAAGGCCCATTGCCTCGAAGACAGAAACCACTATTCAGCTGCAGCAACAACGAAATTGTACATTATGGTAGTTCATGTACCGGTGGGTATACTGCCTCCATATATATATATATATATATATATATATATAGGTTCTTGTTTCAGATCCCCAGCAACCTAGTCGTAAGTAAATGAAGTGCTCCTTGTGAAGGTATTATGGACAGATTTACAGAGTACAGCATAACCTTCTTTTAGTTGACTCTTGGGCATCAAATAAAAATGATGATCCTCACAATGAGACAGCTCCAGAAGGTGTAGCAATCCATAAGATTATACCTGCAAAATGTACAATACTGGCGCAACCTGATGAAATATATTTATTCTGATCATTCATTCAAAAACACCGTGAAGTTAATAACCAACAGACAAATATTATCTCCCAACCTTAACATGTGTCATAGAGATCATTTTCTTCACTATAATTGATTTGTACTTTTCCAATCTATGGCCAATAAATTCAAAAACACTGGATTTGCTTTTCTCAAATGTGGAAATTGGAGTGACAGAATGTAACAGGCTTGCCTTCAACTGATTTGCTCACTGCAATAAACAAGAAGTGTGTTAACTACTCTTTCATCATCGATCTACAATGGGCAAGTGCTATCTTTTCGTTCATATAGGCAGATTTCTTTATTTCCATTATAGACAGAGTCTTCTTCTTCTTCTTCTTTGTCGTTTTGGCCTACTGAGAACCATGGGGCTCGTGTCTACTCTTTGGTAAAGTTGTTGCTTTCTTCTCCTTCCAATACTCCATCTGCTGACTATGAGCCAGCTTTCTCTCCTCTGTCCACTTAGTTCCTGTAGTCTTTTTACTTGTAAGGGACGTTGGGAAAATTCTCTATCGGATGGCTCGACGGAACAGTAGTCTGTCATGAGTTTGTCCCAGTGGGATATCTAGTTGTTCCATATCCGACTTAACTGACGTGGTCCATTTGTTCTTAGAAGCCTTGCCTCTTCCTGTCACTGTGAATATCCTGTTGGCGAGTCTTTTGGAATCCAGACGGGCCAAGTGTCCATAAAAGGTCAGACACCTTTTCCTTATAGGTGTGACGATGTCCTCCTGGTGTTCATACAGTTCATCATTATGGCGGATTCTGTAAGTGCCTCCTTCCTCTCTGATTGGTCCTAATATCCTCCTTAGGATCTTCCTCTCTTTTAACTCCAGCTTTCTGAGTGGGCCCTTCCTAGCCATTACAAGGCACTTGGAAGCATACAGAACAGATGGTTTGACGACCGAGTTGTAGTGTCTGAGTTTGAGGTTCTTGGAGAGGCACTTAGATGAACAGATACTACAACACGAGTGATAAGCCCTTTCAAACTTGGTACATCTGGCATCTATGGCTAGGTTCTCGCTCTGATTCGCAGAGATCCATTCTCCCAAGTACTTAACTGCAGGTACTTTTCGAATGGTAACATTTGTGAGAGGAATTGTAGAGTAGAGAGAGTCTATATTTTTTTGAGGTTCATAACTCCTCTGCCCATTGTCCATAACTGCTATAAATCTTATGGTAAGTATATTTTGACACCGTCCATCCATCATACAAGATATAAATTGGCATTAAGTCATACCCCACTTTGGAACCCTTCCTTGTCAGAAGCGACACAGGTTTGACAAGCATAACTAGCGAGTCGGAGAAACAGTTCAGGTCATGTAGCTGTAAGCTTATATTGAGGAGATGTTTGATTCAAACTCCACTGTCAGCAGCCTTGAAGATTGTTTTCCACTGTTTACCATTCTCACACCAGGCAAGTAAGTACAGGGGCTGCACCTTAATTAAAGCCATAGTCCTTGTTCCCAGTCTTAGTCCTGTCCTACCATCGCCATAAGACACGTCTCAATCGGCACGTCATAAAACCATTAGTAAAAAAAAGATAACATGCCAAATATCCCATTTAGATATGACAGAAATGACATAATACTGCTAATTCCCTCCAGAACCTAAGCATCTATGTCCATTGACATTCTGGAAAACCATTTTGATTAAGTCGAAGTTCATTACACTAGTACATACTTTGTTTATAAATGTCATCAATGCATAGTAATTTATTGTAGTTATTATAAGGCTGATATTGAATATCAAATTATCCAAAGGTGAAAGTAACTTATCCTACAGTATTGTACATTAAATATTTTCTTGGAGAATACCTCGAGACTAAAACAAATTCCTTCTTCAACAAGTCTGGCCTTTCAAAATTGTTATATTTGATTTTTTTAAAGAGCAAAAAAAATAGTAAAACTTTGGTTGCTGGTTTGCAAAATGTAGGTTACAGATCCAACATGTCAGGAGCTCCAACGACCTCACAAGGCACTAAATAGGCTTGATAACATTGCAGCATTATAAACTAGCTTGTGACAAAAACAAGATAGGTTAGAGCTACAAAATGACTTTTCTTGCCGTGCAGACAGTATGCGCTGGAGCCATAGAAAAGAGCCTCTCAAAAAGAGCGTGGACTCAAAGAAGCCACGATTTCTGACAGATTGGCAAGTAACAAACACAAAAGATAGGCTACAGCAGAGGTGCCCGCGCTGGGCATTTCGTCTCACAGGCGCACAGCCCTGTAAGCAGGCGGGCAGGCAATGAGTGTATGCTATTCAGCCACAGTGACGACGTGGTTTCGCCACAGGCCATGAAGGCTGGGTGAAGATCTCCTGGTCACTGTTGATCACAGAGGCAATATTGGAGTTTGAAACTGAGGCAGAAATAATTAAAGAAAGAGAGCCAGTGGAGAGAATTTTTTTTATGCAAATAGGGAACCGTACAAAATGCCTAATACTGTATATGTGGACAGTCTGTTACATCAAAGAGGTATAATGTAGAATGCCGCTATAAAACGAAACATGCTTATTTGCAAGAGACTGGAATGGGATGATCAAATTAAAAGGGCTGAAGATGTGAAGAAACATTTGAAAGATGTCTTACTGCACAAAAACAAAAAATTACATTAAATTCTGAATTGAAAGGGGACATTTGGTTACTACAATAAGAGAGAGAGAGAGAAGGGGGGAGCGGGGTGACAGGAAGTACAGAACAAGTGAAGGACAGTGAATGTTCATTACAATATTAAATTCTGAAGTGCTAATTTTATTTTGTTTTATTTCCAGTGGACTAAAAACCATGTCATTTTCAATTAGGTTGTAAGAAATAAGTTACTTCTGTTCATTGGCGTTTATGTATTTTTACCGGAAACAATAGCGTGTTACAATCTCAAATATTTTTGTACTATACTGAATTACAATTTCCAATTATATACACAGTTCAAAAATATTAGGGGAACATGTCTTTGAACGTATGCCATGCTCCACAAAACAATACCTCACACCCAAGTATATCATCAACTAAACCTTTATTCTTTACCGTTGAAGTATACAAAAAAAAACATTGATGGATTCGCGTTCATTTTCAGAACACAAACGGAAAAGTCCAAATAGGGGCGAAAAAAGTTATAATAGTCCTCCAGGGTGGATTTTTACCACGGAGAGCTTCAGTATGGTGTAGGTCCTCCACGAGCACTTACCACAGCTTGGCACCTACGCAGCATGCACCGTACAAGTCGACGGAGGTCACGTTGCAGTATCAGGCCCCATTCTTCAATGAGAGCCTCTTCGAGGTCTTGGAGAGTTTGTGGGCATACCTCTGTCAAGCCTATCCCACACATGCTCGATGGGATTAAGATCGTGACTCACTGCAGGTCATTCCATCTCTTGAATGTCCAGTTCTCACAAGACAGCTCTGGTGATGCGCGCTACATGGGCCCTGGCATTGTCGTGCATGAGTACGAATTTAGTGCCAACGCCGTATGCAGCAACCAACACATGCTGTAGCAGTATCTCCTCGATGTACCCCGCAGCGGTAAGATTACCACAAACGATGACAAGATCCGTACGGCCGTCAATATTGATCCCACCCCACACCATCACAGAACCTTGTTCGAATCGGTCGCCTTCCTGGACAAGATTCGGCATGTACTGCTCACCACGGCGTCTCCATACAAGTTGGCGTCCATCACACTGTGTCAAGAGGAAATCTGGATTCGTCGGTGAACAACACAGGTCTCCATTGGTGAAGTTGCCAGTTGACGTGTGTACGGGCCAACAGAAGGCGAGCTGCGCGATGTTGCTGCGTTAAACGGGACACTTGAACAGGATATCTGGGTCATAAGGACACTTCTCTTAACCTGGTCCTTACTGTCTGGTCAGACACCATGACTCCAGTGCAGTTCTCTGGCAGTTGCTAAACAATGCCGCAACACACAGATGGTCAAATATCGGTCATCCTGTGGGGTTGTCATGCGCCCACAACCTTGTCCAACCCTCCTTGTGAACGGGCCTGTCTCACTGTAGTGATTCCACAAGCGGTGAATAACTGACGAAGAGACATTGACAGTGCGATCCACAGCAACACGACGAAAAGTCCATTTTTCCTGGATCAAAGTGACTACTCTTGAAGACTTGAACCTTGTTAAGATGTCTCAAGGGATGTGCTGGTTTGCATACAACATGCTCAAATAACCACAGTAGTCTGTGTACCTCACAACACATGGATGCACCGCTATTCACTTTGTTTGAGGGGGCACCTGACAGTATAATGCATAGTTATGCCTACAGATGGAGTATAACTTCAATTTGACATACCCTGAGTAGCTAAGGTCTCAAGGTATGCTGTACGACCATTGGAACCACATCTACCAAATTAACGTTCACATACCAGACATTACAAAACATGTTCCCCTAATTTTTTTTTTTTTAACTATGTATTTTAAGTTGGGCTTTAGAAACACTTCTAATACAGAATTAAGGTGATAAGCTGTGGCTTGTGTTTGCTTGGGTTAAAATTATCTAATAAACTCTCCAACAATCCAATCATGCCTACCAGGAATAATATCAGATAGGCTATTTATTTGAAGGCATACTGTGTATCTATTAGGTAGAGCCATTTACATTGCTGTTGTACTTTAATCTTGGATAGTAGATATCTGCATCCTCACTCGTGATAAAACTCACTCACCATTTTGTAAATTGTAACAAAAAAGTCGTAACCTGTCATTTTTCTTTGAATATAAGAAAATAAAACTGACAGAACTCCTCCTGCGGGACAAAATTCTGGCACCTCCGCTTCTCTGATGACCATTAAAATCGTGGGATGTAAAACCAGTAACATAATCATCATAATTTGGTGATGTGTTAAGGACAGACATCTTTGAATACTTTGAGAGTCCAGTCCTACTTCTGGTGCAATGGTGCTAGAAAAGATTTTTAAAAAAGAGGATGTGCAGCTGTTCTCTGCATATCTGACATAGTGCCAATATGCATCTGTTTAGGTCTCATGATGAGAGATTCCTCTGTAGCGAACTGAATTCTTTAGGGGCTATAGCACTTCTGTGTGTGCTATTATTTATCGTATACTACTCCCAGTGCCATCTCACAGTCAAATCAAAATGATGAAGGTAATGACTAAATTAACGGAAGGACAACCTTAGTCCAACTATTGCCCATTTTTGGCTTCAAGTGTTTGTAATACCCTAATGACAGTAGACTGCAAGAGGAACCTCACTGGAACTGTGATACCAATGTAGTATGATGTCCTGTAGGGATTGAGCTGAAAAGAGCAGGAGAAATTTTCTATCCTATGTTTGCTGAGAAAGAAAACAGTTTCCTGGGTGTGTTAGGATTCGAGGGAGAGTTTTACGCTACGCAAGACTCAAGCAGTCATAGAACTTGTGAGCCCCTAACACACAGGGAGACGGAACTGAATAACAGTATTATAGTGAATTCTTATCTGTGACAAATTTCAAGTGCTAACTCTAAAATTAGATTTGTAATCAAATTTAGAATACTGGTGTGACAAGCTTGTCCTGGAAATACATGCAGACATTGACACTTACTACTGGGCTTAGTAACTCAGATGGCAGAGTGCTGGCCTTCTGAATGCAAATTCGTGGGTTTGATCCTGGCTCAGTCTAATTGTATTTGCTATTTGCTTTACGTCGCACCAACACAGATATGTCTATTGGCGATGATGGGATAGGAAAGGTCTAGGAATTATAAGGAAGCGGCCGTGGCCTTAATTAAGGTACAGCCCCGGCATTTGCCTGGTGTGAAAATAGGAAACCACGGAAAACCATCTTCAGGGCTGCCGACAGTGGGGCTCGAACCCACTATCTCCCGATTACTGGATACTGGCCGCACTTAAGCGACTGCAGCTTTTTTTTTTTTTGCTATGGGCTTTACGTCGCACCGACACAGATAGGTCTTATGGCGACGATGGGATAGGAAAGGCCTAGGAGTTGGAAGGAAGCGGCCGTGGCCTTAAGGTACAGCCCCAGCATTTGCCTGGTGTGAAAATGGGAAACCACGGAAAACCATTTTCAGGGCTGCCGATAGTGGGATTCGAACCTACTATCTCCCGGATGCAAGCTCACAGCTGCGCGCCTCTACGCGCACGGCCAACTCGCCCGGTCGACTGCAGCTATCGAGCTCGGTAATTGTATTCGAGGGTGCTCAGATATGCCAACCTCATTCCAGCAGATTTATCAGCATGCAAAAGAACTCCTGAAGAACAAAATTCTGGTATCTTGGAATCTCCGAAAACTGTTAAAGTAGTCAGTGGGATGTAAAACCAAAATCAGAATAACACTTGCACAAAGAAAATCAACAAAGAGCATCATCCGTAAAACTAAGAGGAACTACAACAGGTCTCAAATACAACAGGCAGAAAAATACTTCAAGAGAAAAAAATTTAAGATCTCTACAAGGGACTCAAGAAACGGTCAACCTCATACACGACCCCTACCCTACATCTCGGAGGGCCGGATGGGAAACTCCAAATGAACAACAGAGACTGCACCAACACCTTTGCAGACTACTTCCAGAAACTCCTCAACAGAGAAGAACCTAAAGAGGGACTGACCTTCACCGAGCCCACTGTCAGGAACCAGGACTCTGTACCACCCAACAGAGAACAAATAGAGCAGATAATCAAAGGCCTCAAGAACAAGGCCCCAAGTTAAGATGGTAAAATTGCAGAGATGTGGAAGCATGTAGATGAACAGTCCCTGTAGAGTATTGCCTAGATCATCCAAGACATATGGAGAACAGAGGTCTTACCAGAGGAATGGACCACAGCCGTGATTCATCCCCTACACAAGAAGGGAAGCAAGACCGAACTAAACAACTACAGAGGCATCTCCCTGTTGCTTGTAACCTACAAGATCTTCTCTAGAGCCATGCTAACTCGAGTCACCGAACAGCTGGACTCGCAACAAGGTGAATACCAGGCTGGTTTCAACCGTCAGTAGGTCCTGCACAGAGCAGATACAACACCACAAGACCATCCTCACACACAGGAGCCGAGGAAGACACCACTGGGTAGCCACTATGGTGGATTTCCAAAAGCAGTGTTTTCCCCCAGGACCTTTTTAATGGATGCACCGCCCTGCCGTTTTTACAGACCGCTCAGCAGACATAATCTAGATAAGTGTTAGTTACAGAATATTAATACCGGTATATATTTGAGTGATTAGGTGTTCCAAACAAAAATGTAAATACTGTAAAACTGTTTATTTAAATGATAAATCTTAGTTATTGTCAGCACAATTGCATCAATTACATCCGAGTTTAAATGTTTAGCTTGACTAACCCGTACTTTCGTGCGTGAGCGGTGTCACGATTAGCGTGGAATTGCTTGCGAGCACTCGATTCCGCCCGACGTCACAAACCCATATGGCATTCCACAGAAACCAAGTGCTAAGTTCCGGTGTTACACAATTGTGAACGAGCAATAGAACACTAGAAATTGAAAATAATCCATCATGTCTTGTTCATAATAACAATTTTGAAATTAATATTATTGTTATTGCCCTGAGGGGACAAAATTGAAATTTTATCGTTTTCACTTTTATGTAGTAGGCCTATTCCCTGCCTGGCTACTCATTCCTGCCACCCAGCTGACAAACTTTCTGGGGAGAAGACTGCAAAAGGCATACGATTCAGTAAGTAGACAGACCTTCTCTACCTTGCGGGAACTAGGCCTAGATGAGAAGACCACCAGACTGGTCCAAGCTACCTTGACGAACACCACCTCCAAAGTAAAGTCCAGGGTTGAGCTCTTGAGAGCTTTCTCATCCAGACAGGAGTCAGACAGCGAGGTGGTTTCTCTTACATCCTCTTCAACTGTTTACTACAAAAGATCATCACGAATGGACTGCCACACTGTCATCAGAAACAGGACTGAAGCTTAGGTACAAGAAGGACAACCTCAGTGTACCCTGTCTAGCCTTTGCTGCTGATCTCACCCTACTAGCCAACAGCATGGAAGAGGCTACTCACCAACTACAGAGCCTCTACAGTATTGCAGTAAAAACCGTTCTGAAGGTCAACCTACAGAAGACTGCGTTTATCACTAATATTAAAGCAGGCTCCTTCTACAATCCCACTAGAAAACAACACCGTAAGAAAAGTTCTTGCAGTCAAGTACCTAGGAGAATGGATCTCAGCAACAAGCGAGACCAAAACTTTGGCCATAGACACCAGGTGCACCAAGCATCTACACCTCGAAGTACCTCTCCAGGAACCTAAAACTGAAGCACTAAAACTCTGTACTCTATGCCTCTGAGCGCCTGTTGATGAATTGAAAGGACCCACTCAGGAAACTAGGACTTAAAGAGAGGAAGATCTTGAGGAGGATACTAGGACCCATTTAATTTCGTGTGGCTATTTCTAGCCGAGTGCAGCCCTTGTAAGGCAGACCCTCCGATGAGGGTGGGAGGTATCTGCCATTTGTAGGTAAATGCGTGTTATTGTGGTGGAGGATAGTGTTATGTGTGGTGTGTGAGTTGCAGGGATGTTGGGGACAGCACAAACACCCAGCCCCCGGGCCATTGGAATTAACCAATTAAGGTTAAAATCCCTGACCTGGCCGGGAATCGAACCCGGGACCCTCTGAACCGAAGGCCAGTACGCTGACCATTCAGCCAACGGGTCGGACACTAGGGCCCATAACAGAGGAGGATGGCACCTATAGGATCAGGCACAACAACGAGCTCTATGACATAGTCACATATATGAGGAAAACGCGACTGACTTTCTACGTGGACACGAGCGGCCTGAAACCCTGCAGGCTCACCAACAGAATCCTCACAGTGACAAGCAGGGGAAAGGCTTCCAAGAACAAGTGGATCACCTCTGTAAAAGCAGACCTAGAGGAACTACAGATCCCATTAGAGACCATAGAGAACCGATCTCAGTACCGACAGGCCATCCTACAAGGAGTTTTCACACTGTCCCTCACAAGCAAAAAGAGTACAGGGACCACCAGACCTAAGTGGATGGATGGAAGGAAGCAGGCACACAGCCAGAAAATGAAAGCATACTGGGCCAAGAAAAAGCAGAAGACTTTAGCTAACAGTTAAGACAAGCCCCGTGGTCCCTAGTAGCCCAAAACGAACAAAAATAAATAAATAATAATAATAATAATAATAATAATAATAATATTGGCTTTATGTCCAACTATCTACCTTTACAGTTTTCGGAGAGCCGAGGTGTCAGAATTTTGTCCCATAGGAGTTTTTTAATGTGCCAATAAATCTACTGACACAAGACTGACATATTTAAGCACCTCCAAATACCACCAGGCTGAGCCAGGATCAAACCCACCAACATGAGATCAGAAGGCCAGCGCTAAACCACCTGAAATACCTAGCCTGGCCTGAATGATGCCTCAGAAGCCACCGAGTTGTGAACATGCTCTTTGAAGGTAGAGGAAGGAGCAGTGAAACTGTGGTGCAGATTATGAATATAGAATGTAATATAGAAAGTGTGTATTGTGCATGCAGAAGAAGACAGACAAAAATTATTATTACTACATGAAGAAGCTTACATGTAATTTAAGGGCTGAAGCAGCTTGTCAAGTGCTTTACTTACTTAAACGGATTTTATTAATTTCGTAACACTGAATTCAAAAATGAAATTTGTTTTGCCATATCACATCTGGTTAAATGGCAATTGTACAAAATGTTATTTTGTCGTTACGTAAAATTTTCAATACTTAGTACCAAGAGTAGAGAGATAAAAAATACAAGTTAGCAAGCAAAGTAAATGATACATAAATTGAAAGCTTACTCACGTTTACTCGGTCACTTTGTTCTAATTCCCGTAGAATTTGCGTGTTTCTGAAGTTCGCGAGAGCTCTCTGGAAGGGTCATCACGAGCAATGACCAACAGTAATCAGAGTAACTTAAGTTGGTCGAAGGGAACTCATCATATCTTTGGCTAACAACCGAATGACAATAACGTTCCCTTCCAACTAATACGCTCACCTCAACACGCCCAACAGCAAAGAGCCATACCCATTACAAACTCTTAACACATCAAAGAAGACTGAAACTCTTAACACATCAAAGAAGATGTGTCTAACGATGCCTAACAAGACTTCAATATAGCCTACGGCACCAACATTTCCAACTACTACTATCTCAAAGGAACCAGGCCATATGAAAATTCTTCAAAATTTATAAGCATATAAATGAAAATCAATATTTATTAACTACAAGAACCAACGACCATTACCATTGCTCAACTTTCCATAAGTTTTTAACAATACGCCATCTGACAACTAAATGGAATGTGTTTTCCAATTTTTATCTTTATTGTAATATCTTTTAATATATGTCATAATCGTCATATAATTATCATGTTTTTAGACTCCAATATTATCACAAATACTGTCAAGTAACAGCATACTACATTTCATATTGTAATAGTTGTTTAACAATCCCCAATACATTTTAAACGACATACTTTTTAACAGCATTCATAAATTATTTCCAATCAGGTACCTGATCTATCCTAAGGTGAAAAATGTGGCTGATGATGCCTATTATTGATAGGTGAAACTTGTACCATCTAATGTATTAATTTCATGTTAACAATTTCGATAAGGACAATGTCCTAATTATTAAAATTGTATTGTATTGAATAGGTGGATGAATAATAAAATATACATGTGTTATTTAATGGTCACAGTTTTACGACAATTGAAAAAGACCTTCAAATCTTAAAATGCGTCAATAAAAGTAAACTGATGACAGAGTTTGAGAACATTTACATATTCTTAGACCAGCATTTTAATGGAAATCAAATTTTAAATGATACTTCAGAAATTAAAAGTCCAATAATCGAAAAAAAAATTCCATAACTACTCTCTCTTTTCAATATAAATAATAACTTTATGAGAATTTTTAATTATACAACCACGAATAACATTTCCTCTGTAACAGCTAATGCTCTACCATCCTTTCAGGGCCGATGACCTTCAAGGTTAGGCCCCTTTAAACAACAAGCATCATGCGACACCCCCTCCACGAACATCCGACCCGCCCAAGGAATTGGTCGCCCTTCCTCCTCACGACTCACTCCCCGCCTCTACGTATACATACGTACAACACTAGAAGCAGTAATAAAGCTACTCACCAGTTTGCTTCACGCAGCCAATGCTAGCGGACACCTCACACTAGTCCCGGGGACTCCAAACTCCAATTGTGCCATAATCTGCTCTATTCACCTAAGGATTGCTAGAACTCTCCCTATATTAAAGATCGTCGTTACTCTTTAATGAGTCCATTATTGGTGTTCTACGTTACATACAATTTAATTTTACTGCTAGCACATGAATATCGACTAGTTTAACTTTTATTTTCTTCTGGTATCGAGATTATCTCTCCTATAGAATTCACAACTATTGGAGATCACATCATGTATCAACTTTAGTTCCGTCGTTATGCGCCTTTTGACTGGTTCAATTTTGGACTCGTAATATTCAATGAACTCTTATTTCAACTCTTGTTTTACATAATTGAAGGAATTCCATCCTCAATAATTAATCCACGATTCACGCATTGACGTATATTTTAATGTCCACAATATCTATCGTTTTACTTTAACAGCCTCATGATTGTTTTTAACTTCACAGATTACTATCGTTCAATGCATTCCATGACAAATTCTCGCTGTTAATCTGTACATATTGTTACAATCTAAGTCTAATGTTATATTATTACTTTTTATTACGACATTGTTATTCTTTTAATATGAGAACACACTTTTGATCATTTTTAAGCTCGGGGCCCTGACCTAGTCTTTGTACATTAACGGCTGATGATGTTCGCTATGCCGAACGAAACATGTCCCATTATTTAAGACACTTCATGATTATTTCATAATTCAATGAGTGTATTGTATTGCATTGTACTGTATTGAGTAGGCCTAGGTGGTTGTAAATAAAAGGATTTTATAATTTTAATATATTATCTTCAATACGGTTCTATTATGAGATATAATAATAAATAATAATAATAATAATTTCGTGTGGCTATTTCTAGCTGAGTACAGCCCTTGTAAGGCAGACCCTCCGATGAGGGTGGGCGGCATCTGCCATTTGTAGGTAACTGCGTGTTATTGTGGTAGAGGATAGTGTTATGTGTGGTGTGCGAGTTGCAGGGATGTTGGGGACAGCACTATCACCCAGCCCCCGGGCCACTGGAATTAACCAATTAAGGTTAAAATCCCCGACCCGGCCGGGAATCGAACCCGGGACCCTCTGAACCGAAGGCCAGTACGCTGACCATTCAGCCAATGAGTCGGACTATTATGAGATTAATTACATGTAAGTGGTATGTTTCGAGCTGTCAGCGGAGAGATGGCGTTGAATGACATTAGTAGACGAATAAGTTTAAGTGGAGTCTTTATAAGTAGGAAAGATCACAATATGAAGATAAAGTTGGAATTCAAGAGGACAAATTGGGGCAAATATTCATTTATAAGAAGGGGAGTTGGGGATTGGAATAACTTACCAAGGGAGATGTGCAAAAAATTTCCAAATTCTTTGAAATCATTTAAGAAAAGGCTAGGAAAACAACAGACAGGGAATCTGCCACCTGGGCGACCGCCCTAAATGCAGATCAGTATTCATTGATTGATTGAAGGCTACTATAGGCATATATATTGCTAGTTGCTTAACGTCGCACCGACACAGATAGGTCTTATGGCGACGATGGGGGAGGAAAGGCCTAGGAATGGGAAGGAAGCGGCCGTGGCCTTAAAGTACAACCCCAGTATTTGCGTGGTGTGAAAATAGGAAACCACAAAAAACCATCTTCAGGGCTGCCGACAGTGGGGTTCAAACCCACTATCTCCCGAATACTGGATACTGACCGCTCTTAAGCGACTGCAGCTATCGAGCTCAGTCCCATGGAACCTTACAAGAACAATGAAAAGAAATTAATATTCCGGAAATAATAGTGGATGACAAAGTCAGATTAGGACACAAAAAATTAAATCGTCAGAAAGCAAAGCCATCTTCTGTAGGCCATGAGGGAGAAGAAAATAAAAAAGCTTCCACTATTCATATCCTCAACACTAACAAGACAAAAGTGGGGAGGACAAAGGTCAGTTCTCCTTGTCCTTGAGAATTAACCAGGTACTCATTTCTGCTGTAGGCAAGTGATTCCCCTGACCATGTCCTTCCCCAGTAGTAACCTCATCCTAAATCTGAAAGGAAAACTTGTAGTTTTACATAAATGCTGATACTGTGATAAGAGCCACAGGACCTCCAGTTTAACATGAAATTCAAACCACAAGGATGCGACATAATTTCTTAAATCTGACATGCACTGGCCAGGATTCTTACTGCGGACGCCTTGGTGAGGATCATTACAATGAATTAAGTTATGCCTCTCAGTCATTCTAAATTTCTAGACTTCCAAAAACAAGAGCCTGAATTCAGATCACAAGTTATTAAATCAGGAATAAAGGTGAGATTCACATTTCATCATTAAGGTACTGCTATTTATAAGCATAAAAGCTCCTTTTAGATACAAACGGCAAAAACAAGTTGCCATTAGAGATTACAGCTCTTGATATTTCCATCACTGCTATAGGCCTACTGTAACAAATATTTTAGCACTACCTCCACAATGCAGATACATGCCTGAAATCATCATCAAAAGTATTATATTATCAGCCCACTGCTACACTGGGGCAAAACGCTGGTAATTTCACAACTGAAAAGATATGAAGAGCTTAAATGTGTTGAACAGTTGCAATCAAAATTAAATCCTGGTTTCCTTCTAAACCCCATGGCACTAGAGCCCTTAAAGGCCTTGGCCTACCAAGCGACCGCTGCTCAGCCCGAAGGCCTGCAGATTACGAGGTGTCATGCGGTCAGCATGACAAATCCTCTCGGCCGTTATTCTTGGCTTTCTAGACCGGGGGTTTCCTTCTGGGAATTTAAATTTTTTATATAAAGGCCAAAAGCAAGCATTTATACAAATGGAGGCACATGCTTCCGCTAGTGCACCGTCACTGCCTTGTCCTGCAAAGGCGGCTTGCAGTGGAGTCTCAACGGCGCACTAGCCACCAGCGTCTTGAAAAGGTGTAGTAATAGACCTTTATTATGCCTACCAACAGGATAACAACTATCTGAGGAGCAATGTTTTCAAAACAATAATAATTAATGTTATTTGCTTTACGCCCAACTAACTACTATGGTTTTCAGAGACGCCGAGGTGCCGGAATTTAGTCCCGCATGAGTTCTTTTATGTTCCAGTAAATCTACCGACACGAGGCTAACGTATTTGAGCACCTTCAAATACCACCGGACTGAGCCAGGATCGAACCTGCCAAGTTGGGGTCAGAAGACCAGCACCTCAACAGTCTGAGCCACTCAGCCCAGCGTTTTCAAAACAACCATACAGCTCAACATAATGAAGACATTTAGATAAAATCATCTTAACATATTTTAAATGTCAAAAAAAGCAAGGGATTTCATAGCCTAAACACTTCAGATACAAGTCAGTCATTTTTTAATACCTTAATAACCTTAGTTTGTTGCTAATTCAACACATAATTATGATACTATGTAAAATATCAGATTAATTGATTGTACTCTACGAACAATTCCAAAATGAACTCCATACAGCATTGCCTCAAGGTGCATGAATCCCTAACTTAAAACATCTACATAAGCTTCTGTTTTCAAAGACAAAAAAAGATTTGAAATGCTCTTAATGCAACAATCATTTTACTGAACTTAAGGAATGACTGATCCCACAGTGGTTTTTCCTAAAAAACAAATGATCAAACTCTATCAGTTAAAAGTAAATTAGAAAGACTGAAAATTGATAAGCAAAACAAACTACCTTGCATTAAAATTATTTTTGCACACAAGGCACAAAACCTTTTTCATTTCAAACTAGTTTACCACTAGGAGCTCATTAATACAATCACACAAATAGATACCATAACTATTACAAAAGTTAATCCTTAGTGAATAATCATGATAAATGTGTAGATAAAAAGGAAACAATTTGGAACAAACACCATTTCAGGTTAATACAACTTCAATAAGATAATTAGGCTACGTTAAATATTATTGTTTAATGTTATAACTAATAAAATAAGGGAGAATCAGAGTAATATATGTGGAGTAAGAGAAAAATATGGACATAAAGGTAGATTCCATTTCGAAAGGAAATTCTCTGTAATAAATAGACCTACAGAGTTTATGAAAAAATAGCGGACTAAAAAAAATGGTAGAAGAAATTGCTCTAACTGTAAACATTCAAATAATGGAATTAATACATCTAATACTAAACAAATCTGTGCAACGTAAGTTGACTTCATGTAAAGCAAATTATCTGAGAGCTTAAATTGAAAAAAAAAAAAAAAAAAGGGGGGGGGGGGTTCATGTTCTGCTATTTCTATTAAGGGCCTGCTTTGAAATATGTTCTTAAATTTAAACACTCGCGAGATATAAACAGCCACTTAGATTATAATTCCCACTTAAATATGTACATGACATAACAAAAAATAAAAAAACGGGGAAGACTGCATTCTGACGCTGAAATAAAACTCATCACACTTTGATACGCAATCAGCAGTCCCTTGGCAAGACAGATAAAAGGCGAAGTCGCACAGGACTTTTAAGCTGAATCCACATAAATTCTTACCCTCCGAGTCTGTCAGTACTTCCATGCGTCCGCTAAACATAGCTCTAAGCATAGTATCATGTTTAGTTAACGTTCCAATAGTAGTATAATGCAATGATCCGCCAATATTTAGTTTAACGTACTGAGAAGGATTCCCCTTAATTACAGTTCTATGATCACCCGACATAGTCGAGCAATCAACAACGTTTGATTGCTGAATTTTAAAATATATCCTTACAATTATTGGGTTAAAAGGAAACGTCTTTGCAGTCACTAGTGTCATCCAGTTAAGTAAATTTCTACAGCAAGTTCGAGGTTGTAATCAAATTATGGTAGATTTTTAACTCCTCTTGTAATCATAATGTTTAATTAAACTTATAATATAACTGCGTCATCAACCAAACATGAAGCTAGCCACAGGTCATAAATGAAATTTTGAATCCACATCAGACACGATACTGCACGGCCAACCACTTTTAATAAACAACAAACTAATCAACAAAACCATCCTCGACTACATAATATTCTATCAGCCAAAACAGGAACCATTGCTGTGCAAACGATATATCGAAATATCGCACATACATATCGATATGTTCCTGTTATCGACAACGTCAAATAGAACAGATCGTTGCCTACGCTATAATACAAGGCCTTGAAATGCACTCATGGAAATGGGGTGCAATCCTAGTTCACCATTTAGCCGCTAGGATCGCATTCTAGCCCCTTGTATTCGCATGGCCGTATATGTCAATAAGTAAATTATATCCTCAATAAAAAGAACTGAATGTTTTTGCGAGTATTGACAGTACTTTAATTATAGAGCGGTGCTGCATTGGCTTGGATATGTCATTGAAGTTTCAAAACTTCCCTTTTGAGGGGCTTCTTATCAAGTTTCAAAACTTTCTCGCGTCTACTTGAGTGGCTCGAAGCAATGTTTTCTATTAGAAGACTCCGAAATTTCCATTGTAGAAAAACAGCTGGTTTGTCGTCTTTACACTTTCTACAATTAATTTCACTGTTGAACATGTCTTTCGAAAAAAACGTACACGTTTTAGTAACTCTCCTCGGGGCAAGTACAGCCTAGCGGAGGTGACAAATTCCGTCGTTCACTGCAGAAGTGCCACAGACGATGATTTTCTGTATCTGAGGGCTCCTCGATCTTGAAAACGAATAAGAAACAATGTTGGACTTTGAGTAGCTGGAGAAGAGTTATGTTCTAAACAGCCTTTACAGTCTGTTTGTTCTTTCGCCACACGAACCGTAATGTCATTGTATTCCGCTTGGCGTCTTAGGTAGCTGAAGAAGAGCTCGATACCATCGCTTGTTAGATTCCTCGTCAATGCATAATGCAAATGTATACTTATGAGGTATTTTACGCAGGCCACAGTGGATTGGTTAGTCAAGATCTATGCCTGATACATTTCCCTCATCAATCTTTTTTACTTTCTCTGAATGCATTTGAATTTTCCTAATATATGACAGTAGAGTACCTAGAAGAAAGCTGGACCAGAGTTTCGATAGAAGAATTCTGGACCAGCGGCAGCCACTGCGCATGCCCCGTGCGCTTCACTCCCTGAAGGGGCCTCTCACTTGGCAAGGCGTGTGTGGAATGTTAACTACACATACTGCAAGGTCATAATGTGAGAGGTAATTAATTCTTGAAAGGTGTGGGGGGCAAGGTCCTGTGACTGGATTTTGCTGGAGTAGCTTTCACTGGCTAAGGGGGTCAACCACATGTAGAATGAGGACAACACACTCAGAGGTCTTTATGTAAGAGGTAATTAATTTTCTTGAAAGGTTACTCTTGTGGGCAAGGTACAGTAACTATGTGGCAACTGGATTTGCTTTAATAGGTCACTTGCTGGTGAAAGCTGAACAGGATGTTAGTTTATGTAAAAAAAAAAAAAAAATGATCCCTCACTCCTCTCTTACTAGAGGGGTGAGGGGGAAACACTAAGGAGTGCTACAGTGCAGCTGTTACTAGGCAAGATCCGCTTTCTAACTTGTTGAAGGTTATCTCTGTCACGAACAGGATGTTTATTGTAGGTTGTAATTTTGAGTGAAGGTGAACTAGTGACAAGTCCAGCCTACTGGTGAGGAGTGAAGGTGGTGGCAGGGAGTATTTAAGGAGCAGAGCACAACATGAAAACTATCATCTAGTGGGAAGAGTTCTCTACTACTACTTTTCTTTCCTCTTCAGTAAGTGTAAGTTTATTTAGTTTGTTAATTTTAAAAAAGATATAGCAGTTTCAACAAAATGGATATGTTAATGAAATTAAACAAAATTGCCAAGGCACCACAATTTCATAATAGAAAGTTAAGTGAGTTGCAACTTAACCATCCATTTAAGGTTAAAGCGCTGAGAGCGGTAGAAACAAGATTTGGGAGGAAAATAATCGTTGATATAGAAGGGGAAGATGAGGAGACTGTGAGTGTTTTCCTGCCGGCGCAATTCTCAAAACTTACAGCAGAAGAAATAGAAGAAATAAATTCTTTAAAAAACAACTTGAAAATGATGTACAGAGGCATGGAGAGGGGCTACCATCAAGTGTGCTTCCTACAGTAGAATGTCATCAGTTACGACATCTATTTTAACTAAGTAAGTATGCAGAGAGTATTTTCGTTCTTAATGTAAATTTTTTTTTTCGCCGTATTCGCATAATTGTTTTGTTAATTGAAAATAGTATGTGGTGTTTCTTTTCAGGTCCGAGGTGGTAATATGATGAAGTGGAAGAAAGTTGAGATTAAACCAGGAACTGAACATCAAGCATATCCAAGCATACAGAGTCGTCGTCTTCAAGTACATCGAGAGGAGGATGTGGTCGCTACTTCACAGCCTGTTGAAGATGAAGCGGGACAACTGAGCGCACAACAAGAACAAGAAGTGAGTGCTAATTGTATTGAACTATGGAACAGAGGGGGTTCTCTTTTTAATTATACAGTATATGTGACGAACCTGAGTAAAGCTTATGAAAGCCAGCAGGAAGTGACAGCTGCTGTAGTGCGATTTCTTTTGAGTGAACTTTCAAGTAATGAACATTTTCTACTATTTCTTGGCTATAATACATTCGAAGAAATTTATAAAATTGAATTTTCCTTTTCGTCACAAAATTCAAATAACATTTCCTATTACCGTAATACATTGCTAGGGAAGCTTCAGGAGGAGTTTCCTAGCGAAGCTGTACACTGTTCACGCGATGCAGAAGGTAGTGACCTAGCTCGATGGTTATACTGTGTAATGACGGATTGTACATTCTTGATAAGTCGTTGCTACAGCAACTGCTGGACTTGTCTTGAGATTGCTGAAAAATTTAGCACCAAATCGTAATTTTTTTTTTGTAGTCATGGAGTATCCTTCGAGCAGCAAACGTAGGAAACTAGACATTAATTTACAGACAGATGAAGATGCGGGTAGAATGCAAACTCATTTTGATAGAGCGTTTGAACGCATTCGCGCGTTTATGAGGGAGGTAAATGGATCAATACTAATTTCATATCGGTTCGAACCTAGCGACGAGCGAGAAGAAGCTCAGTTCAAGCTGATTGAAAATCTTAACGAGCTAGAGGAAATGCGTAATCAGATGTTAGAAATTTATTTTCACGCTCGCGCTGTTAATGGACTAACTTTTCAGATAGAAGATTTGTCTGCTTTCCAGTGTAAACAAATCGAGGAAGCTTTTCGGCGCAGAGTGTACACACTAGCGGTGGTAAATGTTAACAATGATTTCTTACTCCCCGAAGAGTTCCTAGATAAATCTTACGTGTGGTTTAATAAATACGTGAAGGAAGCACTCAAGACACAAGCATTAAAAGTAAATACCGTTCTCTGCACACAACATGTCCTTCACGATAAAATCGATAACAATTATTTTCATTCAAGGAACGCTGAAATTACTGAAGGTACTAATTTAAGAGAATGGTACAACGAACATGTAACGAGACCGATTCTGAAAAAATTATCAGAGTTCGAGGCTCGTGATTCGGGATGGTCTCTGCTACGAATTCGCGAATTGCGGATAAACATTAATAAAAATGTAGGTTTTCACGTGGGCAAGTCGCCAACTAGTCTAACGTTGCCTACAGCAATTCGAAACAAGAAAGCAGTTATTAATCTGCGGAACACACGAGATGCTTGCTTTGCGTGGAGTGTAGTTGCTGGCTTAGTTCCAGCTAAACATCATGTAGATCGCATTTCTTCTTATCCACATTATAATGCAATTTTAAATTTAAAAGACATACCAATCCCGATGGAAATGAGATACATGAGAAAATTTGAAGATCAAAACGAAATCTCCGTGAATGTATTCGGAGCGCAGTATGACGAGAACAACTGGGTGTGCATAGGACGGAATGATGACAAAAAAGAGTTTACTCTTGTACCATTGTACATTTCACATAAAACGTGTGAAAAGATCGTAGATCTTCTAATGCTTCAGATTGGCGACAGTGAGAAGTATCACTTTTGTTTGATTAAGAATCTTCCACGTCTTGTGCGCTCATCTCTTACGAAGAACCATAATAGAATTTATATTTGCAGACGGTGTTTGTCTTACTTTTCTAATAAGGAAAAATTAGCTTTGCATACTAATAACTGTATACAATTTCCGGTGGGCAAAAGTATAATGCCTTCGGATAGCGAACGGCTAGTGTACTTTACCGAGTATAAGGTTAAAGAGCCAGTGCCTTTTATTGTGTATGCTGACACAGAATGCATACTGAAACCTGTGTCTACATCTTTTCCAAGTGATGACACCTCACATTCAACTCCAATTCACGAACATGTGCCATACCGCGTAGCATATTATTTACACTGTAGTTTTGACAGAGATTTGTGCTCTTTCAAACTCTATCGAGGTAGTGATTGTGTAAAATGGTTCGTAGATGAGATGTATAACTTGGTGGACACGCTTGCGCCCTATTATTTTGATACGAAACCAATGTTAGCATTAACTGTTGAGCAAGAAAATGAATTTCTTTCGTCTACATTATGTCACATATGTGAGAAGGAAATTGCAGATAATGAAATTAAAGTTCGCGATCATTGTCATTTAACGGGTGTTTACAGGGGATCAGCACATCAATTGTGTAACTTACAGTATCGTAAAATTTCTATCTTGCCGGTAGCATTCCATAATTTGACAGCCTATGATGGTCATTTCATAATTAGAGAACTGCATAGGAAGGGAGGGGATGTTGTGACAAATCACAGAACGAACATTAAACTATTAGCAGTGAACATGGAACGATACAAAGGATTTTCAAACTTTATACGTTATAACCAAAGACAGTGTGTTGAACTAAGATTTATAGACACTTACAACTTTATTCCTTTTTCGCTGGACAAAATGTCGCTATTACTTAGTGACGAGTCAAAGCTTGTAACGAGACGGTATTTCACCGATGATTTACAGTTTAAACTCGCTTCTCGGAAAGGGATATTTCCATACGAATATGTTACTAGTATGGAGGTGTTAGACGACACTAGTTTACCGTCAAGGAGTTCATTCTTTAGCTCTTTAAAGGGTGAAACTGTTTCGGAAGAAAACTACGCGTTTGCTCAGCTTATTTGGAATAAGTTTAACTGTAAATCGTTGGGTGAATATTCGGATCTTTACTTGAAAATCGATACTTTACTCTTGGCCGATGTATTTGAAAACTTTAGATTGAGTGGAAAAGAGACATATGGTATTGATGCCGCTCATTTCTACACGGTACCGTCTATGGCATGGAGTGCTATGAAGAAAATAACAGCTGTCCAGCTAGAATTACTTCAGGATATCGACATGCTGCAGTTTTTCGAACGCTCCATACGCGGTGGTAATGTGCAATGCGTTACGCGGCATGCAGTAGCAAATAACAAGTACATGTTAACATACGATGAGTCCAAACCGGAATCATACATAATGTACTTTGACGTGAACAATTTGTATGGATTCGCTATGCAACAGTTTCTTCCAACGGGCGGCTTTCAATGGGTCGAAAACGTTGAGAATTTAGACATTATGAATGTAGGAGATGAAGCAGATGTTGGGTTTATGGTAGAAGTTGATTTAATCTACCCGCTAGAACTTCATGATAAACATGCCGATTATCCATTGTGTCCTGAAAAATCTACGAAACTAATGAGCACTCTTTACAACAAGGAACGGTATGTTCTTCATTACAGGCTATTAAAACAGTGTGTAGAATTAGGTATGAAAGTAGCTCACATTTACAGAGCGATTCAGTTTAATCAGAGCGCATGGTTAAAATGCTACATTGATTTGAACACAGAGAAACGAAAGTTAGCAAAAAATGAGTTCGAGAAAAGTTTCTATAAATTAATGAATAACGCAATTTTTGGTCGTTCATTAATGAACGTAAGGAAGCTGCGCGACGTCAGATGGGTCACACAGTGGAAGGGACGTTATGGTGCTGGTACGTTGATCTCAAGAGCAAACTTCAAACGTCGTATTATAGTAGACGAACAGTGTATGGTTATCGAAATGAAGAAACTTCAAATTCATCACAATCAACCGGTTTACCTCGGTGCTACAATTTTAGATTTGTCAAAAATGAAAATGAACGATTTTCACTACAACGTTATTTTGAGAAACACAGAATCAAACTCACAACTACTCTACACTGACACCGACAGTTTAATATACAATTTTTCATTTGATATATATGAGTTTATGAAGGAAAATTCAGTTTTGTTTGATACAGGAAATTATGATGAAAATAATCCTTTCCAAATTGAAAGAAAAAATTCAGGTGAAATAGGTTTGATGAAGGATGAAAACGGTGGAAGTATTGTTGAAGAATTTGTAGGTTTGAGACCAAAGATGTATGCTATTAAGTTGTGTGAAAAAGAGAAACCTACATGTAAAGCTAAGGGTGTCAAAAAAAATGTTGTCGATCACCTTACAATTGATCAGTATAGACGTTGTCTGTATGAAGGTGAACAAGTGACCAAACTACAAGTGTGCATTACCTCCAATTCTCATTCTGTGTTCACGGTTCGTCAATACAAACTAGCACTCACAGCTAATGATGACAAAAGGTACATCACAGATAACAAAATTAATACATTACCATTTGGACATTACAGTCTTGCAGAGAAAAGAAGTATAACTAATGTATAGCTATCTTGCAAAGTAGGTTTGCTTTTTTTGTGAACACCTCCTCCACTTTGTCATCAGTTTACCCCTCTGTATGTAAAATAATGTAATTTTCTCTGAAGGTGAATATTAAGTAATAAGAGGAGAAGCTCCTATGATTACTTTAATCATTTTTTATTTTAGAGAAACTTTTGTTTCATTCTGTAATTAATGAAAAAAAAGTAAGCTTATAGAATTTCAAACTAGATAAACATTTCACTCGCTGTTTCTTTTATTCAATGTATTGTACTGTATTTATACTTTTAAAGTACATTGCATACTATTATATTTATTTAATTATGAAAAAAAAAGGAATCTTATAGAATTACACTCGCTGTTTAAGTACATTGTATACTATTGTACTAACTAGTATTGTACTGTAAGTTAATTTTCTATCATTTATATATTAAAGTGCATTGTAAACCTTTATTTAATCTTTTTTCTTTTTCGAAAAAAAATAAAAACTCTACACTAGATGATCAAAAAGTTTGATTTTCTTTCAAACTATCCTGCGCAGCCTCTCCTTTTATTCCTTGTACTCTTAACTAAAGTAGGAGTAGGAGAATGAAAAAAAAAAGAGAACATATTTCTTTTTTACAATCAAGTTTATTGAATAGGAAACTACAGAGGTTTTTCAAAATATAAACTTCTGATTGAATTTGTAACTGCAACCACGAGGAGAGATCTGCAGAGACTGAATCTTCTACCGCCACCAGAGGAGAGTCCTGCAGAGGGGAAAAAAAGAAAGAAAAATTAGTTGATAGCAGCATAAAACAGAAAAAGCAAGCAAGAAAAAAAAAGGAAACTATTTTTTTTCTTTACCTTAATAATTGATGAAATAGTAACTAATATCAAGCTCAGACGTCGTTGTTGTTGTTGTTGTTGATCCCACTATGAGGAGACACCTGCAGAGGAGAAAAAATAAATAAATTAGTTAGAAGCAGAATAAAACCGAAAAAAAAACAACCAAGGAAAAAAGGATGGTATTATATCTATATTTTTTTTTCACCTTAATAATTGATGTATTAGTAGCTGATATCAAGCTCGGACGATGTCGTTGTTGTTAGCTCCTGAATCCTGACAAGCCTGGTGTAAGTTCGCCTTCAGATGATCTGGTAGATACTGCCAGAGCGCACTTAACTGATGTTGTTCGTAAATAGATAATATGTTTTCAGGGAAGAAAGCCCACTCAAATTTATTGAATCTGCTCACACCTTCTTTCTTAAATTTGTTTATCACTGAACACACTATTCTCATCACACCATCTGTCGATTTTAGCCAACTATGAACTGCGTGAACGTTGAACATAGCACAGCTGCCTGAATGTCTTGCAACATGTGGTAAATGGCGCGGACAGTCAACAGGGAAACACTCGTTACGCATTGTTCTTAAATCAGGTACACCTTCTATAGTGTTCAAGTCAATTATGCATGTACGAGGATACTCTTGCAGTGCTAATAGACGTAACTCATTAACACAGTTGCACACAACCAGATATTGGTATTGTTGTTCACTGAGAAGATTGAAAAACGACGTAAGCGTGAAATCTAAATTAGGTACACTCATACCTAATAGAGCAGTAGATAACACATTTGTAGACGAATCTATATTACAACAGGCTATCTCGTAACCTCCAGTAGGTAACCTCTGAATGTCAACTATCACTCCTCTGGGTTTTGCACTCATGGTGTGCTTGATATCGAAGAACTGAAGCAGAGAATCTTCACTCTCTCGTTTATATACACTATTAGCAAGGAAAAAAAAGAAGGAAGAAAAACTCGCGCAAGATTATTGGAAGAAAAATACTTCATTCGTTAGTGGTTTATAATTTATTATGCGATCATGAATAATAATGCAATGCAGAGTAGTGTTGGCTGGAATAGGTTCGTTCGTTTCAATTTCAACGCGAACATCTACAGAAGAAGATTTTATCGATTCAACCTGTTCCATGCAATTAACAACAACAATAGGACAATGCGAGTGAAATTCACTTCGTGATATGTTCGGTTCGGAACGATTATCATCAAGCTGATAGTACGCATTACGAAACTTGATGAACATATCATACAATTCACTGTAGTCACCATTGTTAAAATTAGCTACAGCCTTTTCATAGGGATAAAAGTTTGAATTTAAGAATACGCCAACGGATCGAATATTACAGTGATCGAACAGAGAAGAAGAAACATTAATTTTCTTACGATCGGTTTGGAAAGCAAGCATAAAAACTCTCGGTTTTTCTATTTGTGACGTAGTCATAACAGTCCAATTAATTTTCGTTGAATTTGGAATAGTAGGTAACTCGTGATAACTCCACGATCGAAATGCTACAGGAATAGAAGGATTTTTTGGATTAACTTTATGCGTTTAACTTCTTCCTCGTCGGACAGTATTAGAGTTGGTAGCTTTATATACATTTTTCGTACTTTGACCTTAGCTGTATCTTCCGCGTTGGCTGAAAACAGTGCACATTTGTCATCTCTAGAACGAATAAAGATAAATTCAAGTTTACAGTTTATGAATGGTTTCCTGTAGTCTTCAAATAATCCACAAAGAAGACTCAGTGGGATAATTGCGTGGAACAGCTTTGTAGTTGCGTGGGCAATATTAGCTTCGTTTGGTGGTGTAGAAATTGATAGAAAATAGCCTGCATTTTGCAGCGCTAACATTTCATTTTTAGAATAAGAGGCGAAAGTTTTTATAGCACTAGTTGTGCCTACACGTCGTGTTCTTTCAATCTCTTTCCCATTCAATTCAATACGCATTTCATCGAAGAGATTTGCTGCAAAGTTTTGATCGGGAACGGCTGTAGCTGATGGTGTATTATCTGCGCTTGATCTAACTATTTCACCTTCGATGTGAACATCAGCTTCAGAGGGTAAAAATATATGTTCTTGGTTGTGTACAGGAACTCGAATTTCATCGTTGTTTTCATATTTCGTGCCAGCATATGGATGATAGCTCCTTACTTCCCGCCTAGCAACTCTGTTGTCAAATATAACTTTGTCCGTTACGTTGAACATATTTCTCCTTGATGTTAGCGTGATTGTACACAAAAAGAGACTAAAGTAGTTTTTGGTAGAGAATTAGAATTTATATGCTTTATCCTAGGGGGGGTAGTCGGTAGCATTGTAAAGTGAATTCACACAAAAGGAGAGTGATGTTACCTTGATTACGCACACGAAAAGAGAGTAAAGTAGTTTCTGTAGGAGAAATAGAACTTATAGTAGTCGGTAGCCTAGCGATTGTAAAAAGTCTTTATTGTTTGTGGTTAATTTTTTCTTGTCGCGTACACGATGAGATTGTTTTTTTAGCTTTACTCTATATTTTACTACTCTAGCTGCTTCCTCTTTTAATCCTCGGTTTTTTGACTGGATGTTGTAAATTACTACCATGATGTTGTTGTTCAACTGTTCCTTACTCGAATGATAGTACATAAGTGTACGCTTTATGTTATATATGATTACTGTATTTTTACTGGACGAATAATTAACTCTACTGTTACATCCTCATTTTGTAAGTCGATTGGGTTTTCGAACTGATCTTCGAGTACAACGGATATATGTTGAATAACACTAGTGTTTACCGGTAAGAAGCTTATAGTTGACGGTTGAACTACGATAGGATAGCCTGCTGGAACAAGCGGTTTAAAATTGTATAACGAATGTGTTTGTTTACCGTTGAGGTAGGAACCGGAACCTAACACGAGATTACAACATACACGAATCGAGTTCACGTTATTAATTTTAATAATCTCTCCTGAAATATGTAATTTATTAGCATCATATTTTCGGCGTGAAAATCCTAACAAATCAGCAATTGAATCGGAAACATCAAAGTCTACGTCTAGGTTGGAGGACATTTTACAGCGAAGATAGGTCTTTTCGTAAGTAATAGTAATAAGTTTACTATCTCCATCTAGAGGGTCATTCTCCTCTTCGAGAATAGGAAAGTTGTTAATTATTGCTTCTTGAACTAGAGCTCCTATTTCCGAAAAAGTGTAACTACCTTCCGGTAATGTGAGTACAGTTGTTTTGTCTCCCTTCATTTTAATACCAATCTGGTTATTTGTGCTATTAACGATTACGTTACCTATTTCATTCAGCTGTGATTCATGGTTAGCATATTTCTCATATACATTTAACAGATAACCTAAGCTAGTGCCAACACTGTTCGGTACATTGAAATCAATGTCAAACGGAGAATGCATAGTAGGTTTGTTGTTAGTAGTCGAGATAAAAAAACTAAGTTTTGGAGTGTACTCCCGCAGAAATAGTTTCACATTTTTAATAGTTAGCAAACTTTCTATTTTTGCAACAAGATCTTCGAATTCATAAATGCCTTCTGCTACACTCAAAAGAATTTTTTTACCATTCAAATATATAGCAAACTTATTATTTTTACTAGTGACATTTCGAATACTATTAGATGTAAATAGTGCGGAAAGACCTATTTCATAGAAAGAAGCTCTATTCAAATAAATCGGAGTTTCTAATACTACATCAATCTTCGAGCCTCTACCCTCGAGTGTAATCCGTCTTTCATACGGCATCGTGCACACTGAACACAAATACTAAGGTCTTGCTTTATTTATACAGTATAAAAATAGTAAACACAGATGACCACAAATTGATGAATTAAAAGTTTGATAAGAATGAAAATTATATCGAATGTAACAGTTTCTTAAATATTCTAATACCTCTTTAGGGGGACGTAAATTACCAAAACTATCGAAGTAGTAGACATACGCACCTCGTTTACTGAACGCAACCCAGTGCGAACCAGGTTTACTTATCGGATCTAAATTCAAAATACAACTCTCATTTTTACGAGAAATTTTCGGTAACGTATCTCGCATAAACACACCTCTGAAGTAGGGAATTTTTAAACGATATGCATAACGATACAGATCTATGTTAGTTAATGCTCTATTCGGCAGACCTTCCATTATCTTTTGTATGCTGGAGGATTTAAGTAAATGCCCTTTCCTTTGTTTCGAGTAGAAAGCCCTTTCCCACGCATCGCTTCTAGCATTCGATTGTGGCGCTTCATTTCTTTTAATTCTTCCTGTGCAGCTTTCGCCTTGTTTACAGCCGATGCTATGCCCGCAGCTCCACTTGCTAGACCGCCCAAGCCCGACAAGGCTGCAAATATCGGAAGGAGTGGAAGAAAACCACCTTTCTTTTTTTTTACAGCATGTTGTCTTTTTTTTGGTTTTACTCTTTCTCTTCGATGTTTTGATTTTCTTCTTCGTCTACCACCACCTACTTTAGTTTTCGCTTTCATAATACCCGTAACTGCTAGTGCAGCTGCTCTTTCTCCTAATGATGCGTCCTGAGAGTTTACACGAGACCAAGCCTTAGAGGCTAAGATTTCATCTGCTTCTTTCCTTCTGTTCTGGTCTTTGTATGTAGCGTAAGCGATATCGTGTTCTTTACATGCCTTATCTAATAGATTTATTCCTTGATCACCACGCTTAAGTCGTTTTTCTAACTTTGTCCCAGGTCCACAGAATTCATAACCTGGTATGTGCAATTCTACTGGTAAATTATCTATAGCTTTATTAAGAACTTTGCCTATTATTCCTCCTTTCCCTACTCGTTTACATGGAGCTGCTACAACGTTGCGTCTTCGACGCAGCATACTCAAATAAGAGCTCCTGCTATCAAGTGTGTTGTTATATACGAATTACATTTTTACACGATGTGCAACTGTTGAGTACTAAAAATGTATGTAAGTTTATTTTTTTTTATTTTTTTTTTCTGAAAGGTAGAAAGATATATATATATATATAAGAGAGATATTTTTCTGCTCTCCTCATTTTACAGCGACATGGCGTACATTCCTCGTCCGTTAAATTTAAAATCTGAGGTAGATCGGATAAGGACTTTCGCTAGATGGCGTGTACCGTGGATAGACCCCTTAAGTTTAGCTAAAGCTGGATTTTACTTCACGGGATACCTAGACGCAGTTAAATGTATTTTTTGCGGAATCGAATTATTTTCGTGGGATAAAGATGATGATCCGTTAACAGAACATAGAAAATGGTCGCCTTCTTGTCGGTATATGAGAGGTTGTGAAGTTGGCAACATAGTATTAGATCACTATAACAGGACAGCTCTTCCAGCACTTCTTAATACTA
Organism: Anabrus simplex; assembly: GCF_040414725.1. NCBI lineage: Eukaryota > Metazoa > Arthropoda > Insecta > Orthoptera > Tettigoniidae > Anabrus > Anabrus simplex. The sequence goes on from NC_090266.1 coordinate 254,221,951, forward strand.
CGTGTAGTGTGATGCACGAACCATTTTGGAACTAGATAAGTAAAACAGAAGGTAAAAAAAAAGTTCGTGTTTATTTAGTAATCAACAATAACTTTGAGAAAAAAGAAATCCACTGTGCACTCGATCGTTGAAAATTATCATCATCAAAAGAAAGTGATGGTGAAGACAATAAAACAATCGATATCTTTACCTGTTGCAAATCTGAACGACACAAAACGTTCAGTAGGAAAGAAAAATAAACATAGTAAACTGTTGCCGGACACAATACGCTGTCTCATATGCGGACCATCGAATGCAGGGAAGACTAATGTAATGATTAATTTGTTATTGCAACCGAACGGGTTACGTTTTGAGAATGTGTATGTTTACTCAAAATCATTGTCGCAGAAGAAATATATTGAGCTAGAGAAGCTTTTAAAATCTATTAAAGAAATAAAATGCGAGTTTTACTCTGATCGTGAGCAAGTAATACCGCCAGAAAAAGCTCAAAGAAATTCCGTGTTTATTTTTGACGATGTAGCAAGCGACAAACAACAGCACATGAAAGACTACTTTAGTAGAGGTCGACACCATATCGTGGATGTTTTTTACTTATGTCAGACCTATTCCTGCATTCCCAAACAACTTATTAGAGACAACGCTAATTTCATTATTCTGTTTAAACAAGATGCAAGAAATCTTCGGCATGTCTACGACGATCACGTGAACACCGATATGAGTTACAACCAGTTCACTGATTTATGTTATCGTTGTTGGTCACAGTCGAAATTCAGCTTTCTCGTTATCGATAAGGATAGCGAAATAAGCAAAGGTCGATATCGAAATGGATTCGATATATTTTATGTGATATAAATACGAGAGTGTATACATTAACGAACTCATTTTCGAATTGTTGAGTAGAGAAAGAACATCACGATGGCATCAAACAACAGAACCAGTAACGTGTATGTAACGCGACCATCATCACGTCATGATATTGCTACTAAATCATATGTAGATGAAAAAATGATGGTTAATACAAATTACGTAACATCAACATCTGACGGAAACTTAAGTATTCATGGTAAACGTTTAAAGAACGTCGGCAATCCTATAAACATGGAGGATGCTTGTAATAAAAATTATGTGTTAAAAACCGTTAAGGACAGTATTAATAAAGAAGAAATACAACGTGACATTTTAGATCTTAAAAATGAAATACATGACATATGTGAACTAGAAGAGGATGCAGTTGATTTTAAGAACAAAAGGCTGAAAGGAATAGCTCCAGCGATGAATGGAAACGAAGCAGTTTCGCTTGACACAATGCGTACGCACACTAACCATGTGCAGAGAAATTTAGAGAAACGAGTTAACGACGTTTCTGCACGCATAGAATATGTTGATTCTCTTTTACGTGATATTGTGGATGATCACCTTCCTGTAACTGACAATATCCTCAACATGAACAACAAGAGAATATCGGGTGTGGCAGATCCTGAAGAGGAACAAGATGCAATTTCGCTTTTATTTTTAGAAAAGCATACAAAAGGTAGACTACTACAAGTGAATGACGATGGATCGATAGATATGCAAAATAAACGAGTAACAAACATCGGCAAACCTATTCATTCGACGGATGCGATTAATAAAGCATACCTGGAAAAACATTCAGCAGCGCGTGAAGAACTCGAAAAACTGAAGAATGAAATAAGCAATCAACAGAAACTAAACGTTGATGGGGGTGGTACTTTGAGTATGGAAAATAAGCGAATTACTAACGTACATAATCCGTTAAATGAGAAAGATGTTGCAAATAAAGTCTTTGTAGAACAGTATGCAGCTGCACGGAGAGAAGTTGACGAGTTAAAACTTGTCGTATCTAAACTTCAGAAAAATTCTCTGCCAGTAGAATCTAACGGAGAATTAAATATGAAGAACAAACGAATTACAAATGTTGATTCACCTATCCACGAGCAAGATGTTGTTAACAAACAGTATTTAGAAACGTTTGCAACTGCAAAAGAAGAGTTTGAAGTGATGAAAAAGGAACTGCACAAAAAACCAAGAAAAGCTCTTTTTCAAATTAACAGTCTACCGTCAAATCAGTCACCAATATATATGCTACAAAACTGTCGTCTTATGTATAAGCTTCCCTACACGGGTACACTTACACCGTTAACAAGTACACGTGGTTCTCTGGTATATGCGATGATTAATCACGTGAACAATCCAATCGAATTAGAAGTAGGTACACCAATTGCTGTAAAGGAAGGTGATGAAATTCAATTCCGCCTAAAAGACCCAGAACAATGGAATACTAACGATCTTCCGCTCCATATACTCTTTGAATATACTATATATGAGTAAAACAATAGACGTTACGCTTCAGTTTAAAAAATGCAGGCGAACATAGTGGAAAAAAGTCGTGTAAAGGATAGACTAGCAAAATTAAGAAAAGATGTAAAAAAAAAATATAACTCTCTTAAAGCAGATATGGCTTTAAACCAACTAAAGTTAGAAGAAACATTTAAACCAATAACTGCACCATTAAATAAACTACAGCAGCTTACAGTTAACTCGAATGGATTAGTTGCAAAGAAAAATCGAAAATTAAATAGTTATATAAGTGATGAGGCAGAAGAAGAATCGGAAGAAGAAGAAGAAGAAGAAGAAGAAGAAGAAGAAGAAACTCTGGACAGAAAGGTTACAACTCTCCTGCAAAATTATCTTAACCCACAATTGAGACACAAAGTTGATAGAATATTCGGGGTTCGAGTAGTTCATGGAGAACACTATTTAGGGAGAAAAAAAGTACTGTTTCGCGATAACAATCTTATAATTGACAATTTTAACTATCCTTTAACTGAAGGTCTCCTTGAATTAATATTTCAGAAAGATCCGGACGCACAGTTGTATGATGATAAGGATCTGTCAGCTTACAGTCATATATTAAATTACACTAACGTGCACAGGAAACAGTATGACGCAGGCAAGCCAATGAGAGGCACGAAATCGCTCAAATTTCAAAAAATTATCAAGCCATTAGTAGAAGATGCAAAAGTGAAAAAAGGAAGGAGCACACCAAAATTTGTAAGTGTACACAAATACAAACGTACAGGAAGAGGATCAAAAGTAGCCAAGTGGAAAAATGAACAAAGAAAGAAGATCGAATTAGTTCACTGGAATGATCCAAACAGTCTAGTGGAGAGATTGAAAAAGTTAATAGCATCTAGAAGTGCTGGTCATTCGTCACACGAAAACGAAATCTTGTCAATCGAAGAAGAACTTCGAAAGTCGAGGTACATCGAATAAATGAACACTGCGCGGTGGGACGAACTTCCGTTCGCAAATATATTTAAAGCGGTTAGATTCTCAAAGGATATTTCAGTAATCTATGAAATTGGATGTGAAGACAGAAGCAGCAACTGGCAACAACTGGCTATAGATCGACTGCGATTCAAGAAACGAATAGACGACACAGAACGAATTCTTTTACCTATACTTTATGAACAATATCAGAGAAGAAATAGCGAAAGAACTCCACGCTCCAGTGCGAAAGAATTTTGAAAGACGGAGCGTTATTAGCCGGGGGAGAGATGATTTACATCAAGCGGATCTTGTTGATATGTCTCTGTTTTCGAAAGTTAATAGTGGATATAAATACATGTTAACTGTTATTGATGTTTATTCAAAGTATGCCTGGGCAGTTCCACTTAAAACAAAAACAGGAAACGAAGTAGTGGAGAATATGGAACGCATCTATTCAAAATGTAAACGCTATCCAAAACATCTGCAAACTGACAGGGGAAAAGAATTTTATAATAAGATTTTTCAACAGTGGATTACAATAAGAAAAATTAAGCACTATTCGACAGGGAGCAGCTTGAAGGCAAGCGTAGTTGAACGCTTCAATCGAACACTGAAGCAGTGGATGTGGAGGAAATTCTCGGCGTGCGGATCATACCACTGGCTTCGCATGCTACCAAAACTATTAGATGAATATAATAATCGAAAACATCGTACGATTGGTATGAAACCTATAGACGTCACAAACAATCTACAACAACTTGCTACTGTGTACAAATTACGGGAAATGAAGAAAAAGAAGTCACCTTATCCACCAAAATTTAAAGTAGGTGACACAGTACGAATAAGTAAAATTAAGCGATATTTTACAAAGGGCTATACTCCTAATTGGAGTAATGAATTATTTACTGTAAGAAAAGTAAAAGAAACATCACCGAGAACTTACTTGCTTCACGACTATCAAAATAAACCAATATTTGGTGCGTTCTATGAACAAGAACTGCAGAAGACAAAACATCCTAAAATATACCTCATTGATAAAATTTTAAAAAGAAAGAACGACAAAGTTTTCGTATCGTGGCTAGGATTCGACGCCACGCATAATTCATGGATTCCGAAGGAATATGTATTCTAAAAAAAAATCAATAGTAAGTACGCTAGTATAATATATTTTTAATTTTTTACTCTAATGTCTGATAGATTTACCATCTTATAGTGTCCTCTCTCTATTGTTGCAGACTTCCCTTGCCCAAGAAACTGTGCTGTTTGTTTTGTTGATGACAACGTTGGACATTACCTCAAGCAAGAAGATATTTCCACCTCAACTCTGCATAATTAATTCGAAACATTTGTGTAACATGTATCTTAATAAAATATAATAAACAAAATTTAACTAAAGATAACCTCTTGTAATTTTTTTAATATTAAATTCCAACCTTTTTCCTACTCCTTTACGTATCTGTGTTAGTGCGACGTAAAAAAAATTATATTTAATTAGTTTATCTTCCTAAGAGCAGAAAAGAAAGCAAGATAAATAAAATTTATTTTTGCACTCACCTATAACAGTTCAAATAAATTAAATTCTCCTCCTCCTCCAGGATCACTTCTTAATCTTCTCCTATATAGAAAGAAAAAGTTAATGTAAGATTAAAATCTTTCGCAATCCAACAATAGACGAAGTCTTGAAATTTAGAAAAAAGTTAAAACTCACCAAAAATATCGCCATCACTTCCGTGATCGTCCATTAGCTCTCTTAGTTCTGCTAACATCGCGTTGCACGAAAAGAAACTAAATTTGTGGATAAATAATATATTGAAGTTCGGGCTTTCGCGCCGTAACAAAATACGTGTATGCAGCCTAACGAGAAGCCGAAACTCTTCGTTAGTCATATGCCGAATTCTGTTAACGATCGCTCTTTCAAATGAGCCCTGCACTTCTACTATATTATTTATCTCACACATTTCCATTAATCTAACTATTTCCCGCAGCGCGAGAAGCTTTTCAAAGAGAGTTTCTTGGACGGACGGCATTTCGAAGGCAGTTTGAAACTGTAACGTACCTACAGCAAGCGATCGCAGTATATATACCTGTTCTAACGGTGATATGTAATTTGAAAAAAAAACAACTAGTTTCAAAAAACCTGCCTGGATACAACATCTGCTAGTAAGCTGCGTAGCGATCCGCACTTGAGTTCACGCATCCTCTTTTTTTGTAGCCTTGATGAAACCGTGGTCAAAGCACGACCATGACCAGCAATGACCGCGAAAGAAGTAAGGCGTTAACCGGTTTATGCGAAAGCTGCTTGCAGAAAACATCCGGGATAGATATACACTACAAAGGAATGTTCCGGTTCAAACATATGTCTACAAAATAATAATTTTACACACAATAAAGTTGCGTCTGGTAATATAATGTGAGATTATCTTACACCTAGCATTAAAATTTTTATATAAAGCAAGTGAATTCGCTCACATCTAGATGAGTACAAGTTCGATCCTCCTCGTTGCCAATCATAAAATTATTCTCTCTAGTTCGCTATTTTAACACTAGGTAACTGCTAAGAGAAGTGTACTTTAAAGCTAACTGGAGTATACACCATGTCAGTGTGACGTAACGTAAACTGTAGCACACTATTTAAAAAAGTGTGTGAATAAATATTAAGGTATTCTCTTTGTTGGCAACAGTGTGTGCGTGTCATCAGTCATGGAGCGACAAGTAAAGAATGAGTTTGGTGAGAAGAGAAACCGTAACATCCAGTGTAAATGTGAACTTTGTACACCAAGTATTAAACCTGATCCTTTACGTACAATATATTTCTCATTAGTAAGTGAGGCTATTACATCATACTATACACATGGCAGTTTACTTCGAATGCCACAACATCTAATTCGCTATTTACCATCTGGGTTTCTCTCAACATATGCCGCTAAAGATTTAGATGAAGCATGGGAGAAACTACCCTACTATGTAAAAGCAAAACTGGAAATAGCAGTTTGCAGCCCGTGTGTCAGACATTATTGCTACAGAGGACAAGACGAGGTTGATGGTTTTGACGGAGCGATTCCAATGATTAAAGACTGTGAAGCATGTAAGAAAGAATTTAATCATGTATTTTGAACTAACAGGTAAATAAAACAGTGTGATGTTCCACTTATTATTCGAGTTGCTTGAATAATTCATCCTAACCTATATATGCATACACATATTTTTTTTTCTGTTTTTACACCATCCAAATGCTATAACCTTGAATCCTTTACCAGATTTTATTTTTCTATCCTCAAATCACCAACCTGTGTAGGTGTGACAAATTATAGCTTTCACTCACACACTGTCTCAATTCAGAGGTTGATTAAGAAATAATTCGTAATATTTTATTTAAAAAGAAACCATGCTTTACAGTTTTTCAACCAATATTTCAGCTACGTGGCAGCACGTTCTTTTGTTTTGTTAAAACACTGTCGTGTTTGATGTCTTTGTTCACTGAAGTTCTTTGCTGTTGTTCTTTGCGGTGAATTCACGCACCCCTAACCGATTCATTAGACGATTTATTATTTCATCTTCCGTGCTAAACATATATATTCGATATAATTTTTGATGAGATAGCACATCATGTGTTTGCCTAACTAATTTATTAGTTCAGAGATCATAATGCATTTTTTTTTGTGTTAGCCATCTTGGACAAAGATAATAAGAAATCACAGACATGACACTCTCATGTATGAGCTGTTTGACCTCGATGAGTATACACAGTTGCCGACGTATCCAACAAAAATGGCGAGATGTTTTTGTTTTATTCCGTATGTAAAAATTCATACTATCGCGTTCGTAACAACGGAATGTCTTAATCAACCTCTGATTTCAGACTTTATCCGAGTTTTTTTTTTAAAATTTGTTTTTTACCTAGTACAATGATATTTCATAGATGACATTTATTGATGTAAGGTTAGTAAACAATGCGTGTATCTATCGTCAAGAATTACAGCTAGATGTGCATCCTGTTGAAAAAATAATTAAAGGTAAGTAGTCATGAAAAATATTTTTATTATTTAATTAAACTAAGCACTTTTGTGTTGTCCTTCACACATCACCAACCAGTTGGCTAGAGTTGTTACTCGCTAACCTTCAACAGACCAAAGCTGGAGGAGAGGAGCGATTCTTTTTTACAAAAAAAAATCTCATATCCTGTTCACCTTTTGGGCAGCAAGTAACCTTGTCAAGCAAATCCAGTTGCTGCAATTATTTAACATGTAGCTGTCTCACCTTGAGCAGTGAGAGAAACTCCACCAAGTAACTTTTAGAAGCAAATCTACTCACAGAACCTTGCCTTTCAAGAAATATTTACCTCTTACATAAAGACCTCTGGGTAAGTGTAGTTAACATTTCCTACATGCACCCTAACAAGTAAAAAGAACTCTGCCAAAAAAAAATATATAAATTTAGTACCATATCTAACATGATGATTTTTGTCAAAATGTCTTTCCTGTCACCAACATAAACATTTCAAGAGGTAATCACATAGGCAAGTAGGGTAGAATATTTTTTTTTTGATAATTGAGCTAAGCACTTTTATTACACTCAATAGAGGATCTTTTTTTTAATCTCTACTAGAAGAGTGAGGTTAATAGTGAACTTGTTTTGCTCTTACAATACCTTTCAGTAAAAAGATACTCAATTACGCACCAAAACAAGTGGTGTCACCTATCACGCCCACCCACCCTAAGCATAGCAGTAGTAAGCTACCGCAAGGAGCGACATTCCACACTTGTGTGTAGCCTTGACAGCGAGAGGCGCCCCCCGCACGTGCCTTGCCAAGTGAGAGGCCCCTTCAGGGAGTGAAGCGCACGGGGCATGCGCAGTGGCTGCCGCTGGTCCAGAATTCTTCTATCGAAACTCTGGTCCAGCTTTCTTCTAGGTACTCTACTTATGACAAACCAAAAATCATACCCCATGGCACTACAGCCCATGAAGGGCCTTGGCCTACCAAGCGACCGCTGCTCCACCCGAAGGCCTGCAAATTACGAGGTATCGCGTGGTAAACAAGACGAATCCTCTCGGCCAATATTCTTGGCTTTCTAGACCGGGGCCGCCATCTCACGCTCAGATAGCTCTTCAATTCTAATCACGTAGGCTGAGTGGACGTCGAACCAGCCCTCAGGTCCAGGTAAAGATCCATGACCTGGCCGGGAATCGAACCCGGGGCCTCCGGGTAAGAGGCAGGCACACTACCCCTACACCATGGGGCCGGCTCCTTAATATATGACAGGAAATAATTAATTAAGCAACTGAGGCGTTCATCTTCAGTACTAAAAGATGCTCGTTTTTTCTCATTCCTGGAATATGTCCCATGTGAGGTGCTGCATACGTCATGCGCATTTCATAAAATGCTCCATAAAACAAATGGTTTATTTTAAACTGTATTTAATGCTCTCGGGACAAACCACCTCCATACTTTTCAAACCAAAGATTGTTTCGGGGGAAAATAAAATACGGTATTTTTAGCTCTTGCTACATTCATTTTTTCCAAATTTGTTGGGCAAATTATTTTTCTGGTTGGTTTTCTAATAAAGATTTCTGAGTTTGAAGAGGCCTCTCAAATGATCGCCGGTCACGGTAGCATTGTTTACAAAAAAGTCCAGAGATAAATTTTGGGATCGCCCGATTCTTACGACGTAACTCGGATCAAAACTTAGGAACCTAATTCATCAGCTGCAAGTCGTACCTCATTCGTAATATTTCCTCTGTATAATGCTTCGAACATTGAACATTCACTGGAAACTTGTGAAACGAAATTCCACTACCTTTAATTTCTCGTGAATATACCATGACTGGAAATGCGAATGCTTAACATCAGACGAATTCATAATACATTCACAACCAGCTCATTTAATGAACACGTTTAAAGACGCGAACCGGGTAGACAGGGGGCAAGAAAGCGATCCTAGCGGCCCGATATTGAACTTCAGTGTGACCACTTCGATAGCGTTTTACGGGCTCTATTTCCAGGCCTTGTAATATAACGTAGGCAGCGGAACAGACTATGGCCCCATTCGCAATGCAAACGTAACCGTAAACTTAACGACGTAACGTAAACGTAAAAGTAACGAAAAAATTCGTGGTATAAACAATGCATGAACGTAAGGAGTACACAGCAGCCAATAAAAACATTGCCGTGTTATTTAGCACGGAAGTCAGGTTTCAGGTTATCTCTCAGTTTTATACACTGACTGACAGAGCAAAATGCAACATCAGGAAGGAGTGGTCAGAACTTTATGCCAATTGCAGGGTAGACTGACGTCACTGAGGTATGCTCATGATGTGAAATGCGCCGCTGTGCTGCGCACGTAGCGAACGATAAATGGGACACGGCGTTGGCGAATGACCCACTTCGTACCGTGATTTCTCAGCCGACAGTCATTGTAGAACGTGTTGTCGTGTGCCACAGGACACGTGTATAGCTAAGAATGCCAGGCCGCCGTCAACGGAGGCATTTCCAGCAGACAGACGACTTTACGAGGGGTATGGTGATCGGGCTGAGAAGGGCAGGTCGGTCACTTCGTCAAATCGCAGCCGATACCCATAGGGATGTGTCCACGGTGCAGCGCCTATGGCGAAGATGGTTGGCGCAGGGACATGTCGCACGTGCGAGGGGTCCAGGCTCAGCCCGAGTGACGTCAGCACGCGAGGATCGGCGCATCCGCCGCCTAGCGGTGGCAGCCCCGCACACCACGTCAACCGCCAATCTTTAGCATGTGCAAGACACCCTGGCTGTTCCAATATCGACCAGAACAATTTCCCATCGATTGGTTGAAGGAGGCCTGCACTCCCGGCGTCCGCTCAGAAGACTACCATTGACTCCACAGCATAGACGTGCACGCCTGGCATGGTGCCGGGCTAGAGCGACTTGGATGAGGGAATGGCGGAACGTCGTGTTCTCCGATGAGTCACGCTTCTGTTCTGTCAGTGATAGTCACCGCAGACGAGTGTGGCGTCGGCGTGGACAAAGGTCAAATCCGGCAGTAACTGTGGAGCGCCCTACCGCTAGACAACGCGGCATCATGGTTTGGGGCGCTATTGCGTATGATTCCACGTCACCTCTAGTGCGTATTCAAGGCACGTTAAATGCCCACCGCTACGTGCAGCATGTGCTGCGGCCGGTGGCACTCCCGTACCTACAGGGGCTGCCCAATGCTCTGTTTCAGCAGGATAATGCCCGCCCACATACTGCTCGCATCTCCCAACAGGCTCTACGAGGTGTACAGATGCTTCCGTGGCCAGCGTACTCTCCGGATCTCTCACCAATCGAACACGTGTGGGATCTCATTGGACGCCGTTTGCAAACTCTGCCCCAGCCTCGTACGGACGACCAACTGTGGCAAATGGTTGACAGAGAATGGAGAACCATCCCTCAGGACACCATCCGCACTCTTATTGACTCTGTACCTCGACGTGTTTCTGCATGCATCGCCGCTCGCGGTGGTCCTACATCCTACTGAGTCGATGCCGTGCGCATTGTGTAACCTGCATATCGGTTTGAAATAAACATCAATTATTCGTCCGTGCCGTCTCTGTTTTTTCCCCAACTTTCATCCCTTTCGAACCACTCCTTCTTGGTGTTGCATTTGCTCTGTCAATCAGTGTATTTTTATACCTCGATGGAATCAAACAACGTGGTAACAGAATTCATATTACTTCAAACATGTCCTGCTTTACTCCTGAGAGCTGTGTACATGAAAAGGCGAACTAAACAACATGCTGAAAATGGGTTCATCACTTGAATCAATGAAGGTTATCTCAGGGCGATTTTGGTAATCTATAAGAAATGTCCATCATCAATTCGTTTTGTACATGCGAATGAAACGTGAACAGTTTGACGCTATCTTACGATTTGATACCCGTTTCCTAATTAAATTATGCGTAAGGTCTCATTTACCAACATATGCTCCTAGCTACCATACTCCCATAAGATGATTGGATGATATCGTTTTCTCAAACTAGTAGTCTGTCGTAATGTTAAGAAATATACAGGGACATCGTTTTTCTTTGACAGGGATTATCTCTCGCCCGGTCGCCAGCGCTGCGAACACGCCTCCCGCCATTTACCGTCAGACTTCATTACTACAGCATATTTATTACCAGGTATTCTCTTTCGGCACATCATCTTTGTCATTCCTTTTCCTTTGATCATACATACACACAAAAATTATTTTGAAGGAGAATTACAAGAGTTTCGTCGAAAGAAGTCATTACATAGCGCACAAAATACAATGTTTACGTCTGCTCTGATTGGCTGGTCTTTAAATCTAACGCAAAATTAACCGCCAGACCTTGGAGTTTGGAATTCCTTAATTTTACGGACTCGGAGTTAAGTTTATAAGTCGGCGCATTGTGAATGGTTCCATCAGATAACATGTCCGCAAACTTCTGTGTTAACGTTAATTTTAAGTTTACCTTACGTTTGCATTGTGAATGGGGCTTAACACTGCTCTCGCGTTGGAACAGACTACATTCAACTGCCGACTATATTGTGCTTCGTCAACCAACCATTCAATCAACTGATCAACTCATTCTTTCTAGCCGCCATTGTTGGTGCTTTGTCAAGAATGATGGAGGGGTAGGGGGCATTGTCCAAGATTATTATGCTCTTTTCAAGGAAGTTGCTCAGCAACCTTTCCTCAAATCATTTCTGGAATGTGCTACTATTCATTTCCTCGTGGTAATCTCCGGTCTTCCTAGATTGGAACACATACAAACAATTTTGCACAAAATCATGTGCAGTACCGGCGTGAATCAATACGATTCCACACACCCCCAACCCGCCTTGTAACGTGGTAAACTGTTCTACGTTAATGATAAACGAATTTAAACAGGGTCGGTAATCATAATAAAAAACACGCTCGTTTTCCTGATGATAATAATAATAATAATAATAATAATAATAATAATAATAATAATAATAATAATAATAATAAGGGTGGTTGCCTTGAGTCGGGTTGTTTTGTTTATATGCCAAAAATTTAGGCTCTTTTCGGGAGCCGAGGTTAATGGAGGCCTTGTGATTAAGACCACGGCTGGTGAATATAATAATCATGAGATGTTTCAGAAGCACTTTCCATGGACTTTTTATTGCGTTGCTCAAATGTTGTAAATACACTGACTGACAGAGCAAATGCAACACCAAGAAGGAGTGGTCAGAACTTTATGCCAATTGCAGGGTAGACTGACGTCACTGAGGTATGCTCATGATGTGAAATGCGCCGCTGTGCTGCGCACGTAGCGAACGATAAATGGGACACGGCGTTGGCGAATGGCCCACTTCGAACCGTAATTTCTCAGCCGACAGTCATTGTAGAACGTGTTGTCGTGTGCCACAGGACACGTGTATAGCTAAGAATGCCAGGCCGCCGTCAACGGAGGCATTTCCAGCAGACAGACGACTTTACGAGGGGTATGGTGGTCGGGCTGAGAAGGGCAGGTTGGTCGCTTCGTCAAATCGCAGCCGATATCCATAGGGATGTGTCCACGGAGCAGCTCCTGTGGCGAAGATGGTTGGCGCAGGGACATGTGGCACGTGCGAGGGGTCCAGGCGCAGCCCGAGTGACGTCAGCACGCGAGGATCGGCGCATCCGCCGCCAAGCGGTGGCAGCTCCGCACGCCACGTCAACCGCCATTCTTCAGCATGTGCAAGACACCCTGGCTGTTCCAATATCGACCAGAACAATTTCCCGTCGATTGGTTGAAGGAGGCCTGCACTCCCGGCGTCCGCTCAGAAGACTACCATTGACTCCACAGCATAGACGTGCACGCCTGGCATGGTGCCGGGCTAGAGCGACTTGGATGAGGGAATGGCGGAACGTCGTGTTCTCCGATGAGTCACGCTTCTGTTCTGTCAGTGATAGTCACCGTAGACGAGTGTGGCGTCGGCGTGGAGAAAGCTCAAATCCGGCAGTAACTGTGGAGCGCCCTACCGCTAGACAACGCGGCATCATGGTTTGGGGCGCTATTGCGTATGATTCCACGTCACCTCTAGTGCGTATTCAAGGCACGTTAAATGCCCACCGCTACGTGCAGCATGTGCTGCGGCCGGTGGCACTCCCGTACCTACAGGGGCTGCCCAATGCTCTGTTTCAGCAGGATAATGCCCGCCCACACACTGCTCGCATCTCCCAACAGGCTCTACGAGGTGTACAGATGCTTCCGTGGCCAGCATACTCTCCGGATCTATCACCAATCGAACACGTGTGGGATCTCATCGGACGCCGTTTGCAAACTCTGCCCCAGCCTCGTACGGACGACCAACTGTGGCAAATGGTTGACAGAGAATGGAGAACCATCCTTCAGGACACCATCCGCACTCTTATTGACTCTGTACCTCGACGTGTTTCTGCGTGCATCGCCGCTCGCGGTGGTCCTACATCCTACTGAGTCGATGCCGTGCGCATTGTGTAACCTGCATATCGGTTTGAAATAAACATCAATTATTCGTCCGTGCCGTCTCTGTTTTTTCCCCGACTTTCATCCCTTTCGAACCACTCCTTCTTGGTGTTGCATTTGCTCTGTCAGTCAGTGTAGTAATATAACACATAATTTGGTGAGCTGACACTGACATGTTGGTACAGCTGCACCGGCACATCAGATATAGCTTCTCTCCTTCAGCACTCTTCGTCCGTAAACCTTCTTACACCTAAAACCCAGATTTTTAACTACCGTACTTTTCTCAAGGAAGGTTTGCTCCCACTGCAAAGTTCACTGTTTTCAAGTTAACGGAGCAATTTCTCAAGAGTTGGATGGTCTTTCCTACGTTAATATGCTTAAAGAGCCGACAAATTGCATCTTCTTGAAAAGTGTGTAATATAGGAGGCTATAGACAGCTCGGTTGTACGACGTGAGCTCTCACAGTTGAGCCTACTGTCTTGTCGGAGACGATGTCGATTGTGGTTGCTGTGAATCTGATTAATATACCGGTATTCAATATTTTTCTAATAAGAAAACATGTTGATAAGGTACGGTAGTAGAGGCTAAAGAGAAGATGTTCAAGAAGAACTGAATATGATAAACAGATATTCCTGAAGAGGGGAGAGTATGGTGATTTTCACCATTTAATGGACGATTTGAAAGATTCCAAGAAATTCTTTAACTACTCCCTTTTGAGTTCGAAAACGTTCTCATTTATTCTGAAAAGTGTCAAATCTGAATTGACGAAACACAGCAATTTTCGTCTTGTGATAAAACGTGAAAGGCGTTTGACTGTTACACTGAGGTGAGTAGCCATTAAAAATCTTTTTTATATTACAAAACCAACAAGTTATTTTCAAATTTATACTTACATTGTAAAAACCGGATAACTCACACTTACAAACTTCAAAGGGTTCAAAGGTTCAAAGGGTTTTCGGAATAGGAAATGTCAATATCCGTAAAATACTCTAGCGGTTTAGGTAGTGTATGCATTTGAGATGTGCTTTGCATGAGCGTGTACGTTACACCAGACTGTGAAGTTGAACATTCACTTCCCCATTCATCACTCGATGACTGGTGAACATTGTAGAGAGGCCTTACTCACCAATGATTGCATTATATTCGCTCGCACTGACAAAACTTTAAGGGAAAGGTGTACCCATAATAACTGCAGTCCACTATCCTGCTTATTCCCTTTGAACAACTGTATCATTTCTACCTCCATTCAGAGGAGGTTCTCGTCCAAATGACATAATTCGCTGGGCCGATTGTTTGCCCCTTTGCCCATAACTTGGAAACACGCCGAGTTGTTGACGTTTGTGTGTGAGGTGACGGGATTTGTGTTGTGGTTTCTCAAGTATTTTTTGTGGTAGAATCGTGTGGATGATTGAGGTCTGGCTCATCAGCATCACCTTAGCCAACAACAGCTGGAACGCCACCTGTCAAGTCTCTTGAAGACAATGTGTCTTTTTGTAATGTGCTCTTCTCCTGAGTCACCAGACCTATCAGCAGTAGCTCTTTTATACACTCTTCTGAATATATCTCGTATACCACTCCATTTCTTCTTCATTTCTTCAACTGAAATAAACCGAAATTTCCCATAGTTTCATCTACCAAACTTTTGAAATCATTATATACCGCCATACTAATTATTATGAATTTCAAACAAAAAATGTATATAAACTTAACTTTCAAAAATCTGGGATGTTCTTTCCAAAACGACAATAATACAGTTGGTGGAACTGTACACGAATCGTGGAAACATGGCGAAATACACATGAAATTACCATCACCAACTACACCATTACAGAAGGATCTTGGTGACGAGGGAAGTTTCAGAATTATATAGGTACCATTTATGGAAAACGTAGTCGTACAAAATCCTCTTCATATTCAGACAGCTTACTTTATAATTATAAGCATTTTATATCGTTCTGCAAGTTGTTGCTGGCCCAAACTAGGTTTATAGAAGTTGGACAGTAGGTATCTTAGAAGATTAATAAATCAAGCTCTAATAGGCTGGTGTTGGCCACGTGACTGTCACGTCACAAAGCGCGGGAGATTTGATTTCCGGGCGAGGACGATTTGAAAAGTAGGACGGCTGGCTACGTGTGCATGGTTCTAGAGGCTCGGATTCAACCCCAGGCTTAACATACAGTAACTAGGCAAAATAGCGGCTATACACTTGGACTAACATTAGAAAGCTACTTCATGGGCTCACAAGAGCTCCTCTTCGGCCTAGTCATCGTCCATGTAGATTTTCATCCAAGTAGGCTCTGACATTTGTGTGGTAGTGAGGAGGAGCGCCATCTTATTGTAGGTAAACACTTTCATGTCCAGACACCTCTCCGATGGCAGATAAGATCGATGTTAGCAGCATATGAAGATACACCTCACCATTTCAAAGAGAAATGAGTCCGCGTGAACGTGACGGATTTCAGGAGCCCGTACACGCAGTTGTGACGGTTTACAGCACAGTTCAGTTTCAATTGCGACTCGTCAGACCAGATGACCATCCCTGAAAATCGTTTATCCTCGCGAAGCATGCATTCAAACCACTAACAGTACTCTATCCTTCGATCCGGGTCGTCCACGTTCATAGCGTGCGGCGATCTTGGAATGTACAATTTCCACTTTGAAGCCCTCAGAATTCGTCGTGCGGTTGATCAGCTTACCCCGCCTTCACGTGCACCCAAATATTGCAACACAGCAGTCCTGGAAGCTGGATGTGTGGATGTTTTTGGTCGGCCGGACCTTTCCCCATGCACATCCTGAACAGTACCTTCGGCTCCAAATTTATCCCTAATATCATAAACTGTTGTACGTGTTGGTGGCTGAGTTCGGTAGGCCGCTACATATTACGCCATTGCCCTGGTACCTCCATCACTTTTTCGTACTCCAGTACAACCTTAACACGGCTTTGCGTTGCTCAGACGACAAACGACAGTCTTACTTTATTCATTTCTGCACTGTCACATGCTGGAAAATGGTGCCAAGATAGTCGCGCCATTGACCGTCATCATCTGTTGAGAAAACAATGGACTACGCTATCGGGCAAGAATTGCAACGATATGTCATTTTGTTCCAATGATATTAACTATCACAGAGTGTCTACATTTTCCTGGACCCCTGTGTATATCATCTCCCTGCCCCCCAACTGTTTCTTTTCGATGTTTTGGGATAAAAATGAGTTTTAAATTTAAAACGTTTCAGTTGATACTTTAAATGACTTTTAGAATAACAAACAGTTTGGGGTGAAAATATTCCTTTATATATAAATTCAATACCTCCTCAATCGGTCGTCTTAGAAAACTGATTTTAACTTGAAATTTATCGCAATATATACTCTAACGGGCAATATATATACTCACCCCAAATGATTGTTTTCAAAGTATTGGGTAAAAAAAGACTTTTAACGTTAAAAAGTTACGGATGTCTTAAATGACTTCTAGAGTAAAAAATATATTGGTTTGAAAACAGTCCTTAGCACGTACACAGACAAGTTACCCTGTCAATTGTCCCACGTCCACGTCCACGTCCACTTCTACCTCTACCTCCGCCAACACTTCCACCACCAGCACGACCACAACCTCCACGTCCACATCCGCCTCGAACTCCACCTGAACCTACGCCGTCGCCTCGACCTGAATCTATACCTCATCCTCTGCCTCCGCCTGCACATACACCTCCACCTCCGCCGCTATCTCAACACCAACCCTTGTCTCCACGTCCACCTCCACCTCCACCTGAGCCTACACCTACAACTCAAACTTTGCCTTAACCTCCGCCTCCAACTGTACATACACGTCCACCACCCCCAAACTTCCGCCTCCATTTCACCCTCGCCTCCACCCCCACCACAAACTCCACCTCAGCCTGCACCTCAAGCTTTATCTTAACCTGCTCATCCTCTTCCACATCAATTACATCTCCGCCTTCACCATCATCACAATCTCTGTCTCCACCTCAACGTCAAACTCCGACTCTACAGCCGCCTTTATCTCAGACACTACCATGGTTCGATTCTCAGGCGGATCGGGAAGTTAAGTTTTTAATTTACACCCAAAGTGTATTGTATTGAACAGGTGGACTTATAATATTGTAATAATATTTGAGACATACGTCAACTTCAATACGGAACCAAAATGAGAATAGTTACTTGTAACCCAAAGTACCACCATAGCGTCCAAAAGAAGCCTCTATAGAACACAAAATAACTTAATCCCATATGAGCAATGTGTACGTATTAAACTTTGCACCACCTCTTTAGTCCCGTAAGAACTATGTATAGGCTCAATCTTGTTCAGAATTCTAAAAAAAAACTCCGAGCTCCCAAATGAGATCCTTCGCCCGTCGCAACACCCAGCATGATCTTATGAGAAAAACCGGCAACTTACACCGCCTTCCTCTGCCCTACCCCAAGAGCGCTAAAAAGAAGATCTATATAAATCAGAAAATTCCTATAATGCCCAAAAGAAGTTCTCTTTAGCACCCAAAAAGGTTCTATAGCCTCCAAAACAGTTCCATAATGTGCAAATTTCACCTCCATCTGTGCAATCGCTTCCACCTCAATTTCCACCTCCGCCTCTATCTCGACTTCCACTCCACTTCCGCCTCCACCACCAGCTCCATAGAACTCGTAATAACAAGTTGTGAGCCACTAAAGCAGCTGTCCATAGTTAGTCCTATATGAGCAATACGTGCGTTTTAACGCTTAAAGTACCTCCCCAGTGCCATTGAAAAATGTATAGTAGCCAACTTGTTCAGAATTCCAAGCTCAGCTTCAAGTCGAATAAGGTCGCCCTCCAAATTTGCGTGTTATATGATAAATGCGTACGTATAAGGCATTACACCACCTCCCTAGCCATATAAGATCAATGTATACTCGTATTCTTTTTCATAATTCCAAGCTTAGCTCCGGGGCACACACCATGCCTCAAAAACAATTACAGTGGCCAAATAAAGTCTGTAAGGTTGGCACCCCGTCTGTCAGGTTAACAAGCCCTGTTATTTCCCGCGCTGTCACCACTCAACTTTTCAAATTGTCCATCACGCAGCAGCACCTGCCACATGGCGCCGCACTTACTGTACCTCGTTCGCCCAAATTTCAAATCTCCCGTGCTGTGACGTCACACACTCCAAGGTCAGTTCAAAGTCAAACTCGGACTGTTATAATTATACTCTACCTACTGGCGTATGTAATGACTTGGACCTAAGCACCTCAATCTACATTTGCTCCATTTGCGTCTTTAGCTCCGTTTGCTTCCTTGGCTCCATTGACTCTATTACTACCCAGCTTGGATACCGTAACCGTTGTTAGAATAGCCATTGTGTTTGTGACTTGACCCGATAGCATCATATACGAAGTACGTTGCATATACATCAGAATGCTCACAATTTCATTGTGTTTGTCTGAATCCTAAAGTATTTGGTTTTTAAAAATGAGAAGAAGAGTGTAACACGGTGTAATTCAAAAGTAACTGGGCTGTTAACAAATTTCTGTGTGGCTAATATGTATGTGTGTGATCATAACAGTAGAATGGTGAGAGAAATTGCATGTGGCGAAATAGTTGCGTGTGTTCCACGTCAACGGCATGATAGTGTTTAATATTATTCCTCTCCTGTTTTCTTTCCTTTCTTCTATTTCCTTTCTAATTGTGGTTTCATTATAGATCATTCTCGTGCTAGTACTGGGATGAAGATAGGAATAAATGTGAGAAAGACACGGTAGCTGGAAGGAGACAAAGGATCTTCTAGCGGAAGTAATGATTTATGGCTCATTAATGTTCCCGAACTAAATGTATTTGTTGTGTGAGTAGTTGAATGTGTTTGGGAAATGTAAATCTCAGAAATTAAATCTTAATGGCTGAGGCGTTATGAAACTACATGCATAACGTGAATGTCATTTTGTATGGACTTGCACATTATCACCTGTAGAATGGAATGTGAATATTCATACCCGTTATCGTAATATGAATGAATGGTAAAATGATTAGGGAACTTCAGAGTAAACCGAGTGAAATGTTATAAAGTGTAATGTGATAGTCAAGATGAGGTGCCGGTGAATTATTGATGAAGGGAGATATAAATTATAAGATAATAGGTGACGCAATCTTTGAAATGGAATTCAAGATCTCTGATAATGCTATAAAGAGTAAGGTTACTATGACAATATGATATGTTATATACAGGAATGAGGAAAGAAATATCTTCGAGAGTTACTTGCGAGAGGTAATGCAATTCATGTTTAAAATGTGTCCCCAAATACAGCCTATGGTATACGCAATGAGATCTTCCGTTCTTCCGATTAAATCACGAGACGTGCATTATCCTATGCTAATAAATAGGTAACGGACTTTAGGGTGCAAGGTATGGTCAGAAAGGGGCAAAGAAAATTTCTGAAAATAGATTTTTAAAAGTGGAAAAAATATGATGAAATAATTTTTAAGGTTTACACCAGTTGAATGAACTTCCTTTATCGCATTTACTGGGTTCTAATAATTATTTAACTTGTTATGTTGGATTACACACAATATTTCAAAAGTTTTTGACAGTAAGTCGCTGTTGATTTGAGCTCATTAGATCCTCATGTATGCAGAAACTGCGCTCGACATCTACAGTAAAGAGAGCAACGGTGCCTACTTTATCAGCACTCGTAAAGAGAGTTCAGTCAAAGTTGCAAAGCTTTTCCACATCTGAATTTTTCTTCCAATTTAATTCAAATTTGTTTTTAGCAAATCCATCAAAGTTGTCCCTTACACTAATCAACTTCTTTCAAAATCTGAATAACATCAGGCAAATACTTGTAGCCGTGCACTGCAAAAAGTTCCAAATCTAGGTCTTTGTTGTTGAGTGATTCTTGGGCCTGCCTGATGGCTGCTGTGTACGGTGAGTCTAGGATACATGAAACATTTGATTTCATCAAATATTTCGTACAAGAAAACTACGCATTTTATCCAAGTATCGCACTTTATGATCACTCCTTGGTAAAATAAAACTTGACGACTGGGACCCTTTACGGGAATCTTCTTCAGAGCAGCAATGAAGTCATTTAATCTGCAGTAATTATTCCTGATCCGTTTACAAAAACGGTATAGTCCATACGTGTCACATTGCTGCGGTTGGGGCTTATGCCCTTAAGTCGTTGGAAAGCCAAAAGCATGTACCGAGTGTAGGGAACCACATACTATTCTTTGACTCATGATGTAGTTTACGAAAAACCTTCTGCTATTATTAACCAAGAAGGCTGTAAGGGTTTTTAATGAACGAGTGATAGTGCTTGTATTAAATTGATGCTGCATTTCTAGTTACAATAAATATTAAAAATTAAATGTATTTTGGTTATTAAGTTAGATGTAGGCTAACTCGATGAAGATCTACTAATGGTGATCCCGAAGCACTACGATAATGTGTTAACCTTACATTGCTTGTTATCTGCACCAAAATGGCGAGTGAAAATAGTGACGATGCCAAATAATCAATTGAAAATGTGAGTGTAAAATTACTTCCTTTCTGGGTTGAAAAACCAGAAATATGGTTTTCACAAGTAGAAGCGCAATTTAACCTTATCGGAATCACAAATTAAAACACAAAATTTGACTGTATTATGGCTCAACTCGATCTTTAAAATTTTGAAAACATTTGGGAATTAGTATCATCAAACGAGAATAATAAATACATGATCGCTAAGGAACGGCTTTTGACGATTTACCGTGAAAGTGAAGAATGATAAATCAAAAAGTTAGTTAGTGAGATTGAACTTGGTGACTTAAAACCAAGCCAATTACTTCGAAAAATGAAAGGTTTCGGTGGTACTGAAATTTAGGATAAACTTTTGAAAACATTGCAGCTTGACAAATTACCTCAGGAGATTCGCAGTGCATTAGTGATTGCTGAGGGTGATGTTAATAAAGTTGCAGATATTGGTGATAAGATATGGGAAATTAAGTCTCCTGGTCGTGTTGATGGAGTTAGGTCAATAACCTCAACCTCTAACCCCACTTCTGGTTTCTCTCTTCATGAAATCATGGAGAAAATATGTAAGTTAGAACGGCAACTTAAGCGTCGTGATAATTCTCGTCCCAGGTCGCGAAGCCTAGCCGCAGCAAGCCCACATATAGACCTGAAGGAAAATACTGTTACTACCATTTCAGGGTTGGTCTCCAGTGCAAGCCTGAAAAATGTGTATCACCATGTCAGTGGAATGATTAGGGAATCATGAGGCAGCAGCCACTGTAGCGGTTGCGTGTGCTGCTAATGACTCATTGAAAGGCTGCTCACATAACTACCGTCTGTTCGTCAAAGATCGTCATTCAGGCCAACGTTTTCTGGTCGATAGTGGAGCTGATGTTTCCGTTATACCAGTAACAAAATTGACAAGAAGTAAACCATCAGATTTCAAGACTTTTGCAGCCAATGGGACTCAGATACAAACTTTTAGTTCGCAATTTTTGAATATTGTTTTAGGACTAAAGAGAAAGCTCGAATGGCCCTTATTGTTGCTCAAACATCCAAGGGTGTTTTAGGAGCTGATTTTATTCACCAATTCGATTTTTAATTGATTTAAAAACAAACAATTGTTTGATAGAAATATGAAGTTGACTGTTTCAGCTGACCTAGCAACTGTATCGGAGGCTGATTCAGTCAGTACATGGAAAGCTAACTGCCAATTTTCTGAGCTCCTAATGAAATTTACTGACATAACAAAACCTGCCATTACACCTGGAGAAATCAAGCTTGACGTTCGACATTTCATTGCCACGTCTAGTGGCCCACCAGTATTATGCAAACCTCGTAGGCTGGATCCTCAGAAGCTTAGCCTGACAAAACAAGAATTTATGTTGAATAATAACTTTATCCAGCCATCGAAGTCTAAATGGGCTAGTCCCCTGTACCTTGTTTCCAAGAAGAACGGACAATTGAAAGTGTGTGGTGATTATCGTCAACTTAACGATCGCACCCTTCCAGGTCGTTATCCCATTCCAAGCGTCGATGACGTTAGCCAGATCTTAAATAACAAATGCATATTTTCCAAGTTAGATCTCCTACAGGCGTATTATCAAATACCCGTAGCTGAAGAAGACAAAGAAAAGACTGTTGTTATTACACCATTTGGACTTTATGAATTCAATTTCATGCCTTTCGGGTTACGGAATGCCCCGAGCACCTTCCAAAGATTCATCAACGAAGTGGTACGAGGACTGGACGACGACATTCTTGTTGCTTCTACATCCGCTGATGAGCATGCTGAACATCTTATCTTAATTTTTGAGAGACTGCGTCTTAACGTCTGCAGGTCCATGTTTGGAGCAAAAGAGATAGTATTTCTTGGTTACCTAATCAGCGAAGAGGGAACACAACCAGACCCCGATAGAGTAACTGCTATATAGAGCCATAAGTGATCAGAGAATGTCAGAGAACTTAGAGCATTTCTTGGTTTAATCAATTTCTATCGCCGACACATAAAGAATGCTGCTAAAAATCAAGGCCTTCAGAATGACTATCTCAGAAACTCTAAGAAGAATGACAATCGTCAAATAGAGTGGACTGAAGAGACAACTGCACAATTCCAGAGGTGCAAACAAGATCTATGCAATGCGGCTCTCTCAACGTACCTCAGCACAGACTATGAAATCGCACTGTTTGTAGATGCTTCCGATTGTGAGACTGGTGCTGCCATCCACCAAAGAAAAGAAGGTGAAGAATGGAAACCCATTGGATTCTATTCCAATAAGTTCTCTGGTGCCCAAAGAATATATTCGACATATGGCCGTGAACTGCTCAGTATTTATTTAGCAGTCAAGTACTTCAGTACCTTCTAGAGGGCGGGGTTTTTTCAATCTACACAGATCATAAGCCCCTGAATTTTGCCTTCAAGCAAAACAATGAGAAAGTTTCTCCAAGACAACTTCGACATCTCCAGTACATTTCGCAATTCACAACTGACTTGCGCCATATATCACGAAAAGAAAATACAGTTGCAGACCATCTTTCCAGAACAGAACTGCTTTCCATAGACTGATGATATTGCTAAAGCACAAATGAAGGATGACGAGCTTAACTTCTTGCGTTCAACTCCACAAATTTCGCTGCATTTTAAACCACAGTCTACCCAGCCGAAACGTACTATGGTGTGATGTATCTACAGGCAATATCAGTCTATATTGTGACCATTCCCATTAACTCCCATAGCTCATGGGACCATGTGACAATGCAAATTTACCCCGACCAGGTTTGAACACATGGGACCATGCGCCACAGAAATCAACACTCAAGGGACCTTTTCTGCCTAGTGACAGATGCCGCCTCATTTGGATTTTAATGAATAATCCGAACACATGAGATGACAAATGCCCGTATAGCATAGCGAGGTCTATCGCTACCCTTCCGTTCCGAGATATGAGCACAAGCCTCTCAAGGGCATGGTGCATCCGCGGATACGAACTAGAACCAAATTAAATCTAACTTACAGGCTTAAATGAACGGAAGAGATGAGTATGCAATTAACAGCACAGATAAGCAAAAATAAAGTTTTCTAAAAGTTTAATGAACTCTCGTTGCAACATATCATTGACACTTTACAACCTTGATTATTAAATTCATGCATTTATACAAATAGATTTGACACCCAATAAAGCAACGGGAAACAAATTCCCCGCTGTCATTTAAGTACACTCGCAATCCACACATTGACAAGTCTCTCTATGTGGACTATTGCCATTTCGGTGTCGAATTTAATGATAGAACAAATCACACATTTATTAATTAAGCACTTGAGTGTTAATACCTTTCTATCCAAACAAATCGGAGAATGTTGAATACCTTTCTAAAGATTCACTTTGTATAACTGGTTGTGTTGTGAATCGGCCCTATGTTTGATTTCAGCCGTTGAATACGACACACATATACCTTTCATAATATGATAATACAACACTTGACAATTTACAGTGATAAGCTATGACCTTGCGAATGCGAAATATTCCCCGGGTTTGACTCCCAAATTACATATTCAAAACATTGATTTACTCTTAGATTAGTCTTAGAGTGGCCGCCTAATTTAAATATAGCACGATAGATTATATATAAAAACAATATATGAAATTAGAAAAACAATAAGCAAATTCTACGGAATTACAACATAATCCCACAAATAATAAAAATGAACAGAATTCTGGTGATTACGAACCACCTCATTTGATGAACTAACTGTACACGTCACTTAAACAAACTATCAATGGATTCTCACGAAATCTAGCTTCAATAAATCAATAATTATCTAAACATCATGTTCACACACTTCTACCATCTGAAAAAGAAAAACTCATAAAACACAAATAATGGCTGCATTTTGCTTTATTATTGTACGCTGCTGTGTGACTAACACTTCTCATCGTGCCCCAAGTCTCGAAGTAGTGACCTCGGTTCCTTCCATATCAGGTCTCCTGAGAAAAACCTATCTACCGCATCGTTAAGAGTAAAAATTAAATATTCCTATATTAATTTCGACATAGTTTGTTGCGAATGTGGTAATCAAGTAAAAAAATACTTCTCCTACTAACAGAAGAACACAGTGTCTGTAAAACTTTCATTTCCATGCCAACCGGCATAGAGATGTCGACTCGCTTGTCTTTCTCTCAAAAGCTGCAACCCCTCGGGTCGCCTGCCATAAATCTCGCGGGACAATACCCTCCAGACGGGACAATAACCTACTTGAAACAAACTTCTCCACGAATTAACGCATTCTCAATGCATGGTCAGCGGTTCATTATATTAACGCAATAATACTGATGCACTATAGACATGCTAAAATCAGCTCGGGCGTTCACCATATCCTATCAATATCTCTCAAAATCATACCGCTATATCACTTCATATTTTATCAACTTTACAGTAGGCCGGAGTTCAGATATCGTTCCTTTCACCGCAGAGTTAACCAAAATTTCCACTAGCTCACACGTTAAAATTTATTATTATCTCAGCCCAAAGAGATGAGAATGTGTAGCTGATATAAATTGAAACTACGTTCCGTAAATCGGCATTTACTATCCAACCAAATAAATTAATAAAAATAAAAATACAAAACAACATCAAACAAAAAATTACATAGGGCCTAGCTACTGTTTAGAGGGTGGATATTCGAATCTGGGAACAATGAATTCTTCACACACATTAGATACAGCCACGTCTTAACCCACCATGCAATAAATTCTTCCACTGTACATTAGAAAGAGATTGCTTTGACTATTCCAATTTAAAATACTGGTCAAAGGCAATGGCGAAGACCCTACCGTCTATTATCCTGACTCATCTTGAATAGTGACTCAAAGGAAAGCTAATGCATTAACTCACCAAAATTCATTATCTCTTTCCCCATTTTCCTCTGACAGCACTAGTAAACACAAATATCCCCAAAACATGCACATGCAATTAAATAAATTGGGCCAAAATACATGCAATTATTCTAACTTGTTTCCTTCCCGAATAACCTCAAGTAGTTAAATTAAAAGGGACCCTACTGACCACTCTAATCGAACTAATCTGACAATTCAATACTATAAAAATTTTTAACACTATCTTTACATCTCTACCTACTTACAAAGGTAATATTAGAATTACAAAGTCATACCTTTACACTCAACAGCTTTGATTTGTCCACCATATTCCGGGTCCTCAAGGCACCCGCGTGAAGCATCTACTCCATGTCGCTGAGGTGGGAGGTCAAGGGATCCAGACGTCCCTCATTGAATCTTGAGTATTCCATGGTCTTGGAGTCGTGAAAAATGGAAAGATATTATTCACACTGATTTTCACAGAGACTACTTCTGCACACGTCACAGTCGAAATCCCCCCTTTACTGGTAGATTGCGATCTTCTGCAGAATGAAATTTGCATATTTGTTAATTTGATGCCGGACGCAGCTAGACTACCTCAGTAATACAAAGCTAGTACAGAAATTACGGTTTCGTCAATGCAATAGTTTATTAATCTGAATTAACGTGACATTGAGTTCCTTTATTTATTTCAAAACCCTGTCTCGTATGTCCGTTTCTATGTACTTAACTACAATTACGCCGTCATTCAGCACGAAAACTTAGTACTGGAATTCTGTTTATATTACAGTACACTGACTTTCGTGCTATCTTTTTACATGTCTACTTTCTCAAAATTTCAAATTACTCTCACACACCACGGACTTTCTCCCTACCACAGGAGATTAATTGAAGAATAGTTTTCTCCGTCCGATATTCGGCACCTCACAGCGTCAAAGTTTCGCGATGCGAAATTACGATGTAGTTCACGTAATAACGACTCACGCCGCGAACGATCTGTAATTCATACTGCACTATCGCTCAGTTAAGTTCTCTACTGACAATGCGTATGAGAAATTACACATTTTTGCACTCCCGTTTTTATGCACATTTTCTATACAAAGAACAGGAAAGTCCGACCACAAAACGACCGTCTGGTCACCTCATAGACTGCCTGTTGACTAACTAACCAACCTGAGAATTGCGAGCATATATGGACTCATATGGAGTGGGGAGTTGGACAGATTTACGGTTCCCCCTCCAGCTTTGAGATCTCCAGATCCAGTAAGTTTATGCAAATTAGCGACGCGTCAGATTATGTGGCTCACCAATCACTAATACTAGATGATATGCGTAACGTAAAACGATCAGTGGCTTAATAGTAATTTAGACGTCTAAATCAAGAGACCAACGGGAAACCCCTATTGGCTGTCTTCTTCACAGCTAGCCTTAGAACGCTACTTCAGCTTACATAATTCCTTCGAGACGTAATTTCATAAATAATATTATATTATTTTGATTTATAATTTTGTCAATGACCCAATATTCTTGCTGTTACTTCGACGTGTGTCTCATGTTTAATTTAAGCGTTATTATCCCAAAAGTACTTCGAAAATCACCTCCTCACGTTGGCTCTACTGTGAGTCGGCATTTGTTTTAGGGGCGGAATCAGCAGAAACTACTTTTTCTCCTTGCCTTCCCTCATCACGCGCGCTCAGTTCGGGGGTTTTATAAGCCATACTCTGCGTGAGTTATGTGCCACGCTGGCGAAGATGTCACAAAACATGATGTCACTTTGCTCCCGTACTGACAAAGAAGCTCCAAGCATACACACTCCCCACATATTTATTTCTGAATAAATATTCACTATGACGATACGTTCACAATATGTTCTGGAAAAGTTTCGTTTAGCTGTGTTTCAACATTACCATAATATGTCTCATCCAGGCATCAAAGCAACTGTAAAAGAGATTTCTTCCAGATTCATATGGAAAAACATGAAGAAAGACGTAGCATTGTGTGTTCTGTCAGAAAAGCAAAATATCAAGGCACACAAAATCTCCCATTTCAGAATTTCCAATAGTCGATCAACGATTCAGTCTAGTGAACATAGACCTTGTAGGGCCACTACCACCATCCGATGGCTTCAGTTACTGCGTAACATGTGTGGATAGTTTCTCAAAATTTGTCAAAGCTATTCCTCTCCAAAACGTTACAGCGGAGACAGTGGGACAAATTTTTCTACAACTGCATAACCCGGTTTGGATCACCTAATCAAATAATTACAGATCGAGAAAGACAGTTTCAATCAGAACTCTTCTTGTGCACTAGCCAAAGTATGTGGATGCAAACTGTCAAGAACCACCAGTTATGATCCACAGAGAAATAGCAAAGTCGAAAGATTTCACCGCACCCTTTAAAACAACAATAAGTGCGCACTCAACTGACAAATGGACCGAAATATTACCAACCATTCTGTTAGGGCTCCGATGTACAGTACTCTGTAGCTGAAATAGTGTATGGCACACCTCTCTGAATCCCTGGTGATTTATTTTTTGAACCATATTCTAAGCCACGCATTGACCTGCCAACTATTGTTAACCAACTTCGCCACAAAATGAACAGTTTAAAATAGGTGAAACAGCTTCAAAAGATTAAGACATCGGTATTCATCCACAAGGATCTCCACGGAACCTCTCACGTCTTTGTTCGAGTTGATCGAGTTAAGTCATCCCTCGAAAGGCCGTATGATGGTCCGTATTCAGTTATTAACTGGACTGAGAAGTATTTCACTTTGAGCATCAAGGGAAAAGACGTGAATATTACAATCGGCCGACTTAAACATGTCTACCTCCTGGCTGATCCTGACCAAAAGGCTGATCACCCAAGATTACGTCCAGATCATAAAGATCACCATTTTGGCATTAGGTATTGATTTTGACAGACCTGATCGAACGTCAAAACAACAGCAGCCACGGAGAGAAAATCGGACTTGCAGTGAAAGAACGGTTCGTTTTTCAGCTAGATTCGTAGACGTTGTACACTGAGGGGAGAGTGTTGTAGGGAACCACATACTATTCTTTGACCCTTAATATACACTGACTGACCGAGCAAATGCAACACCAAGGAGTGGTCAGAACTTTATGCCAATTGCAGGGTAGACTGACGTCACTGAGGTATGCTCATGATGTGAAATGCGCCGCTGTGCTGCGCACGTAGCGAACGATAAATGGGACACGGCGTTGGCGAATGGCCCACTTCGTACCGTGATTTCTCAGCCGACAGTCATTGTAGAACGTGTTGTCGTGTGCCACAGGACACGTGTATAGCTAAGAATGCCAGGCCGCCGTCAACGGAGGCATTTCCAGCAGACAGACGACTTTACGAGGGGTATGGTGATCGGGCTGAGAAGGGCAGGTTGGTCGCTTCGTCAAATCGCAGCCGATACCCATAGGGATGTGTCCACGGTGCAGCGCCTGTGGCGAAGATGGTTGGCGCAGGGACATGTCGCACGTGCGAGGGGTCCAGGCGCAGCCCGAGTGACGTCAGCACGCAAGGATCGGCGCATCCGCCGCCTAGCGGTGGCAGCCCCCCACACCACGTCAACCGCCATTCTTCACCATGTGCAAGACACCCTGGCTGTTCCAATATCGACCAGAACAATTTCCCGTCGATTGGTTGAAGGAGGCCTGCACTCCCGGCGTCCGCTCAGAAGACTACCATTGACTCCACAGCATAGACGTGCACGCCTGGCATGGTGCCGGGCTAGAGCGACTTGGATGAGGGAATGGCGGAACGTCGTGTTCTCCGATGAGTCACGCTTCTGTTCTGTCAGTGATAGTCACCGCAGACGAGTGTGGCGTCGGCGTGGAGAAAGCTCAAATCTGGCAGTAACTGTGGAGCGCCCTACCGCTAGACAACGCGGCATCATGGTTTGGGGCGCTATTGCGTATGATTCCACGTCACCTCTAGTGCGTATTCAAGGCACGTTAAATGCCCACCGCTAAGTGCAGCATGTGCTGCGGCCGGTGGCACTCCCGTACCTTCAGGGGCTGCCCAATGCTCTGTTTCAGCAGGATAATGCCCGCCCACACACTGCTCGCATCTCCCAACAGGCTCTACGAGGTGTACAAATGCTTCCGTGGCCAACGTACTCTCCGGATCTCTCACCAATCGAACACGTGTGGGATCTCATTGGACGCCGTTTGCAAACTCTGCCCCAGCCTCGTACGGACGACCAACTGTGGCAAATGGTTGACAGAGAATGGAGAACCATCCCTCAGGACACCATCCGCACTCTTATTGACTCTGTACCTCGACGTGTTTCTGCGTGCATCGCCGCTCGCGGTGGTCCTACATCCTACTGAGTCGATGCCGTGCGCATTGTGTAACCTGCATATCGGTTTGAAATAAACATCAATTATTCGTCCGTGCCGTCTCTGTTTTTTTCCCAACTTTCATCCCTTTCGAACCACTCCTTCTTGGTGTTGCATTTGCTCTGTCAGTCAGTGTATTTTCCGAGAAACCTTTCGCTATTATTAACCAAGAAGGCTGTGATGGTTTTGAATGAACGAGTGATAGTGCATGTATTGAACTGATGCTGCATTTCTAGTTAAAATAAAAATTAAAATTTAAATGAATTTCTATGAAGACCTACACCGTGCTTTATCAGTCACCAGATGCCTGACTTTTTCGTATTGTTTGGCCCCTGGCCAAAAGTTCACACACGATTCATTGAATGATTGAATTATTTTGCAGGCCCATGTCTTCTCGACTTGGTACATTTTGAAAAATACCTGTTTCAACCATTCACCAGATAATGGAAATACCAGCACATTCAAAATATATCTTTCCAGCTCATCAGTAGTTTCATCTAAAATGAATCGCACTTCATATTTGCCGACCACCTCCTTTATTTTGTAGGAGACCTCATAAATTGGCCGTATGTAAGTTTTTCTCAGAGTGCTCTCAACCGTTGTTACTTTTGCGTGTACTTCTCTAGGAATGATTTGAATGAAAGATTGTTTACCTTGTGGACTTGAATTCCTGACTGGATTAATGCTATGGCAAGATCCGCAATGAACCCGTGCAATGACCACGGCTTTTGAGATCCTGAAGTGAAGGCGTGTGTCAGAGTAATTTGCTTAGATTTCGACTTACGAATATCAATTTCCTTTACATGTCTGATGTACTGGATGTGCCGGTTTTTTCCTTCGGTGCTTGTAATTGTTTGCCATATTTTCTTCGCAGACGGAAAATCGAAGAATGATACCATCAGTTTTGATAAATTTCATATTGAATTATTCTCCTGAAGGTGCATACAACTCCCCCTTCTTTGGCATGAGTATGTGTTGTGAAAAAAATTTCTGGCCCTGACTAGTAAAACATTAACACGGGCAACACGAGACACTGTCGATAGGTGCAAATTCCCTCCAGTACGGTACTAAATGAAATTAGTTGCAACTGTTGCATCATCATTGTTTAAATGTAAACTTTATTTCACAGTTGCAGGCTGACCATTGTTGCTGAGTTTGGCCATTGTTGTTGGTTGAATCAAAGGTGGTTTCCATCAATTATATTTTTGTATTTTTTGTTGACTATTGTTGGCTTCTGATTAAACAAAATTTTAAAACTCTATTCAAGAAGAGAAAAATATGTCTAATCTTTAAAAATGCAGATAAAGGTGAGGAAGAAAGGTGTTGAAGCAAGAAATACGGTATATGGAAAATTTGGCAAAATGTAGTCATCTTAAAAAATGTGCGAAAGATGCAACAAATTGTGTTTACTTCGGTTCGTTCCAGGTCCCCAAATACATATATTGACCAATCTGTATGAATGTACCTATATTAATGGAAAGGTTCAAAACTTTAAAATCCTTTTGACTACTATTAATTTACCGCGTTTATCTCTTGCATAATTTTATGGTATTAGTTGCTTATTCTTGAAGATATTTAATCATGTTTTAACGTGAGTGTAATTCTTCTAAGTAAATGAATGATAAGATTAAGCGTGTTGTTAATAATAATCCACTTACGCTAATTATATTTTTATCGCAAGTCGTGTGGAGGAATTTTATTGTTACGTGCCAGCCCCGTGGTAACCCATTTCGTTACTTCCAGAAGGGGCTAGTAACTCAGACGACAGTGTATCTCCCAGCTGGCTTGTGGGGTGCGGAAGACTTTTCCATGCATTGCTCTCGCCGGCTGGTTTACCTGTGACTTTCATGGAGATCCAACGGGAATATTCCGGCTCCAGCCAACTCACGAATATTCTTGTTCCCATCATCCGAGCTATAAAAAGGAAGGTTTTTTTGCTAGGGGCTTTACGTCGCGCCGACACAGATAGGTCTTACAGCGACGATGGGATAGGAAAGGCCTAGGAGTTGGAAGGAAGCGGCCGTGGCCTTAATTAAGGTGCAGCCCCAGCATTTTCCTGGTGTGAAAATGGGAAACCACGGAAAACCATTTTCAGGGCTGCCGATAGTGGGATTCGAACCTACTATCTTCCGGATGCAAGCTCAAAGCCGCGCGCCTCTACGCGCACGGCCAACTCGCCCGGTTAAAAAGGAAGGCTAGCCGCGGACAGTCAGTCAATGTTGGGCTCCGTGGTGGAGCTAAAGTCACAGTTGGGCCCCGTGGTGGAGATTAGTGAGTGTTGGTTCTGGCCTTGGAGTAAATTTTGGAATACGTGGTGGAGTCAGTGTGAGACTCAGACAGTTGGGGTTCGGTGGATGGGCTGAGGGGACAGGTGTTGTCTGTCGCTAGTGTCGCACCGAGGTCTGAACTAAAAGCTGTGCTGTGGTGTCGCAGGTTCCAGTGGGTAGGTGGGCTGAAGATGACGGAAGACTTTGTACTACCTGAGATGAGTGTGTGCGTATTTATGTTGACTGAGGACCGCCGTGAGTCAGCGAGGGAAGCCCCTGTCAGGAGTGTGAGGGTAAATTGACCTGTATTAATATTCGCAGTTGTGAGTAGCGTCCTGCTGTTGAATATTGTTCAGCTGTTGTTGATTGGCTGTTCACTGCATGTGGCTATGTGAATAGTTGTTCTGTGTGTGGAGTCGATCCAACGAGCATTCATCGTATGTCGAAAGGCCCGTAGCTCTGCGTCAGATCCAGCGCTCTACACACAACTGATATTTCGGATGACTGGACTTGGGAAAGTAAAATTAAGGATTAGCCGTCCCAGGTATGGCAACGGCCCGGACCACCGCCTATGCCTTCCGGAAGGGAAACTTGTAAATAGACAGTAAATAGTAAGTGTTGCCATTCATAGGTGAACAGACTTATGTGTATACCAAGTGGTACAGCTGCCCCTATTCACTCAGTTTTATGAGCGAAGGAGCACTCGATCCTGTCGAGATTCCAAGCAGGATTTAGAAATGGAACGAGGACTGATGACAACATAACGGTTGCAAAAACCATAATAGAGAAATATATTACGAAGGAAAGAGGTAAGTTGTACGTTACCGTGATCGATTTAGAGAAAGAATTCGATTCGGTGAGTAGAAAGGCTGCTGTCCACAAGTTGGGGCATATCGGAGTAGTATAAGAGCAATTGATAACATATGATGGGAATTTAAATGTACTGTCAACGTTAAAGATGGTGTAGCAGTGGGGGAGATAATTTCAAAATTTGATCTTAAACAAGGGTGTAATTTGTCTTCTTCTATATTATTTCTGTTGTTTATTCACAATATCTTCCAAACGAAAAGATGTCGGAAATGAGTTTCTCCATGTCTTTAGACTCAAGATATCTCAGGCATAATCATTGCGGACGATATAGTTCTACTCGCATTAACACCTGTCAAAATGCAAAATAGTATTAATGAGATAAAAAAAAACTATTTAAAGAATGGAACGTAAAGATTAATCCACAGAAAACTATAGTAACGGCTTTAAAATGAGTGTCAAGGTGTGTGGAGGGATTAGTATACCGGCTAATATTGCGAAAAGAGGAATTTGGGAACAATATTGTTAAGAAATCAGATAAAATTATATGTAGTTAAAGAATAGGTATCATGGACAGTATAACTCAGTTAAAATCCAGGGAATACCTCTTAAGGATAAAGTTGTATACTTTCAAAGATATACCTACATATCTATTAAAGAATATGTCTGTAGTAGTCAATGATAATTGAATTATACATTATGACAGTTTGTTAGTTGGAATAAGTGTGTTACATTTCTAAAAGGAAGAAAACCAGTGGCGTGTGATAGCGATGATTGCGATGGTCGAAACGTCTCTTCCCCGTGTTGGTGACTGGGGAAGTGTGATGTCTGTTCGTAGTTTTCATTGGTGATATATAGTAAAGTATGTTTTATATTTCCATTAATTAATAATTCTGGTTGCATGTGAGTGCATTGGTTGCGGTGGGCAGATGGTCACCCCTCCCGGTCGGTAGGTTTAGGAGGGTGGTCTGTTCGCGAGATCTTCGCTCATATGTAGTAAAAAATGTTTGTATATTCTAAAAGTAACAATACAGTTGCATGTGATTGCGATGTATGGATGTTCTCTCCCCCGTTTGATGGTCATCCGTGCCTGGTGGGGATTCTCTTCATTGTCGTGGTCCATTCGTATGTAATATAACGTTGTATAATATGTATGGGGTATCCAACATATACTGACATTATTGTAGCATTGAAGGAATTGGAATTTCTTTGGATTTCTTTGTTTGTAGTACGTTCAAGTCTAACTCCGTGTAATGTTTTAGATTATAATAAAGGAATAAGCTTTCCCCAGTTGGTGGTCATCCGTGACTGGGAGAGAAGTGTATTCATTCATTCATTCATTCATTCATTCATTCATTCATTCATTCAATTCATTCATTCATTCTTTCTTTCATATCATATACCTCCGAAATAAACTGGGCTGGAAGAGTTTGGCAACGGACAGATTGTCACTGAACAAAAAACGTTCCTTTATCCCCGATAAAATATCATCACTTATCACCCTCGCTGCAATCATATTATCTTCAGACCGTGCTCGTTTCTGACTTGAGCTTTATGCACTTCCCTCTAAGGTGTCGGTGTCAATAAGCCAGTGTTCGTCGCAATCGAGAGAGTTTCTGACACGTTGCAACGATAACTTGAAATCAGATAAGCAGTTTTAATCTTATACACTATCAACTTCGCGGTGCTGAAGCTCGTTGAATAAAAAGTCACAGTGAGGCATAACTTTAAAGAATAGCTCCAGCCAGAATAGAAGATCGGGATACTTCAGTAGATGCCCTAGGCCTACCCCTTTTCTCACTGTCGAAAAGTCATTATCGTCATCGGCGATCTACTGGATACACTCTGATATTACATTTCTGTACATAAATACCGTACATACATATCGTGCATTAATTATACATTTTGCGGCAGCAGTTGTTGGGATGAGCATTTTTACTACATCATCCAATGAAAGAGTTCGTTTCGCAGATTTTGAGAAAAATGACGAAAACCCTTCTGAATTACTAAAAAAGATCCTGGACAGTCCTGACCTGTTTATTCTGAGTAGCACATCGCTCAACAATTAAGTTAAGTTGACGCGGGTAGCAAACGACCTTGACCCTCACTTGAACGCCAATTTGCCTTCCGCTCATTACCGAATGGCCGTCAAACGTCTGCGAAATGACTTTGTCAGGAGTCTGGTCCATCTTCAGATTTTCCAAATCCTGGAATACTGCAGAAGTCACGCCTTCTGCTGAGTGATCATCAGGCAAAACAAAACTTATGAACCTTTCATTTATTTCGCCACCCAGCTCGTACCGTATATCAGAAATGAGTTGAGACAGGGTGGAGCAATCTGTGGTCTCATCGACTTGAATTCGCACGAAAATTGTTGGAGATATTTCTTCCGAAATGGCATACGGCATAGATTGAATTTAAAAGCTCGTTCTGTATTGTATAACCCCCATAAATACACTGTAATTTGCTCTTTCCATTTGTTCTACCAGTGTGCTGTCTAGCTCTGACAGTAAATTGACTAAACCTCGAAAAATGCCTGGGTTTTCAGTAGAGATGGCGTCCGGCTTCATGGCTAAATGTTTAACGTGCTGGCCTTTGGCCACATTATCCCCGGGTTCTGTTCCCGGCTGGGTCGGAAATTTTAACCATAATTGTTTAATTTTACTAACACGGGGGCTGGGTGTACGGTATGTGTCGTCTTCATCATCATTTCACCTTCATTACGACGCGCAGGTCGCCTACGGAAATCAAATCAAAAACCTGCATCTAGCGATCCGAAATTGTCCTCGGACACTCCAGGCACTGAAAGCCATACGCCATTTCATTTCAGTAGAAATGGAAATTTGCCTGTTTTATTTCTGTGTTCAGAAAAGTAGGCTTTGGAGATAGAAATACGTTTTAAGGCATTTTAACTACATTTCGTTGTTTTTATTGTGTCTATAAATGCTTATTTCAGGGGTTTGTGCCTTTTTGGAGTATAACTGCCTATTTGATGTCTCTTGACTGTATTTTAAAGAAGCCGGTTTTCTTCCAATGCATTACGCTGTAGCTGGTGTGCTAGACAGAATTTTCGTCTCATTTTCAATATCGGTTCATACCACGAATTATAATGGGAATTCTCGGATGTCGCCAGAAATAGTTCTTGCGAAATTTCCATCAGGTGAAACAGTATAGTTGGGAATAAATCATGACGACCTCGCCTCACACCACTACTTTCCAGCGGCAGCTCTGTGTCTATTAGCGACTTATAGGATTTACTACCTCTACTGCAGCCAGAGTTGCCAAACCGGATACTGCACTCTATATGAAGAAAGGGTAAACACTAAGAGAATGAAGAAGAAAGTGGTTTGGCAGTCTCTCCAAAACAAACAAGGATCACTTAGAACTCGTTAACTCAGCAGGGTGCAGGGTGTGATTGACTACTGGCTTTCAGCTCTCTTCCGGGAGTTGAGGTCGTCATGTTTTGTCCCCAACTATAACAATGTGACTTTTAAGCCTTCAGGCCCTCCAACCTCCTAAGACATATGCAGTTGCTTTACGTCGCACCGACACAGATAGGTCTTATGGCGACAATGGGATAGGAAAGGCCTAGGAGTTGGCAGAAAGCGGCCGTGGCCTTAATTAAGGTACAGCCCCAGCATTCGCCTGGTGTGAAAATGGGAAACCACGGGAAACCATCTTCAGGGCTACCGTTAGTGGGATTCGAACCTACTATCTCCCGGATGCAAGCTCACAGCCGCGTGCGAGACATATGCGAGTACCAAACAACACCAAACTATGTTGCAAAAACCATATGCCCTCTACCCCCCTCGATGCGAACTGTTGTACAGGTACAACGTGTTGTGATTTATTGTGAAGAAGAGAAATGAGTGTCGTAATGCCCAAAGAAGAAATCGTCGAAATCCTACTGGCTGATGCGATGGATCACAGGGGATACAAATTTCACTTGCTGTAAAGAGGTAAGTTCGTTTGTTCCTTTTACCTTTTTCGTGATCAAGAACTACAATTGCATTTTATTGTAGCATTTATAGGCCTATTAATATTAATGTATTGTGGCAAGTTGTTTTGTTCTAATGCTGTATTAGTCGAGAACTTTCAATAATTTATATTACTAAAATGTGTATAATTATTTAATTACTGAACGAGGAGTAAGAACGCCGGTGGTCTCTAGTTATAGAGTGGGTGAAAATTAAAAATCGATATTTTGAACTGCGATTCATTTCCTGTGAAAATAGAGATTTACAATGGAAAAGACTTTTTTTTTTTGAATCGTGAGTAACTTTCACTAGCGTTATGTGTAGGCTCTTGTGAACCCTATTACGCTTCCGCTAAGCCTTCTCGAAACATATAGTAGTTGGAAATCCAATGTGGCACAGCTATGATAACATACAACGTGGCACGGCTCAGACCATGCCACAGCGTGTTTTACAAGACTGTTAAAACAATCTTTACAATACCAGGCCAGTGAAAAGAACGCTGGTCTGGATTGGTGAGGCCCGGTTAGTAACCGTTGTGCTGGTGAAAAAGCAAAGAGAGTCTGAGGGGCGTAAGCTCCCAGGTTACGGCCGCGAAGATGGCAAGAAGCCTCTAGCAACCCTTAGAGTGTTCCTAAATTGTGACAAAGTGTAAGGTTATGGGCGCATGTCACACAATTTTGAATTACGCGGTTTTCTAATTTTCAATGAGGGTGGCAGCCTTGTGGACACACAATTTGCAGGATACATTGCAGGCAACAGATAATTTTCTTCATGACAGCTGACCCGGCTGAACAAAGTCGGCAAATAGAAACAAATAAAATGTTCCCAAACCTGAGATTTATAGTGCCTCTGTTTTAATTCTTCTATATAAGAATACTGCTAGGGGCAGCTTAGTGGCTCCCTAGCAAGCATAAAGGAAGGATCTCCCCTCTACGCTACTCAGGTATAGTTTCACGTCATCATTATTACTTTTTCCGCCAGGTGAACTCGACACGTTACTGCCTAATTATAACTGAAATACCTTTTAGGACATATTTCCATGTAAATGACTAATTCTTTGTTCCTACTTTAAAGTTTCGTACTTATGTATTCATCACCTGTAATGGTCTTTTTTTTATTAAACAAATGCATGATATGTAGTAAGTATTATTGCCAATTTTCCCAACTGTAGAAATTTAAGATATAGGAACATTGTAACTTAAGTCAACTTTATTATTTTTCAGATCAAATATGAAAAAGTACCATATACAGTGGTCTGCCAAATGATTATACCCAAATTGAAAATACACGGATTTGCTAACATTTTGACAAAATAAATATATTTCTGGTAAAATTACATGCCTTTTCTTCATTTAATTGGTATTTCATATTTTCTATTTACCATTTCCCACAGAAAAAAAAGATCCCTAACTAGAACTGTCTTTGTAATGATCAAATGTTTAGTACTTTGTGAAGCCACACTTAGCAGCAATTATTGCAGAGACCCTTCTTGGCATACTTGTAATGCATTTTCTTGCCTGTTCCTCCATATATAGGCTCTTCCAAACCTCATTAAGTTTCTCTACGGTCATGTTCTTGCTTGTAATTACACCTTTTTTAGTTATTTCTTTCTTAAGCGCCTTCCAAGTATTTTCTGTTGGATTCATGTCAGGTGAGTTGCCTGGCCAGTCCAAAACATTAATTTCTTGATCCTGTAGGAATGCTGTTACAGATTCAGCCTTGTGGCATGGTGCTGAATCATGCATGAAAGTAAAATCATTTCCCGGCAACCATTCTGAGACTTGAGACAAAAGTTCATTACTTAGCACCAGCTCATACCAATCTTTCCACATTGTGCCTTGAACAAT
Organism: Anabrus simplex; assembly: GCF_040414725.1. Taxonomy (NCBI): domain Eukaryota; kingdom Metazoa; phylum Arthropoda; class Insecta; order Orthoptera; family Tettigoniidae; genus Anabrus; species Anabrus simplex. The sequence continues at coordinate 254,261,273 of NC_090266.1, forward strand.
ATACAGAGGTCAATACCCATGCTGCAAATCACATCCATATCATTATGGTGAGAAATGCTTCACCCGTCCTACAATAGAGTATTCATTTAAATTTTCACTGGTGCGGCGTCGAACAAACTCGGTTTTATCGTCAAGGATCTGTATGAAAGTTTTATCTGAGAAGCGAACCTGAAAAATACAATGCCAGTGTATTAAACATTTAATCATTTAATCAACATTATCTTTTATCATGAGAACACAAGGAATTGCATGTACAATTTTACAAACCTTATTCCAATCTTCCTCTGACCAGTTTTTGTGATCCTTAGCCCACTGAAGTCTTTTTTTCTTTCAGAGCAGTTTTCTACTTTGGTTTCTTTAAAGGGCGAGGCACTTCAGATCCATCTCTTTGAAACGCGGCTCTAAAGTTCTTTGTGATAAAGCAATCACAGCATATCGAAGTCTATCGGTTAACACTTCAGCATGTGTACGACGATTTTTTGTTACACGATTGCGAATTATTCTGTCAGTTCTGGGCGAAGTTAACCTCTATCTGACACACCGACCTCTGCGGCATGAGTCAAGAGGTGTGCGACATCTCTCACCGATGACTGTGAAACCCTCACCATTGATGCAATCTGCCGTTGGTTATACTAACAGTGGGATAATAATGTAGAAATAGGTGGCTTTCTTACGAGGGCTTAAGTCACAACGCATCCCCATCTCAATTTGTAGGTTAGAATCCCCAAACGGGGAATAACAACGGATTTAATGCATTGTTCTACACGGCTTCTTTTTACTAAGTATTACGTATTCCTTACTGTAAAAGTAACTTGTAATTACTAACGTTAAAAGAGAACAGATAGTCTACAAAAACTATAGGACATCAACGTACAATAGTAATACACAACTTGCGCAAAAATAGTGTTGAAGTTCCAGGCTGGCCAACAATGACACGTCACTATTTCAGGACTTGGCAACTTCTTGAGACACACTAGTGTCCAAAAATTAAGCATAAGTTACGAGTAAGAAGGACAATAGGAAATAGACCGCAAATCGCACGACATATGCTCCTACCAACCTTACGTGTTCACTCTGTGTAGGAAAGGAGTGTTAGCTGCTTTGACTAGCGGCGTAAACGCAATGTAAACACAGCCAGTGCCTGTGCCCCATATTGCCTGAGTCGTGTTTGCTATTTTACAGTGTGCGGAGTGTAGCCTCGTGGTGAACGTGACAACATAAAGTCACAACGACGCCATTTGGTCCCCGTTTTGTAGGGTAGAATACTCGGCAGCCTGGAAGCAGGCGACCGAAGTCGCCGTATCATTGAATGTGCCACAAACTGTCATTTCCAGGCTTTGGATACGATTTAGAGACACAGGAGATGTTAGTCATAGACCAGTACCAGGTCGACCAAGGGTAACCACCCCACAGCAGGACCGAAATCTGGCCTTAACCGAAATCGGAGTGCACCTGCAAGATAATTGTCGGCGGAGTTTGCAGCCGTCTCAGGGATGGCCGTTTCCCGGCAAACTGTGTACCGGTGGCTCAGAACAGCAGGGCGGTTTACCCGACGTCCAGGGGCGTGCGTCCCGCTCATTCCAGTAGAAAGACGGGGCCGTTTACTGTGGAGCCGTCACCATCGAAACAGGACCATGAATGAATGGAGGCGCGTGCTCTTCACAGGTGAATCCCGCTTCAGTATGCAGAACGATTCCCATTGCACATTAATATGGAGAGAACCGTGTAGCCGATACAATTACAGGAACATAGTGGAACCGGATCAGTATGGTGGTGGTGGCGTCATGTGTTGGGCGAAATCATGTTAAATGGTCGTACGGACTTGCATATCTTCATGGGTGGTCCGCGGAACACAGTTAACGCTCGGAGATACAGGGATGAGGTACTGAGACCACATGTTCGACTCTTCATTGGTGCCGTTGCTCCAGACTTCCTCTTTATGGACGATAATGCCCGACCGCACCGCGCTCCTCCGGTGGATGATTTTCTGGCATGGGAAGACTTTCATCGCATGGACGGGCCAGCGAGGTCTGCGGGTCTGAATCCTACAGAACATCCCTAGTATGCATTGAGGAGGCGAATTTTATACCGTCAGCCTCCACCAAGGACCCTCCAGGACCTTCGCATTGCCCTTTCGGAGGAATGGGATCGACTGCCACAAGAGCTCTTGGATCTTCTTATAGAGAGCATGCCACGTCGCTGCGAAGCATGTGTGGCCGTTATGGGTAACCATACACCCTATCAACAGCATATTTTGTTGTGGAAGACATTACCAAGTTTTATTAGTTGTTGTCAAAGGTGTACCTTAGCTATCAGAACCTTTCTGACACTGTCTACTTTTTTGGACATTTTGTGTGATATATGGTGGGTGAATCAGCTTCCGTTTGTTCAGCAATCCGTGTGACATTCCTATCAGGTGGTATGGCCTGGTTTAGTGATTATATTTAACGTTTGGACACTAGTGTATATAGCAGTCTCCAAAGAATATATAACTCATGAAAGGACAAACTGTAGAACTAACAATGGAAAATATAACAGATTTGCTCTTCAAAAATTAAAATACTGGTTCTGAGTATAATAATATGTATATGTTGTATAATTACACTTTTCCGAAACTAGATGGGGTTCTAAAGCCTACTCTCCATTCAGAAAAATCTTGTAAATGAGCGCGATAGTAGTTGTTGATTGAAGAAATACAATTAAATGCTTCTATTGCGTTTTCTTGCCAGGCATGTTTAACCACGTGATTTTGGTCGCACAAAGTCTCATCTGTGTAATACCTTTTATACCCACTTTCTCTGCCATGAAGCAGCAGTAAACACGGATACAATAAGGACAGGCATTTTTTTTAATTCTGTAAACCTAAAACCCACGCATTTAATCACTTGATGAAACTTTATACATGACATAATTGGGAAGTCCGGCATATTTTTTTCAAGTTTATCATTCAACTGTTTAATAGTTAGAAACAGTTTCACCAAAAAACTCGTGAATAGATCTGCGAATTACTCCAATAGTGAATTGATCCACTTGATTACTCCGCCGTCCGCTCGGTATCCTATCCCTCGTAGACGGTGTCGATAAATCAGTACACGGGATTTTCGCATTTTCCGCTTTAAATTTTTGCACTGATCGGAGCGAAAAACCAAGACGATCTTACACCTGTTGGCACACAGGATATCGATTTTCACGTAGCATTTCTCCCTCTGGCGTGAAAAAGCAAATTGCACTTACAATCAAACGTATTTGACCTTTATCTGACCCTGTAATAATTAAGAGGGGAATTCCTCCAGGCAGTATTATTGGACCTTTATGTTTATACATATATCAACGATATGTGTAAAGACGTGGCATCAGTCATAAGGCTGTTTGCAGACGATATTATTCTATACAGAGTAATAAATAAGATACAAGATTGTGAGTAACTGCAAAATGACCTCGATAATGTTGTGAGAAGGACAGTAGGCAACGGTATGGTGATAAATCGGGTTAAAAGTCAGTTTGTGAGTTTCACAAATAGGACAAGTCCTCTCAGTTTTAATTACGGCGTTGAAGGGGTGAAAGGTACTTTTGGGGATCTTTGTAAGTACCTAGGTGTTAATATAAGGAAAGATCTTCAATGGGGTGATCACATAAGTATGATTGTTAATAAAGTGTACAGATCTCTGCACGTGGTTATAAGGGTATTTAGGGGTTTATTAAGGATATACAGGAGAGGTAAGACCCCAAATAGAGTATGGGTCCGGCGTATGGGACCATCACCAAGATTACTTGATTCAAGAACTAGAAAAATCCAAAGAAAAGCAGCTCGATTTGTTTTGGGTGATATCCGACAAAAGGGTAGCTTTACAAAAATGTTGCAAAGTTTGGGCTGGAAAGACTTGGGAGAAAGGAGGCGAGCTCCTCGACTAAGTGGTATGTTCCGAGCTGTAAGTGGAGAGATCGCGTGGAATGACATCAGTAGACGAATATATTTTAGTGATGTCTTTAAAAGTAGGAAAGGTGAAGATAAAGCTGGAATTCAAGAGGACAAATTGGGGCAAATATTCGTTTATAGGAAGAGGAGTTAGGTATTGGAATAACTTACCGAGGGAGAAGTTCAATAAATTTCCAATTTCTATGCGATCATTTAAGAAGAGGCTAGGAAAACAACAGATAGGGAATCTCGCAACTGGGCGACTGCCCTAAATGCAGATCAGTAGTGACTGACTACCGTAAAACATGACCTCGGCGGCATTTTTAACTTTGTCTTAACTGAGCAATACAGCCAGTGATACTGAAAGCCTAGATGAATGCAAATATCTACACCACAAATAAGTCAGGAAATACCATGATCCATCTGCTTGTCATCTTATCGTGAAAGGTAGCTCACGCAACGGTGTTTGCCCGCTTTCTGGACAAACCCTTTCTCGAGTTGCTTGACACTCCTGAGTGCATATCGCTCAAACCTTTCAAATAAAAATCGGAATAAAATACAGAAATCATTGTACGTTTTCAGTATACAACTAATTGAAACAAGAAACTTCATACCTTCCTGATGAGCTCAATCTCGATTTAGGAAGACCACCCAGTATCAAACGGACAGTCTTTTACAAAATGAATAACAAGTGTTTTGCCAAAGTGTGTAAAGGAATTACATTTCAGAGATATATTGAATATAGTGCATTCCATAATCCATCTAAATTTCATGAAAATCGGAGAGTGCGTTTTCATGGTACTACACAACTGTTGCTTACAAAAAAAAAAGGGTAAGGACGTAGGTACATTTTGTATTCCGCCTAATATAACGTTTACAAGAAACATAATAAAAATATGCAAATATCACCAAAGAGGGCAGAATGAAACAACCTTTACGATGGTGAGATTATATTTTAGGTTGGTGGACTGGTTCAAATTGTATTAAGTTTTAAACTCGACTACACATACTTTCTGCGCAGAGAGTAGGGACATCGTAAAGTGATTGGCGATGTTCACTGTGGGCTCTGCGGGAGAGACCATACACCCGCCTGCACGCTTCCTCCCGCTGGCAAGCCCATATCGTATATCAAGTCTATTCTCGCACCCCGCGTACTTGCTAAATTCTAGGAAACTACTGAGGGCTCTACTGCCATAGCCCGACGGCCTCACAACCAAGAGAAATCATCGTGTTTGCTGAACGGCTGCCACTGTCTGACAGCCTTTTCCATATCTTTGAAAATAGAAAAGCGAAATGTTTAGAGCCAAATAATAAAGACAACATTGTATAACTGAAGAGCACACCACCATAACTTCGACTTAGCCTACATTTGTCCATCTCTTTATGTAATCAGTTACAGATTGAAATTATGTCACGTGTTTTTTGAAAAGGTGGTGGGATGGCGGGGTCGGCGGGGAGGCGGGATGGCGGGGTGACGCCCAAAAGCCCTTCCTGCACCAACCGCCACTGGGTCCTACTGCAACAGATGATTTAGAAATATATTTAAACTAAATTTACGCAATTGAAAACGATATAATGTGATCCTATTAGTGGACAAATGGACAAAACTGTACAAAACTTCACCAGATCGCGAAAATAGTTTTATGTATGCAAGCGTCAGAGAGAAATTTCAGGTCAGCGGGCTTCATTCTCAACGCAGGGCGGTCCCTGCCACACCCAGACAATGTTGATACTCTTGTATTCACATTAATTTTACAACCATTAAACAATTATTAATCATCTACGCACACGAACTAAGAAAAAGCCGTGTTCAGATTGTTTTGTTGGCATATATCACGTCATTTTAGTGTGTATTGTATTTTGAGTTAATCGCGAGTGAAACCCTTGAATATGCTTCGTAATATTTAAATTCATTTGCGGTTCATTTGATGTCAATTGGAGATGAACATTAGAGTTTCTTTTTGTGTTCAATTATTATTAATAAAATTATTATTATTATTATTATTATTATTATTATTATTATTATTATTATTATTATTATTATTATTATTATTATTATTATTATTGTTAGGAATTTTAGGGGCGCACCTTTTTGTTAGAGTAAATTAAAGCTGTTCGGAATGATGATATTCTTCTGGGTAACCTATCCTCCTCATTCGCCTCTCATGACCCCATCACCGAAGCCGGTTTATGCGTACAGCTTTATCCATCGAGTTCATTCTTAACTTAGCCTTTATACCCTCGTTCCGAGTACCCTCCTGCCACTGTTCTCACCTGTTTGTAACAAGCAATCATTATCGCTACTTTCATGTATGTTACTTCTAACTTACGAATAAGATATACTGAGCCCACCTAGCTTTCGCTCCCATAAAGTAAAGTTGGTCTGAAAACAGACCGATGTAAAGATAGTTTTGTCCGGGAGCTGATTCCTTCTTACAGAACACTACTGATCGCAACAATGAATTAGCTATACTATATCTTGATTCAATCTCACTTATTATGTTACCATCCTGGGATAACACACAACCTAAATACTTAAAATTATCTGCCAGTTTCAGGTTTGTATCACCAATCTGACATTCAATTCTGTTGAATTTCTTACCTACTGACATCAAATTTGTTTTCGAGAGGCTAATTTTCGTACCATACTCATTGCACCTATTTTCAAGTTCCAAGATATTAGACTGCAGGCTTTCAGCTCAATCTGCCATTAAGACAAAGTCGTCAGCATAGGCCAGACTGCTTACTACATTTCCGCCTAACTGAATGCCTAACTGAATCGTTCATGGTGCGGGTTGCTGTAGTCACGTCCTAGTTCGTAAACAATGGGCAACGGCTGAGTGGTCTAGTAAGAGGCCTGTGAGTCGGGATAACAGTTGCTATGCAATGGGAGTGGGCCTGTCAGACATATTGCATTGACAGGTTGCATTGTTGGATGCGCTTGTGAGCGGTTGACTGTGTTGAGAGCTCTTGAATTATTGTAGTGAAAAAGAAGTTAAAGCCTATTAAAATTACTTAAATTTCGTGTGTGCGTGTTCCATTTAATGCTATTTATATATTGGTGTTTAGTGCTTGTTGGCAGAAATTTGGAGTATTATTATTTATTTGAATTTTATAAGAAGTAATTTAATTGGTGTTCAGTAGATTACGTTTTCTAGGTTAAGTAGGTTAGTTAATGGTAGGTGTACTTTATTTCGAATTCGAATTTAGGTTTAGGAAATACTTTAGGTAAATAATATTAACTTTTAAAAGAATATTTGTAAATATCTGTAGGTTCTTTGGTATAATACTTACAAAGGCAGATTATCATAAGGAGTGGTAACTCATTGTAATTTCCGCCGCTACTTTTCCGATATTTCGTACAGATATCCGTTCAAACTATCATGAAGGTAATAATTTATTACATTAAATAACACGATAAGCCTGTAAACATCGATTTAAAGAGAATTTAAAGAGAATTCACGGTAATTTCATTGGATAATTACGGTACTTAACAGTTTTTTGGATTGGATTGTTGACGATTGTTGCTACATGCACATGATAGTTGCGTAAATAAATACCAAGTCAGCTGATTCATTATTCCCATAATTTGTAGTCTTAGTTCCCTGCATAATTTGTACTTTCCACCTTCGTTTATTTATCGAGTAAAAGTTAAAATTCAAATTCCTATATCCCAATAATATTGAATTTCAAGCCCCCGGCATGGTTTTGACAGAAATTATAGTAGACAACCTCTTATTCTCCGCATTTAAGGACACTTTTGTTCTCCGTCCCGCGTAGTAGGGAAAATAATACTAATCCACCAGCGGTAAAATTTTATATAACCACACTTCAGCTGAAAATTGTAGTGTAGATACAATATAACTAGATAGTGCCGTACCTTGCCTACTATATTCGTGTGTATCTATTAGAGCGTAGTTCTAATAATAATTTGTCTAAGCATTTAGCTTTGTTTGTAATCTCTGAGTACAGTAGTTCTTGCAAATTTCATTTCTGTTTGTGCTTAGTAGTGACATACGGTACCGGTATTGTAATTAGGATACGTCTGAAAGTAGTTTAAAAACTGTAGTGTACTGTACAGTAGTATTACAAGTAGCCTAATATCCTATCAGAATTTAGTGTGCTTATTTTACTATTGTAAAATATTTGTGTAGTACAGTTGTAGTAGAGTTATCCGTAGAAACTCTTACTAAAATTCTGTTGTTGTAATTAGGATAAGCTTAATTGCAGTTTGGAATTGTGTAGTTCTTGTGTATTCCTTTACATATTCAGTAATTAACAGCAGTTTTTATCCGGTTAGGGGTTGTAGGATACAAAATAGCGTAGTACTATAGTGTAGTCGTATATTAATTACCTTAATGTTGTGTGATCCCTGAGTACTATCCCAGACAATATATCCCACCGTTCATTTATTTTCTTGCAAATAAGTTATTTTACCTTTATTTTAATTTTTTCCGTAAAGAAAGGCTAAGGAGCGCGAGTGTACGAACTGCGGGTGTGACGAGGCATTGAAGGGTATGAGGGAGGAGTTGGAGAGTTTGAGGGAGATAATTAGGATTCTCATAGGAGACAGGGTGGAAGATAGGACTCCCTCAAAAACTGTACAGGTTACAGTTGGTGTACAAGAGGGAGGGGAAGGAAAGGGGGAGTTTTAGAAGACAGGTGGTCTAATGTTCTGGAAGGAGATTGCAGGCTAAGGCTCTATTCAGGATCAGAATTCAGGACAGGTGCCTGTGCGAAATCGGAACGAGTCACTCCAGGAAGAACAACAGAGGGAAGATGAGGGACAGGGAACTGTTGCTGAGCTGTGCGGAAGTAGGAGGAAGGGAAAAGGAAGGAAAGGGAAATGTAGAGTAGAGGATAGGAAAAGACAGGTGGAACAGGGTCATGGGAAGGAGAAAAGGGAGGAGGAAATAGCTTCTGCAGTTATCAGGAAAGATTGGGCTGACCAGGAGGCGAGGGGATCAAATGAGGTGGGTAGGGTTGAGGCTCTATTCATGGGGGATTCTATCGTTAGACACGTGGGGAAAGTGTGTGGAGGAAAGGGAACCAGGGTATAATGTTATCCAGGAATTAGGTTGAGGCAGATGTTGAGGAAAGTAGAAGGGAGGGAGGAGGGGAAGGAGAAGGTGGTAGTTTTCACGTTGGTACCAACAACAGAAGGCAAGCTGATATAAGTACCAACATAGTTGGAGATGTGTGGGTTTCTGGTAAATGCAGCACGGGTGAAGTTTAAGAAAGCGGAGATTGTTATTAGTGGAATACTCGGTAGGAGGGATACTGTCTGGAGGGTGACTGGGGATTTAAATGAGAATATGGAGTGGGTATGTGGGAAACTGGGAGTGAAATTTCTAGATACTAATGGGTGAGTAGGAAATAGGGATCTGCGCTCAGATAACCTTCACTTAAACCGCAGTGGTACGTATAAGTTAGGAAATTTGTTTGGAGGGGTAATAGGGAGGTACATTCAGGGAAACGGAGTGGCCTAGGGAGCGATGATAAGGGAACAGGGAACTGGAAATCAAGCAGGGATGACATAAAATGGTTGGTGTTGAACTGTAGAAGTATTGTAAGATGAAAGGAATAGAATTGAGTTATTGAATAGATATATATTTACCAGATATTGTAATAGGAGTTGAATCATGGCTGAGAAATGATGCAGAAATTTTCTCACGGAACTGGAGTGTGTATCGTAGAGATGGGATAGGAAGGGTGGGAGGGGGAGTATTCATTCTGATGAAAGTAGAATTTGTAAGCTACGAAAAAGTTAAAGATGAGACACATGAAATTCTAGGCGTAAGGCTCATTTCTAAAAATAATAGGCAACTTGATATATTTGGAGTGTACAGACCTGTAAAAAATAGCACTGACACGGATTCAGAATTAGGCTATTTGATAAGATAATCAGCTATGTATGAAACGACAAGGAAAGAAAATTTGATTGTAGCGAGAGATCTGAATTTACCACATGAAGATTGGGAAGGAAATGCGAACGACAGGAAGCATGACCAACAAATGGCAAATAAGTTAATATGGGAAGGACAACTGATACAGAAAGTGATGGAACCAACCAGAGGGAAAAATATCCTGGATGTGGTGCTGATAAAACCTGATGAGCTCTATAGAGAAACTGAAGTAATAGATGGTATTAGTGATCATGAAGCTGTTTTTGTCGTAGTTTAAAAAAGTATGATAGAAAGGAAGGTATAAAAGTAGGACTATTAGGCAGTACCATATGGCTGATAAAGCAGGCATGAGGCAGTTTCCAAAAGTTAACTATGATCGGTGGAAAACGGTAAATGGAAATGTAAACAGACTCTGGGATGGGTTTAAAGAAATTGTTGAGGAAAGCGAAAACAGGTTTGTACCTTTAAGGGAGGTAAGGAATGGTAAAGACCCACCTTATTATAATAGAGAAGTAAAGAGACTAATAAGGAGGTGCAGACTGGAAAGGAATAGAGTTAGTAATGGCTGTGGAAGTAAGGAGAAATTGAAGGAACTTACTAGGAAATTAAATCTAGCAAAGAAGGGAGCTAAGGATAACATGATGGCAAGCATAATTGGCAGTCATACACATTTTAGTGAAAAATGGAAGGGTATGTAAAGGAATTTTAAGGCAGAAACAGATTTCAAGAAGGACATTCCAGGAATAATTAATGAACAAGGGGAGTGTGTATGAGAGGATCTTCAATAGACAGAAGTATTCAGTCAGCAGTATGTAAAGATTGTTGGTTACAAGGATAATGTCCAGATAGAGGAGGAGGCTAAGGCTAAAGAAGTATTAAAATATACATATGATAATGACATTTACAATAAGATACAAAAATTGAAAACTAGAAAAATGGCTGGAATTGATAAGATTTCTGGGGAAATACTATAGACAATGGGTTGGGATATAGTACCATATCTGAAGTACTTATATGATTATTGTTTGGTCAAAGGAGCTGTACCAGATTAATGAAGAGTTGCTATAGTAGCCCCTGTGTATAAAGGTAAGGGTGATAGACACAGAGCTAAAAATTACAGGCCAGTAAATTTGACATGCATTGTATGTAAGCTTTGGGAAGGCATTCCTTCTGATTATATTCGACATGTTTGTGAAATTAATAACTGGTTCGATAGAAGGCAGTTCGTTTTTAGGAAAGGTTATTCCACTGAATCTCAACTTGTAGGATTCCAGCAAGATATAGCAGATATTTTGGATTCAGGAGGTCAAATGGACTGTATCGCGTTTGACCTGTCTAAAGCATTTCATAGGGTGGATCACGGGAGACTACTGGCAAAAATGAATGCAATTGGACTAGAAAAAAGAGTGACTGAATGGGTTGCTATATTTCTAGAAAATAGATCTCAGATAATTAGAGTAGGTGAAGCTTTATCTGACCCTGTAATTATTAAGAGGGAAATTCCTCAAGGCAGTATTATCGGACTTTTATGTTTTCTTATATATATAAATGATATGAGTAAAGGAGTGGAATCAGAGGTAAGGCTTTTTGCGGATGATGTTATTCTCTATAAAGTAATAAATGAGTTAAAAGATTGTGAGCAACTGCAACGTGACCTCGATAATGTTGTGAGATGGACAGTAGGCAATGGTATGTTGATAAACGGGGTTAAAAGTCAGGTTGTGAGTTTCACAAATAGGAAAAGTCCTCTCAGTTTTAATTACTGTGTTGATGGGGTGTAAGTTCCCTTTGGGGATCATTGTACGTAACTAGGAGTTATTATAAGGAAAGAACTTCATTGGGCTAATCACGTAAATGGGATTGTAAATAAAGGGTACAGATCTCTGCACATGGTTATGAGGGTGTATAGGGGTTGTAGTATGGATGTAAGGAGTGAGCCTATAAGTCTCTGGTAAGACCCCAACTACTGTATGGTTCCAGCGTATGGAACCCTCACCAGGATTATCTCATTCAAGAACTGGAAAGAATCCAAAGAAAAGCACATCGAATTGTTCTGGGTGATTTCCGACAAAAGAGTAGCGTTACAATAATGTTGCAAAGTTTGGGTTGGGAAGAATTAATATAAAGAAGGAGAGCTGCTCGACTAAGTGGTATGTTCCGAGCTGTCAGCGGTGAGATGGCGTGGAATGACATTAGTAGACGAATAAGTTTGAGTGGCGTTTATAAAAGTAGGAAAGATCACAATATGAAGATAAAGTTGGAATTCAAGAGGACAAACTGGGGCAAGTATTCATTTATAGGAAGGGGAGTTGGGATTGGAATAACTTACCAAGGGAGATGTTCAATTAATTTCCAATTTCTTTGAAATCATTTAGGAAAAGGCTAGGAAAACAACAGATAGGGAGTCTGCCACCTGGGCGACTGCCCTAAATGCAGATCAGTATTTATTGATTGATTGATTGATTGATTGATTGATTGATTGATTGATTGATTGATTGATTGATTGATTGATTGATTGATTGATTGATTGATTGATTGATTGATTGATTGATTGATTGATTGATATTCGGAGTCGTGGCCCTCCGTTGGTCCTTAGCCCGTTAGAGGAGAGATCCTCATTGAACTATGTGTACGTAGGGTAGCATACTGCTTCATGAATTAACCGGGCTGAGAACATTTTTAAGCTGCTCTTTATTAGATTATAAAAGTAAATGTAGTTCTGGGGGTGGGATGTTGGATTCCTAGATATCGCAATGACCACATCACTCCTCAAAAAGAAATTCTAAGTAAGATTTGCATTATTTTCACTATCTTATGTTAAAAACTTTGGGTAGCACGGTGCTAACATTTGCCATTATCCCAAATCAAATTGCTTGAAATAGTGGTACTTATCTCTGGCATATTTATTATTGAGTACAACCAAAACCTTAAATTAATTAATCAACAGTGTGATCAAATTTAAACTTGCGGTACCTTACCACCTGTAGCCTGTTTCTTTGCTTTTAGTTTGAAATTTTCGAAGCAATTTTTATCTGCTGTTAAGTCCTCCGAAATTCGCAAATGGTCTCATTGAATTCAGAAGCAATTTCTTTCCAAGCCGCCTGTTTCTGTATTGCGCACACAAAATCCGTTCTTTTTAATTTTCAACTATGTGAATATATCCCTCTACTATATTAAATAAGAAGGCTCTACCAATCAAAGAAAAATTTGGCCCTCTCACTTTCTTAGTGGGGATATCACGCATTTTGTTTTAAATATGCCTTAAATAAAATCAAAAAAGCATCAGAATCGCTCTTTTTCAGCTTTTTAAAACACAATTAAGATTGGTTCTTTCGTGCTTCACTACCACTTTGATGTCTCTGCTAGATCCCATCCTTAATGAACCAAAATTGGAGTGGACATGAACTACGCGGTTGCCAGATTAATTTCAACCAGAGATCTTCAATCAATAAATCGGAGGAAGTAGTGCAACGCACTTCGAAGTCAATGCTGATTTACAATCAACTGATCTGCTATGAAGGAGTGATTTTTGGACCTGTCTGCAACCGAGCAATAGTACGCTAAACATACTCGTTAAAACGCCCCTGACTGAAGCTCATTGAACTACGAACGCGCTGACATTTGCGGGAAAGGCAACGTGACACTCTGGGTGGATTTTTAAACTAGGTTCAAGCCGTGGTTTCAAACCATGACTTTTGTACCAAGGTCGTGGTCTGAATCCCTGTGCGATTTCTAAAACGTAGTTTGACCGTGCCCGAGTTTCAAATCCGTGGTTCAAGTTTTGTTGCCGGTAACACTGTAGCGGAATCGACATTTCGTATTCCATTGGGCCGTGTGTAGTACGATCATTGAACACAACTCAGTCTAGAGTGTATGATCGGACAGGAATCTCTACCCGTCGACAGACATACGTCTACATATCTGGAAGTTTATGGAAGTTACGCGATGAGTCCTTCACCGCCGCCATCACCTGCGAGATCACTTTCGTCCAGGTCGCCACCAAAGGAGATGGAAACTACTCACGTAAAACAACCTCGTCATTTATCGAAGTCTGGTTCGGGAAGTCCGATGAAGAAAGGAAAAGGATTTGTTCGGCGCAATCCCTGACACAACGTTCTAATTGCTCTGTCGAAACCTCACCGGGATCTAATGCTCGTCTGGAATCTTCTGAAACGGACCTTGGGATCCATTTGCTGGGTCCTGGGCCATCGACTGCCCACCAACTGCCCAACCTGTTGGACCTACCTGCATCGTACACGCCTGTACATATACATAGTTATGCTCAGGCGGAGCAAAACCCAGCAATACCACCTAATATTCGCCAGCGCAGTATTGTAATTCCATCGCTCCAGCTAACTGTTCAACCGCCTTTCTATCTGATAAAGCTTACAAATTTGGACATCACCAATGGAAACGTCAGGTGCATCTATCGACTAATTGCAAAATTCACGCCAAATGTTCAGAATTATAAACTTGAAATCCAACGGACGAAGGATGGTTATAATCTTAAACCTGCCAACCATTTTACCATTACTTAACGAGCTCATCAACTGGGGCCACATGCACGGGCCACTAATGCCACCATACAGCGTCCAGCACAACATCCTGCACCGCCCAATCGATCGGCATCAATTCAATCTGTGGTTGCTTATGGAGTCGACCGTGAGGTCGCTGCTCAACTCCAACTCGAGGGCTACCACATCTATCGAGTCATCCGTATTCGGAATGCTCAAGGACCCACCTCATTGGTTCGCATTCTATCACGCGACGTCTCGACGTTCGACACCCTGCTCTGCGACGGCGCCAAGATCTACGCCCGGCGCCATCGGGTGGAAACCTCCAGAACATCACCACCTCAGAAGATCCACTGCGGGACGTGCCAGAGGTTCGACCACGCCTCAGGGACACCGTGTGTTCATCTGGAAGTATGTGCCACCTGTTCACTTGAGGAGCATCCTACTCATGCTTGTCCCAATAAGTCGAATACAAAGTGTGTTAACTGTAATCAAAATCATCCTGCTTTCAGTTATAAGTGTCGTTCCAAACCTGCTCCTGAACCTGATCACCATAAAACCGTTGTTCCTGTTCAATCTCAAGACCTCTCTACCCCTATCTCTTCCTCCACCCTCTCCTCAACGAGTTCTGAGAACATCATTCGTTTTATTACAATGGTGTTACAGAACATCCTCCCCTTCCATCGCCCACACATCCTAAATCAGATCCAGCTAGCGGCTCGATTGGTTTTGAACACCCATGTCGACGTACCGTACTCGGGGAATAAGATGCATTTCGCATTTTCCCCCTAAGTACTGTTCAATTTATGCGTTAGCGTATTGAAGCTTTACTATGCTAACATAAGATCTCTTAAGTCCAATCGGCCGCTGCTGGACACCTCCCTTTCCTTGCATGCCCCTGCTATTTTTTTCTGAATGAGACATTTTTGACGCCGGCCCAAATGCCTCAATTTCCCCTGTTTACCTTATATCGCGCTGATCATCCGACTCAAAGCCGTGGTGGCGTGGCTATCGGCGTCAGACGGGATTTTACTGTTATTCAGCATTACTTTCACTTCCCTACTAATTTCTCTGAATATCTAATACTAGAAGTAATTACTCCTCAGAAAGCTTTTACGGTACCTACTATCTATATACCGTCTAAACCTTTCATTCCCCCTGATTTTATTAAATACATAGACGCTAAATTCTCTGAATATATTATAGTTGCAGATCTTAATGTTACTTCCTACAAACCCCACACAAATCTCCGAGTTCACTGGTTTATGTACGTCTCTCCGGGGCATGCTCTTCCATTTTCCTTTCCACACCATCCCAGCCAATAATTCCACCCCTGATGCCCTCCTTCTTTCTCCCTCCCTTGCCACATCGATCACCATCCAGCAGTTCGTTTCTATAGGAAGTGATCACGCCCCAGTCCTTCTCACCTATCCTGGTATCCTTCCCCGTCAGACCTTACCCCTCCTCGCCCTCCCCTACTCATCGTTTCAATCACACTAATTGGAATGCTTATCGCACTACTCTCTCTAACTTACTCAGTGATGCTGTACCGCCTACAAATATTCCCACTCTATTCGCCCTAATTTCTAAAATAGAGCGAGCTATCCTTAACGTTGATTCTCTTCATATTCCTCGTCACTCCTACCAACCCTCCAAACCTAATATACCTCCCAAAGCTCTCCGTTTATTGCAGCTAGCTCATGACTACTTTACTGCATATACTCGAATCAAGGTCCCTACTACGCTTCAACAACGCCGCCGAACTTTACGCCACGCGCGTTCATATATTAAAGCTATTAAACGTAAGTTGTGGATTGACAAGTGTATTGAGCTAGCTCATTATCACGACCCTCGAGGTTTTTGGACGACTTTTCGATGAATAACCAAAACCACCAACCCTCTTCCTCGCTACCCTATTACACATCCCCCCAGTCATCCACAAACTGACCAAGACAAGGCTAATCTTTTCGCTGACAATTATCAAACTGTTTCCCCTCCCACGCTCCTAATTTCCATCATCCTCACGAACCCACTATCATTGCTTACTCTGATCCTAACCTCTCTGAACTTCAAACTTCATTCCTTCATTTTTCTCATGTTGATTATACTCATCCATTAAATGCTCCCATTACACACAATGACATCCGGCTTTTCTTGAAACATAGGAAAAACACCTCCCCCGGCTCAGATACCATCTCATATCGTCATATTCAAGAAATCCCTCCTATTCTTTTTTATCTTCCTAGAATTATTAACACCTACATTCTTTACTGGCGCGTACCCCGATCATTGGGGTAATGCCAACCTTCTCTTATTCCTAAAACCCCATAAACTCCCATCTGACATTCGGTTTTATCGCCCAATCTCCTTACGCCCTATCCTCAGCAAGATCCCAGAAGGGATTCTGAGTAGGAGACTTTCCTCCTATCTCGACTCTCTAGGTCTTATTCCATCCTCTCAAGCCGGTTTTCGTTCCCATCATTCCACTCAATATCACCTCTTTCACATCTCCTCTTCTCTCAATGACTATCTTCCCCCCCGTAATACTGCCGCCTTAGTTTGCCTCGATGTGAATAAGGCTTTTGATTCAGTCTGGCATGCTGCGTTGCTTTCTTAGTTACGCCATCTTCCCATTCCTATAAATACCATTCACTTTATTTTCAACTATCTTTAACATCGAACAGCACAGATCCTCATCCGTGGTACCCGTCCGTATTCCTTTCGTATGACTGCGGGCGTTTCCCCCTTTCCCCACTTTTATATATTTTACATACTTATGACATCCCACATCCCGAACCCCTTTAAGACTCTATCAATATGCCGTTGATCTGGCTATTCTTGCACTTACACCTACTACTGTTACTCTTACCCGTTATTTACAGACCTACCTCTCCCTCCATGAATCCTGGTTCGACGCCTGGCACATTGCTTTTAATTCCACCCATACCCGATTTATTGTGCTCCGCAAAAAATCCCGCCTCTGTAGAACCCGTTACCGAGTTCTTTTAACGTTGTATAATACTCCACTAACAGAAACTAACACCCTAATCTACCTTGGTATTCAATTCCAGAACAACCTTCATTGGAAACATCATTTAACACAAGTCTACAAACGTGCCCTTCAACGCTTCCGAGCCCTACGTATTCTTACTGGTAAAACGTGGGGCCTACGTCCTTCCCAAATCCTCACAGTTTATAAATCTTTTATCTGACCTGTCGTAACATACAGTTCATTGACCTAGCTCACAGCTGACAGACAACAATATGTGACCTTGCTTAAACTTGACAAACATGCTATGCGTATTGCATACCATCTCCCCTTTGACACCCCTTCTGCTGACTTCCAACCTCTTTATTCTTTCCCCACTATCCTTACTCATGTTCATGATCTTCGTCTCAAATACTTACAATCTGCCCTAGCCATCAATCATTCTGCGATTAAAGAAGCCCTCAACCTTTCTCCTCTTGCCACCGCTATCCTTAATAATGACCGCTCTCCTGCTATCTCTTACCTTTTCCGCACCCCTATCACGTAACTTCGCGCTCTGTCCCACTGCCTTTTTATTCTAAATTTTTCTTTTACTGGATATTATGATGCTCCTCGCGGCAGTGGTACCTGCCTCCAATATCTGTTCTGAGTGTTTTATGACGCCACCAGTGTCATCTCGATCCGTGTTCATTTTCCATCATTCTGTGTTTTTCGCGTTCTCATTGTTTCACTTAGTGTTCGTTCATTTCCTTCTGTTTCCACCATAGTGTTTTTCGTATCGTACGTCAAGATGAACTGAAGACATTTTTCTCTCAGTACGTTGTGTTGTGTGTTTATATTTTTCTTTTCTTCTTCTTCTTCTTCTTCTGCTTATTATTATTATTACTGTACCAGGAGGTACACCTCAACACCACTCATTTAAAATAACCGTACTAATTAACTCCTCTATTGATCAAAAGATGAAACTGATACTACACGAACTTGGAACTTTAATCAGAAGATGTCACTACTTAAATATTGAGGAATTGTGTCATTGTGAAGATTCCTAAACTGATTGAATTTCTCCTGGTTTTGTTTGCTATACATCAAGAAGTTTGGACCTTTTTCCACAGATGACACTACCAAAACTATTGTCATGCACTCAGGTGCAAGGTGGAAGTACTTACAACTTAAAGAAGTTTCATATTCCTAAGGTTTACCACAACTGAATCTATGATAATTTATTTTCGGATTGCCAACACTTCCGCGAGTTTTGAATCGGGCCAATCATAAATTTTGGTAATTAATTTTAAACCAATCCCGCATTTCTTGTTCATTTTTAATCTACCAAAAAGTTTAAGAGGGCGTGTGCTGATTAGTCTAGAATTCTCTCGAACCTTCCCTGAGGGTATATAAACTGCGGCTTTCATGTTTCCTTGCCAATTGATCACCGTCTTTCTAAGTGTGTGTGTTAAGGCAGGAGGCCTCTCCTCTTGCCACCGCTATCCTTAATAATGACCGCTCTCCTGCTATCTCTTACCTTTTCCGCACCCCTATCACGTAACTTCGCGCTCTGTCCCACTGCCTTTTTATTCTAAATTTTTCTTTTACTGGATATTATGATGCTCCTCGCGGCAGTGGTACCTGCCTCCAATATCTGTTCTGAGATATCGTACGTCAAGATGAACTGAAGACATTTTTCTCTCAGTACGTTGTGTTGTGTGTTTATATTTTTCTTTTCTTCTTCTTCTTCTTCTTCTGCTTATTATTATTATTACTGTACCAGGAGGTACACCTCAACACCACTCATCAAGAAGTTTGGACCTTTTTCCACAGATGACACTACCAAAACTATTGTCATGCACTCAGGTGCAAGGTGGAAGTACTTACAACTTACGTTGTGTTGTGTGTTTATATTTTTCTTTTCTTCTTCTTCTTCTTCGCGGCAGTGGTACCTGCCTCCAATATCTGTTCTGAGATATCGTACGTCAAGATGAACTGAAGACATTTTTCTCTCAGTACGTTGTGTTGTGTGTTTATATTTTTCTTTTCTTCTTCTTCTTCTTCTGCTTATTATTATTATTACTGTACCAGGAGGTACACCTCAACACCACTCATCAAGAAGTTTGGATGGAGTAGCATTCATTATACATAAATCATTATCATATCAGCTATTTCATCCCCAGTACCAAATACCAAATAGATATGTCCTTGTATCATATCCCACAATATATATGTCATTAAACTATTGCTATTTGTAATTCAGAGAGTGTTTACGTCTGCTCTGGTTTGCTTGTTCTTAAACCTAACATAAAATTAACCGCAAGACCTTCGGCCAGCAGAACCTACCTACATGCATTACCGCAAGACCTTTGTGTAATTCTTAGGCATGTAACATACATTTCTAAAATGTAAATTTTATTCCGTCTAATGTAAAACGGCATAAAGCTTCATTAAATCCTTAACTGTAAATCGGGGATAGAGAGTGAGTTACCCTCTTGAGCTCCCCTTCATCTTGGTGTGAGGCGGCTACGTTTTCACAACCTTGTTTAAGTTCCTCCAAGTCTAGGTTTCAAGATTGCTTTCTTCGTTTCTTCGTTCTTTTTCGCAAAGGCTCTGTAGGTTGGGTACTGGATTAGTAAAGAGTGCCTCTGGGAGGCTTGCTATTGTATCTAGGGAGCAAGTGCTCTTTCCATATTGAAAGGAACGACGGCATTGGGTATAATGGAGTAGCATTCATTATACATAAATCATTATCATATCAGCTATTTCATCCCCAGTACCAAATACCAAATAGATATGTCCTTGTATCATATCCCACAATATATATGTCATTAAACTATTGCTATTTGTAATTCAGAGAGTGTTTACGTCTGCTCTGGTTTGCTTGTTCTTAAACCTAACATAAAATTAACCGCAAGACCTTCGGCCAGCAGAACCTAACATAAAATTAACCGCAAGACCTTCGGCCAGCAGAACATCTACTTCGTAATGGCCACATAATTCCATTTTTTTGCTGTATCCGCAAATTAATCCGAGGGGAAGTTCCGATTCTTAGGCATGTAACATACATTTCTAAAATGTAAATTTTATTCCGTCTAATGTAAAACGGCATAAAGCTTCATTAAATCCTTAACTGTAAATCGGGGATAGAGAGTGAGTTACCCTCTTGAGCTCCCCTTCATCTTGGTGTGAGGCGGCTACGTTTTCACAACCTTTCGTTTCTGTAATGTGTTAAAGTGATCTCCATGCCAGCCACCTCAGTAGTTTGGGAATTGCCCCTGTTTCATCGGCCGAGAGCCCTATAGGATTTTATATTTCATTATCTGGAGCGCAGTTTTCGCTTCCATTCAGTTTGTGTTCGGGCCGGTTATTTAACCCGTTCTTTTTCGCAAAGGCTCTGTAGGTTGGGTACTGGATACCCCTGTATTAAACTATTGCTATTTGTAATTCAGAGAGTGTAACATTTTGAGGTAATATTGCCTTGAGCGTGCTGTAAGAAACTGAGAGCTTGTTAGCTCTTTTCAAGGTTTTTGGATTAGTAAAGAGTGCCTCTGGGAGGCTTGCTATTGTATCTAGGGAGCAAGTGCTCTTGAATTAGGGGATTTCTGCCCTTGAATAAATGATTCCTTAGGTTGAACTAAGGTTTTTGTAAACTGGATCCGGCATTGTAAAATTAGGGGCTTGAAGCCCAAAATTGTTTAAGTTCTGAATCTTGGATTCCTCCAAGTCTAGGTTTCAAGATTGCTAATTGTACCTGTCATGTTGTTATTTGTTAATTTTTGAAATTCTAAAGAAATATAAACTTCAGTTCAAGTTTTAAATTAATTTTGATATTGTAGATAGACCCATTCACCCCGGCAACTTCTTTAAACTCTTCCGGCTCCACGGGTATCCCCGTAACAATTATTATTATTATTATTATTATTATTATTATTATTATTATTATTATTATTATTATTATTATTATTATTATTATTATTATTACTACAGTTACTATTCATTTTCTCTTTAGTCTCTTCACAATTCTGTTATGACTATAGTGCTTAGTGCTTACATGACGTGTCATAATTGTCGGCACGAGACTGTTCTTTTGTGTGCCAACAGAATTTCCACGTATTTTTTCGGTACAGCGTTTTCGTAATTCTTTTTTCTTTTATCATACATACGCACAAACATTATTTTGAAAGACAATACAAGGGTTTCGTCGAAAGAAGTCATTATATCGCGCACCAAATACAATGTTTACGTCTGCTCTGGTTTGCTTGTTCTTAAACCTAACATAAAATTAACCGCAAGACCTTGGAGTTTGCAATCCCTTAATTTTACGTATTCGCAGTTAAGTTTACGTCGGCGCATTGTGAATGTTTCCATTAGATAACATGGCCGCTAACTTCTAAGTTAACGTTAATTTTAAGTTTACTTTACGTTACGTTTGCATTGTGAATGGGGCTTAACTTGCAGTCATTATAGATCATATACCACAGTTTATCCCTTTATCCAGGCTAACTTATTGGGCAAAATACAGTATAATCCAACTGTTTTGTTCGGGTAGTCTCGTTTACTCCGTTGAGTGGTGAGGTTGTGTGGCGCGTGCCGTTGTGTAGTATCGTGTCTCTTCTCGACTTTTCTACTTAGTTCTTGAAGATTTGTAGTATGCACAGGTGTGTGACAGCATGAATATTGAAAGTGGAGGAGATGAGGAGCCTGAACCTGAATCTAATGACAATGTAGAATGTGAAGAAATAGTGCATATGGATCAAAATTCGTCAAATAGCCTCAAGACTAACTCTGTGTAAAATAATACAACCCCTAGTAACACTAATGCTTCACCTTCTAAAAAGAAAATAACAGTAAGTGTGACTCCTATAGCTACCCAACTAACAACCCGGGTCCATACATTGTATTTTTATCAGCCAAAAGCCCTAATAACATTGGTAAGTTGCACCCAATGGCCCTCGGCAGACGTATGTATGAACGTAATATTCATGTCCAATCTATTCAACCCATAGGTAGAAACAGAATTCAGATCAGTTTTCAATCTACTATGCATGCCAATACATTTGTTTCTGAGCACTTTTCTTGCCGCACACCAACTAGAGTCATTCATGCCGCATTCCATCATCTTCAGTATTGGTATAATTAGAGGTGTTGATAAAGATCTTACTGAAGCTGACATCCTAACCCTAATCCAAAGTGACATAAAGGTACATTCCGTACAGAGACTAAATCGAAATACTCTACAAGATGGGAAAGTAGTATATGTGCCTACCAGATCAGTGAAAGTTGTTTTTTGTGCAAAGCATCTCCCCAAATATATCTCTATTTTTCAAGTGATATTAGAGGTTACCCCCTTAATTTTTATCCTATTATTTGTGCGAAATGCCAAAGATATAGACACACTCTAAGAAATTGCCACTCTTCCAGATTTAGATGCCGGAATTGTGCACTGAACTACGCTACAGCCGACTGTATGTCTAATGTACTACAATTTTTACATTACATTGCAATTAACAACATGTAACGGGTTCTGTCGAGTGCGAGGTACACAAACGTTAAATAGACATAAAGCAATTAATGTGTCTCGAGAATATCTCCTTTTCTGAGGCTGCTTCTCGTCTATATCCCCCACAAATTGCTCCAAATGATACTCTTCAAAATTCCCCCCATCCCTACACATGCAACTCCAACTGTTGTTGAAGCTGTTGTTGGAAGTTTACACAAGTGATTGTTAAAGATTTTCTTCCCAAACCAACTCCAGGTTATGATCGAATGGGACATATGCAACTTCTTCAACACTATCATCTTCCTCGGCAAGTACAGATTCCGTCTCAGCAAAATCCCCATTCCTCTACTCAGCTTCTCCCATCTACGTCTCGACAACTCATACCACAGCATTTAGCCCTACAAGCTGTCTTGCCAGCTCTACATAATACCTAAATGAACAGGTCCTACATTGTCTTCATGCCCGCCTGTTGCTACTACCACCCTTACTTAAGGATCAACCCAATATGTTAACTATGATTGGCCAATTCCGTGACAGCCTCCCGCTCTTTTTCGCTCAATGCAAAGCTAGGAGTATACGGAATAAATATCACGAATTGCGAATCTTAATAAAAGAAACAACACCGTCCATAGTAGTCCTACAAGAAACTTGGCTTGCACCCGACAATGCTGTATGCCTTCTTTCCATATTGAAAGGAACGACGGCATTGGGTATAATGGAGTAGCATTCATTATACATAAATCATTATCATATCAGCTATTTCATCCCCAGTACCAAATACCAAATAGATATGTCCTTGTATCATATCCCACAATATATATGTCATAAATATATATTGCCCACCAGATCACTATATATCATATATGCAATGGCAACAATTTTTCAACAATTCCCCGATACAAGTCAGCTATTTATTCTAGGGGATATGAATACTCGCCATACCCAATGGGGATCCCGGATTGATACACCAAGGGGAACTCACTTCCTGAATGCCTTGCATCAGAGTAACCTAGTCATTCTCAATGATGGCTCACCGACTAGACCCACCCCACCTGGCGCACCTCCTAGTGCAGTAGATATCTCACTCAGCAGTTACAATATCGCTTCCGCAACTACTTGGTGTACGTTAAGTGACACGCATAACAGTGATCATTTTCCAATATTCATCACAATTGGTTCAGGATCAATATTGCAACCCCCACGGTACAATAAAGTAACGAGCACCACACGGTCCTTACATAAGTTTGATCCTGAGGCGTTCAAGACATTCACAGTCAAAAATTCGAGACATATCCTGCCGATTGATTTGATGTTAATACACCATATCAAATGCTGTATTAGTATCTGGAATATTATCACCCATTTAAACCAACATCTAACACAATTTCGCACAATATCGGTGGCCTCAGATGGTGATGAATGTCACCAATTAATCCTTAAACGGTAGAGACTTTTTAAAATCTATCGAGAAACATTAACACTCCAGAATTACATTCGTCTGGAACATCATATTGCAACACTCCGTCGCATATTTCACCAAAAACGCCGTCAAGCTTGGCAAACATTTACCAATTCATTTAATAACCATCTGTCCGTATCATGTTTGTGGAACGCGGTCAGAGCTCTGACGTGCTTCTCCACACAAATCCCTCGTCCTTTTATTCAGCCCGATATATTAGAACAATTCCTTAACTCATTAACTCCGAATACGGTGGCTCCACAGTTTATATCATAATGCAGCTCTTCTGTATGCTCATCTACGGTATCCCTAGGGCCCATCACCCTGAGTGAACTCACAGCTACATTACAAAAATGTACAACATCCATACCGAGTCCAGATTACATCAATTACAATATGCTAAAATCCCTACCAAATGAGGCCTTACAAGAAATTGTTAACATCCACAACCATGTCCTACAAACATCCACCCCTCCAAACGAATGGAATAGATTTTTCTTAGTACCTGGTCCGAAACCACGTTTATCGTTGAACGATCCCAAGAATATTCTAGGAATAGTATTATCATCTTGTATACGCAAAACATTTTTAAAAATAATGCTTCAACTATTTTTATAGTACTGGTGTGGGTTACTGTAGTCACGTCCTAGCTCGTGAACCATGCGCAACGGCTGACTGGCCTAGTAAGTCGGGATACCAGTTGCTATAGAATAGTAGTGGGCACCTCGGACATATACTGAGTCATGTCCCTCCTTGTGCTCAGGTGGCTAGGACTATACAATTCACTGGTGTTCCATAACCCGCTAGAGGAGTGATCCTCACTTGGACTATGTGCAAATAGGGTAGCATCCTGCTTCATGAATTTACCGAGCTCAGAACATTTTAAGCAAACCTCGGAGCTATGGGAGTAACGGATTCCCACTCCAATTTGACAGGCGAGGGACACCTTTGGAAAGAATTTGGCGAACAAATTGGAATTCGATGGGGAACTATCAATTTTAATGGGGCCTAAGTGAGAGCATCTTGTAAACGTAAAAAGAAGTCTTATCGGAAATGGCTCCAAACAAGGGCCGAGGCAGACCGGGATTTATACGTAGATGAGAGAAACAGAACGAAACAAATAGTTGTTGAATCCAAAAAGAAGTCGTGGGATGATATTGGTAATAACCTGGAAAGGCTAGGTCAAGCAGCAGGGAAACCTTTCTGGACAGTAATAAAGAATCTTAGGAAGGGAGGGAAAAGGAAGTGAACAATGTTTTGAGTAATTCAGGTGAACTCATAATAGATCCCAGGGAACCACTGGAGAAGTGGAGGGAATATTTTGACCATCTTCTCAATGTAAAAGGAAATCATCCTGGTGGTGTTGCGAACAGCCAAGCTCATGGGGAGGAGGTAAATTATGTTGGTGAAATTACGCTGTAGGAAGTGGAAAAGATGGCAAATAAACTCCACTGTCATAAAGCAGCAGGAACAGATGAAATTAGACCTGAAATGGTGAAGTATAGTGGGAAGGCAGGGATGAAATGGCTTCATAGCGTAGTAAAATTAGCATAGAGTGTTGGTAAGGTACCTTCAGATTGGACAAAACAGTAATTGCACCTATCTATTAGCAAGGGAACAGGAAGGATTGCCACAACTATCGAGGTATATCATTGATTAGTATACCAGGCAAAGTATTCACTGTCATCTTGGAAGGAAGGGTGCGAACAGTGGTTGACAGGAAGTTGGATGAAAACCAGTGTGGTTTCAGACCACGGAGAGTCTGTCAGGATTAGATTTTCAATATGCGCCAGGTAACTGAGAAATGCTACTAGAGGAATAGGCAGTTGTGTTTATGTTTCGTACATCTAGATAAAGTATATGACAGGGTACCGAGGGAAAATATGTTAGGCATTTATGTTGACAATTGGGCTTCAGTGAGAATTGATGGAAGAATGAGTTCTTGATTCAGGGTGCTCACACGGGTTAGACAAGGCTGGAATCGTTCACCTTTGCTGTTCGTAGTTTACATGGATCATATGCTGAAAGGTATAAAATGGCAGGGAGAGATTCAGTTAGGTGGAAATGTAGTAAGCAGTCTGGTCTATGCTGACGACTTGGTCTTAATGGCAGATTGTGTTGAAAGCCTGCAGTCTAATACCTTGGAACTTGAAAATAGGTGCAATGAGTATGATATGAAAATTAGCCTCTCGAAGACTAAATTGATGTCAGTAGGTAAGAAATTCAACAGAATTGAATGTAAGATTGGTGATACAAAGCTTGAACAGGTAGATAATTTCAAGTATTTAGGTTGTGTGTTCTCCCAGGATGGTAATATAGTAAGAGAGATTGAATCAAGGTGTCGTAAAGCTAATGCAGTGAGCTTGCAGTTGCGACCAACGTTATTCTGTTAGAAGGAAGTCAGCCCCCAGGCGAAACTATCTTTACATCGGTCTTTTTTCAGACCAACTTTGCTTTACGGGAGCGAAATCTTGGTGGACTCAGGATATCTTATTCATAAGTTAGAAGTAACAGACATGAAAGCAGCAAGAATGACTGCTGGTACAAACAGGTGGGAACAATGGAAGGAGGGTACTCGGAATGATGAGATAAAGGCTAATTTAGGAAAGAACTCGATGGATGAAGCTGTACGCATAAACCGGCTTCGGTGGTGGGGTCATGTGGTGAATGGAGGAGCATAGGTTACCTAGGAGAATAATGGATACTGTTATGGAGGTTAAGAGAAGTAGAGGTATTCAAAGACGATGATGGTTAGACTCTGTTTCTAACGATTTAAAGAAAAGAGGTATAGAACTAAATGAGGCCACAACACTAGCTGCAAAGTGAGGATTGTGGCGACGTTTAGTAAATTTACAGAGGCTTGCAGACTGAACGCTGAGAGGCATAACAGTCTATAATGATGATGTATGTATGAATGTTAGAATATCATGCATTAGTCCCCAAACACCAATATGCTTATTTTAAAGTTCTCAGTACACATGAAGCCATTAATATCCTTATAACCGGCATATTGATTGCGGCAAATACCATACTGTTGCCATATTCCTTGGTATACGTGGGGCGTTTGATTCAGTCCCGTCACATATGTTATGGGCGTCCTTATCTTGCAAAGGCATTCCTACTTCTTTAACCAATGTACTACGAAACCACCTTAAATATAAGACGCTCTTAATCAAACACCCCTATTCACCACTTCTTTCACGTCAGGCTACTGATGGAATTTCACAGGGTGATATTTTAGTGCCACGTTATTTGCATTGTATCTCTCAGAACTATAACAACTTGTAGTACAACATGGCCGTATCTTTCTCTATGCTGATGATATAGTCATTTACATATCAGAGAGTGATATTGATAGTGCCCGTAATTCTATTACTAATATAATGCTTGATATACAGAATTGGCTGTGTGCCCATGGTTTATCCAATCTCCATCTAAGTGTTCAGCCCTCATTTTTACTCATAAACGGATATACAACGCAGATCCTCTAACAGTTGCTTCATATGAGATATCGATAAATACACATCAGAAATATCTAGGTACCATCCTAGATAACAAAATTAATTTATCTCGACATGTCAATTATCTCAGAAATACTGCATCTAATTATATAAAACTGCTCAAGGCTATTATTCGACGATCATGGGGGCCGATTCCACAACGGCCAAGTCAGTGTTCTGCGCTACAATACGTGCACGCCTAGATTATTGCGCAAATACCATTGAAATTGCCAATCCCTCAGCACTTAACAAACTAAACACTATCCAACACCAAGCTCTTCGTATTTGTTTTGGTGCATTACCATCTACACCGACGAATGCTTTGCAAGTTGAAACGGGGGAATCACCCCTCCATATTCGCCGACAGTACCTTGCTTCCAAGTACCTACTACGACGTTTTATAAAAGTATCTAATCCTATTGTCCCGAAACTGCAAACTACTGCATGAACGATACAATTCTTCTAATATGCGAGATAAACAACCCCTGCTCTAATAGGTGCATTTCAACAAGTATCAGCACCACAAACAAGTTTAATAAGGAGTGCAGCCCTCCCCCACTATACAGTATCGTATTACGTAGTCTAATACTCCCCAACAACTATAAAAGCTACCGCTGCTAGTTTTGATATGCTACCATTTAGGTTATCTACTTTTTCATCAACCTCTAAAAAACTTCGAATATCTTATTCCAATATTGGCCATAATTTCTATACCGATGGCTCTAAGAATGCCTGTGGAGTAGGTGGTGCGTTTTATTATGAACCAACTGAGCACATTGACCTATGTAAACTTCACTCGTAAATCTCTATCGTCACAGCAGAACTCACTGCCATAAGACAAACACTGCTTTATATAAAAACAGAATCAGTTCCAAATGCCAATATCGTCACAGATTCCCTCTCAGTGTTACAATCTACCAAGTCCTCTAAATTCACGCTTAATTGGTATGCTTATAATGTTAAGCAGCTATTATATGGCTTACATACATCTGGTATACACACTACGCGTATATGGGTTCCGGCTCATAAAACACTCCAGGTAACGTAAAAGCGGATAAATCCGGCAAAGAAGCTTCACTGCTCACCACCCCTCCCATGACATTTATGGCTCCAGTACCTGATTTAATTCCAATACTCAAGAGAACTCAAACATCATCATGGCAACAGTTCTGGAATTAAACCGCTAGTATAAACACTGGTATCAACGAACAATATAAACACGGCGTCATATAATCAATATTATTCTTCTACGTTTCAACCATGCCCTTTCACCCCTTTATATATATATCGCTTCAACATTGTCAACCAGCCCATATGTCAATGTGGTTCAACTGAGGCGGATTCAAATCATCTAATTTTACAATGTCCGTTATATAATCCTCCTCGAACACGGTTTTTTACAAGCGTAATATATTTACAACTCCCTTTTCCAACAAGCGTTGATTGTATTGTTTATAACCCGACCCCGGAGATACTACACATAATAAACAGATTTCTGAATGAAGCTAAAATTATGCTATAAGTAATTCCAGCATATTAACATTCTCATTAATAGTCGTGTCCTTAAAAACTTATCACTTCTCATTTGTATTCTCCACCCATTCTGGATTCGTTTCGGTTCTTTTATTTGTATATAGCTACTTCAGCTACTCCGACCCCTTTTTGCACTGCTACCATCATTTGTCATACCTATCACACGTGTTTTGGTGCGTCGTTCTTTTGTTAGCAGACCAAAATTCATTCGTTAAGGGTTTCGGGTATCACGTCGATCGTAAGAACACACTTTTCTGGTACTTTCCACATATTCCTTGACCACTACCTACATCTGAACCCTCCGATACGTGTTCTCCCCTCCCCAAAATTATATCCTTTAAAGTTGGTGTTTAATTCCCTATGTTATACCCAATTGTAGATCCTGTCATGTACGTGTGGTATGATAACGCGAGGATGGATCACATCGGCGAGAAGAATTAGTACCTTGTGCCACGTGCTTACTCCTATGTTTATTCACCCGTATACCTATGTAGATTCTCACTCCTGCTAGAGATTATCGGGTTAACGTACATTCTGCACAGTTGCATTAATCCCACATACTAATGTGTGACCACTATACAGTACTTACCAAGAAGTTTAGAGTTTTTTGCCAGCTACGGAAATTGTGGTATAAAGTTTTTATTAAACATCATAAATCGTGGTTAATAGTGTTGTGAACTGGAACTGGGTTTCAGTAAAATATCAAGAAGCAGAACGAGAAGGGACAAAATAAAATAAAGCCCAATCAGAATCAACATCATCGAGTTCGTTTCGAACAGTGGTAGTACGCGGTTCAAATTTCCTAATTGTGTCGTGTGCGACAAGTGCCGTGGTCCATAGTGCAAGCCTTACGGTATATGTATGGCTCTTTTCGATAGTGGGGGTGGCGGTACTAACCGTTAACAGGCCATGGACGTTTCCAGTAATATTGATCATGAAGAAACAGTGCGGTCAACCAATAAGAGTGAAATCCCACCAGCTCTCGGTGGTGAGTAACCTTCATCCAATATACAATCTGCCAAGACCGTTATACCCAATCCGATTTACTGCTATTCAGGGCATCGTGGTTCGTATGTAATCTATGTGGAGTCCGCTTATGAGAATAACACTGGAAATATTCATCCCATGGCGCTTGGTAGGATCTTCTACGATAATAAAATTGTAGGTATAATATCTATCAAACCGAAAGGTGCAAAGCGTATTCAAATTCTATTTGACTCAGCTGACAATGCCAACATTTTTCTAGCACACCCCATTTTGACTTCTCATCAATTTAAAGCTTTCATTCCGGAGTCCAGTTTTGTTTCGCATTGGATTAATTCGGGGAGTGGATAAGAAGTCAACTGAGGAGGACATTATCAAATACATGGGATCCCCCGTTCCTATAGTTAAAGCCCAACGGCTCAACAGACGTGCGTCTGTTGATGGACAAACTAGCTTTTTTCCCACGGGAACGATAAAATTAACTTGCAAATGCCAAACTTTACCAGAATTCGTTACTATCTTAGACGTAATGCTAGAGGTTCAGGTATTCATTTTTCGCCCTATTATCTATGTGAAGTGTCAATGCTATGAGCATACAGCCAAAAATTGCAGAAAAAATACCCGAGATGCGGTAACTGCTCTAAGACTCATGAAACTCACACATGTCTTGATATAATGCGTAAATGCTTACATTGTGGGCTGAATCACGGTGTAGGATCCGATAGTTCATCAGCAACAAATCGCAATCAAGCGCATGATGTATGTGGACAATATTTCCTTTCAGGAAGCCCAAGAAAAACTCCACCCGACAGGGTTTTCCCCCTTTAGCGTCCCACATCTCTTTCCACAGCATAGTACAAGAAATTCGTCGTCCCCACGTGAGACTCCTCGCAAACGGAAATTCACTGAAGTGATTCACAGACCAATTCGACCAGCTCGCCTGCCAGGCTTTGATAGAGCAGGCTATCACACGATATTACGCAATCTTATCTTGGAGAATGCTCCACGGGTATCTAGTTCACAGA
Organism: Anabrus simplex; assembly: GCF_040414725.1. Lineage (NCBI taxonomy): Eukaryota > Metazoa > Arthropoda > Insecta > Orthoptera > Tettigoniidae > Anabrus > Anabrus simplex. The sequence continues at coordinate 254,292,584 of NC_090266.1, forward strand.
CTCAACAGCCAAGGGTCCAAGTGGAACAGTCAACTAGCACAGCTTCCCCTTCAGAATATCAGCAGATTTCATCTGATCGTCCTACACTCCCGCGATTAACAAAGAATGTTGAATCAGAAATACTGCACGATTTCAAGCGCTTAGCAGAAGTTCTGGGTGAACCACCTCAATGGGCCCATTTATTTAAAATCTTCTTTAACAAGATTAGTCAGCTTTTCGTAGAGGAGGATGCGAATACTGCAATGGAACAGTAGGAGTATTACTCGCAAAAAGCATCAATTAATACTTCTCGTTCAAGAATATTGTGTATCGCCCACCAAAGATTGGATACATCACCGACCTTGAAGACATTTTACTTGACCTCTTACCCAGGTATGAGCATGTTTTATTACAAGGAGACCTCAATACTGACATCCTAACGACAAAATGACTGAGACTAAACAACTAATCAACATATTTAAATCTTGTAACATGATGATTTTGCCTCTTAATGCAACACATCACACAGCCACGTCACATACATTACTGGACTTAAATGTGACGAATAACTCTGACAGGCTACTGACCCACGGGCAAATGTCTGCTTGCGGACTATCCAATCACGACTTAACTTATTTAGCTTATTCACTTAAATGCCCCAAGTACAGACCTAAATTAATTACATTCCGAGACCTAAAAAGTATAAATAACTAAGCCCTGTTAGAAGACGCTCCAAGCGTACCTTGGCATAATGTCCATATTTTAGATATATAGATGATAAAGTGGAGTTCTTAAACAAACAACTGCTAGCTCTTCTTAACAAACACGCGCCAAAATGCACTGCTCGCGTAACACGCCCTGCAGCTCCATGGATGACTCAGGAAATACGAGACTTAATGGGTGGTGTGAATAAAAACGACTCTACGCGAATGAGCGTGTGCTCACTGAGTGCCTGAGTGTCTCCTTGCCGATGAGCTTCCACTCCGCATTTGCGGTGAATAAACACATAGAGCGGAAGCACAGCGTACACTTCAGTGTCTGGAGCAGCCTCTCAGTGTCACTGATCAAGGTCGTGCACGTGCCATGTATATAACATCTTAGACTGTGATAACACTTCGATGACCTCCGGGTAGTTCAATGCTTAACATGGCAGTCGTCGACAGTGTGGAATTCCAGTCCGCTTTTATCTACATTTTAAAGGAATATACAGTTATGATTTCAGAGTCACAGTTACCGGATAAGAAGCACAAGAAAACAAGTTCAATAAATGCAGTTCAGTGTGAATTTAACTTAAACATGTCCGTCCAACAACTGTCTGATTGGCTGAATGGTCAGTATTGAGGCCTTCGGTTCAGAGTGTCCCGGCTGGGTCGGGGATTTTAATCGCATCTGATTAATTCTTCTGAGCCGGAGACTGGGTGATTGTGTTTGTCTCAACACTTTCCTCTTCATATTCGCACAATACACTACGCTACCAACCATCACAGAAACACGCAATAGTGATTATATCCCTCCATCTAGGGTTGGCGTCAGGAAGAGTATCCGTCCGTAAAACAGAGCCAAATCCACATGTGCGACACAATTCAACCCAGGACCCCACAGAGGTAGGAAAAGCGGTAGAAGGAGAAGATTTTCCATACAACTGTTGTTAAAAAATTACAAAACATGAAAACAAGACTGAAATATAAAGTAGAATTAAAGCGTACGGGAAACACATGCATATCGTTAAAATAATGGGAGAAGCGGCTGTTGAATCTGATGCAGCGGGAGAATAAACCTACAATCGGCCGTCTGAAAGGTAGGAAATCATAGCCTGAAAATATTAGGATATTGATACATTGAGGAAAATGGTAGGCCTATAATGTAAATAAAAAACATCAATTATGTTGAAAATAATATATTGACAATTGAATAAAATTTCTAAGGAGCCAGATCTGCAGGACCAGATGATTTGGCCGTGCGATTAAGGGCGCGCAGCTGTGAGCTTGCATCCGGGATATAGTGGGTTCGATCCCCCACTGTCAGCAGCCTTGAAGATGGTTTTCCTTGGTTTCCCATTTTCACACTAGACAAATGCTGGGGTTGTACTTTAATTAAGGCCACGGCTGCTTCCTTCCTACTCTTACGCCATTCCTATCCCATCGTCGCCTCAGACCTATCTGTGCCGGCGTGCCGTATGCAAGTTGCAAGATCTGCAGAAGTTGTCATCCCTTCGACTTCCTACAGAGGCGTCATAACTCTGCAAACATCGGAGTTTCTCCAAATTCGGGAATCATAGACAGAGTCAGGTCATGATACATCTACACTGGTTGAATTCTTCCTTTCCATTGCAAGTGGCCTGTACATTAATGTTAGGGACGCCTATTCTGTAAATGTAGTCATTCCCATGTCCATGTAGCTTCTGAATTTGTACATGAGTACAGTCTACAGTTGCGACAGCATAAGGGAAGCTCAAACGTTCTTGCCACTTAACCCCTGCTTCCTGCATCTAAGCAACATTTGTTGGAATTTTATCTAATAATCTGCTTTCATTTCTGTTCCAAAACCTGCGAAAAAGTTTTTGACACAGTTCTCCGTGATGTCTTCACCAACTCCACTCTTAAGCCCAGCGTCATCAACATAACATACTTTGCTAGACATTCAGCATGCTCCTTGAAAATCCACAGCCTGTTTCCAGTCATCTGACCGGGTCAGGAATGGAATGAATGAAGCGGTGAGGATAGGAATCGTGCCGGCTGCCAAAGCCTGTCGCACTCCTCTGGGGCAATGATTAATGACTGACAGATGAAATATAATGATATTGGAGAGTGCTGCTAGAATGAAATATGACAGGAAAAACTGGAGTGCCCGGAGACAAACCTGTCCTGCTTCCCCTTTGTCCAGCACAAATCCCACATGGAATGGCCGAGATTTGAACCACGGAACCCAAAGGTGAAACGCCGGCGCTCTGCCGTCTGAGCCACGGAGGCTCTTCAGCATGCTCCTTACTGGACCTTTATAACACTCTGTAATCAAGTTGAGATGATTCTCTGCGAAGTTTATATAATTTTCTTTTCCGATTAACTACCGGTATTACCTCTGCCATGCTATTGAACTTGACACTATAATTTGGAGTCACCTACTGAGTTAGCTCAAGGAAACATGAACAGGCGCCTACCGGAAAGAGTGCCTGCTTTATCTTTATTCACCAGAAATCTAGAGCGCCCACTCTGCTACTCGAGCGACTGGAGTGTGTGCTCAAGGTCACAGGTCTGCTGTGAATGACTGCTTCCGGCAGGCGGTTTTTATTCTCCTCATTACGAGTGCCTGCTCTAAATTCGCAAGTAAAGTGTGCGTGCTCATTTTTATTCACACCACCCAATGACAGAGAGAGACAAAGCTTTCAGAAAATTTAAAACTAGCCAAATACCAAACGATTTTGACCTGTACAAGACCCTTCGTAACAGGACCACACAGTCCGTAAGGAATGCTAAAATAAGACACAGAACATTTTGCTAACCCGGAACACGACAACAATCTGGAAAACCATTAACAAAATGGGCATAGGTGGTAATAAAATACATACTGCTGACATTAAACTATCACTGGATGATTTAAACCAGTACTTTACTACAAGGCCCATTAACAATGACGGGAACAACAAAAGAACAGACCATTAACAAAATTCTACGCAATGGCAATACTAACAACGGAGGAGAACAGTTATATTTTTCCCTCGTAACTCCTGCAGAAGTGAGACAAATTGCACGATCAATAAAGAAAACTGCGACAGGATGTGACGAGATTGTTCCACAGTTATTGATAAAGACTCTAGACGTAATCCTACCAACTCTAACCCACATCATTTATACCTCACTGATAACCGGCATATTCCCTTCCCTTTGGAAATGTGCAATTGTTCGCCCACTCCCCAAGACCAACAATCCCCTGGAACCCAAAGACTTTCGATCCATTTGTATTTTACCATTTCTGTCCAAAATTTTGGAGAAAATAATTCACAGACAAATAACCGCATATTTAAATAACAATATGCTTCTTGACAAATACCAGTCTGGTTTTAGAAGCAATCATAGCACGACTACTGCACTGTTTAAAGTTACAAACGACATAGGAGTAGCTATGGATAAGGGAAAAGTTATTGTTTTAACTCTTCTAGACCTTAGTAAGGCCTGCGATTGCGTCGACACGGACATACTAATAGCAAAATTAAATGCTCTTAATTTCTCACAAAACACACTATCCTGGATGTATTCCTATCTCACTGACCGCCGGCAGTGTCTATCTACAGGTGAAAATTTCTATTCATGGCAGTCTGTAAAGACTGGAATACAACAGGTGTCAGTGCTAGCGCCACTCCAATTTTCGATCTTCACTTCAGGACTAACACAAGTAATTAAACACTGTCAATATCATGTGTACGCAGACGACATACAAATATATACACATGCACATACTCGTGACTTACCGACTGCAGTAAATAATATGAATGACGACCTAGGAGGAATATGTAAGTGGAGCGATGACCATGCACTAAATATCATTGCCCAAACATAGCAGTGTATTCTTTTAGATACCCAAAAAACCCACGCACGACTTACAGACGTCCATACCCACTCAGTAACATTAAGAGGCACTCAGTTACAATTCAAAGATACAGTTAAAAACTTAGGGATGATAATGGATAAAACCTTAGTTGGAACGATCCTGTAACAGGTATATGTCTGCGAGTGTTTTATTCCTTATATTCCCTTAAGAAACTCAGAGATTTACTCCCTAAAAATGTAAGAAAACTGCTTATCCAAATTATGGTAATGCCAATATTCGACTACGGTGACGTAGTATACAGTAACCTGAAAGCCTCACTTTCCATCAAGCTCCAAAAGGCACATAACGCATGAGTTCGATTTATTTCAGATATACCAAGGTTTAGCCATATTTCTCCCGCATTTGGTAGGCTTTCAAGGCTTGTAAAACCCCTCAATGGGGGTATATGCATATATGAATATATTTATTCATAAATCCAGCCAAGGGAAATCCAAAGTATCGGTGACACCGAGTGCTTACAAACAGTAGGGAATAAATTTACGCGATGAAAAAAATGCCAAATTGAGAATTGAGGCCGTGGTAAAAAGGGTTCTTCAAATAAACATTCCAGAATAAACACAGATAGCGCAGTGGAAACGATGCTAGATAATATTCAAAAAAAACTAAAAGAAAATGGCAGGAGAAATAAGGGACAGGTGAAAATAGAAGAGAAACCAAGACAAAATTTGGAAATATACATATATTAGAAAAATCAAATCAAACTCTTACAATATTAGAAGAATAGAAGTCAGTACGAATACGGAATTTTCCCAACCAGAACTAATACAAATAGTTACATCAAGAGTAAAATATTCAAGAAAATGAAAGCAAATAAGAAAAGGGGCCAGGAGAGGAAAGGGATGGACGAAAAGGGGATGAATACAGTTTAAAGAAAAATGTTGAACAACGAGAATAAGAAAAAATGTTCGCAGTTACCAGATTGAAGTATACCAACATGAAGTCTACAAAGCAAAGTCTAATGTCATGTGAAAGTTGCCACCTCTTCAATTAACACCCGAAAATAGGCACAAATAAAGATTGTCCTACTGGCTTAAGTCACTGTATACAATAATGAAACAGTCTCCAAGTGTACCAAAACATACATGGTGAAGCATTAACCACAAGTGTGTATAGGAGTCGCAGAGTTGCGGATATACCACACGCACATTTTGAAAGCAAACAGTCACTGGATAGTCAATAGAGGCTTTGAAATTGAAAATGCAAGTAAAATCTCGGCCTGGAAATGCACTGCTCCCAGTCAAAATTTGCAAATAAAATAGCTCCAAATGCAACACAGCATTATTTACAATAAGGACATTTTTAGTTTGTCATACCTCATCTTGAACCAAGTAGTTCTGCCCAAAAATGGAGAGTCCAGGGCACATGTCGCTAAAGACGGAGATGATGTTAAAGGTTCCTCCCTCCACACAGGCCAAAGTCCATCTCAACACATTCAGAGGAAGGCCGGGTATTTATAGTGTGGAATAATGAGACATATGTCTGGAATATTCCAGAAGTTAGTGGAGCATGCGTGACAAAGCGGACGATGTCACATGACGTCAGGCAGCGAAAGGGAGGTTAGTTTATCGTCGATCGGAAAGGTGGATAAGGCAGAGTTCGTGCAAGGTATGATGTGTGCAAATCCACATAAGTATATAAATTCCAGTTGAAGAGAAAATGTGGTGTGTATCCAGATGAAGGTAAGTCCATATTAATTGTAGAAAAAGGTTATGTGCGTGGCGAGGTTGATAACAGTAGTTGCCGGTGAGGTGAAGAGTCCGTTACATCATCCGCCGGGCACCAGAAAAAAATCCAAAGGATTTTTTTTTTTGTAGTTGTTGAAGCAGCTGGAGATAAATGAAGACGGCTGGTGGAAGACGAGAAGCGGAAGATACAGTTGAATGGCGACGGCGAGGCGGCCCCAGGAACAGCAATGGAGGGCCCTTCCATGAGCTGGAGCGGGGGTCGATAGCAGCCGCAACGGTATATCAAAGAGAAAAAATACTGCAAAACAAAACAAGAGGCGGCAGAAAAATGTCCAAACACAATAAACATGCCTAAATAGAGAAATAGAAAATAGAAAAAGGTAGAGGAGGAAAGGAAACAAGAAAAGGGCTAACGCGTTAGCAAAGGGAAAAGGGTAAGGAGAAAAGGGTAGTGATAAATTAACATAGAAATATAAATATAAATATTACAAATGACAAGAAAATTTAAAAAATTTAAGAACAATTACAAAAGAGAAAAATAAAATGGTTGGGAAGTTTTATGTACACTCCCATTACAACCTGTGCCAATTGGCTGGGAGGGAGACTGGAGAAACCTGTGTGGAGGGAGAAAAAAAAGGAAATTCCATAAAGGGAAAGAAAAGAAGGGGGGGATGAGGCAGACAAACAAAGAAAAAGAAAGGAACAAAAAAAATAAATAACACTGGGAGCAATAGACATTACCAGACCAGATGGAGAATAGAGAGAAAAAAAAAGCAGAAAGAAGAGGAGGTAATAACAAGAAAAGAAAAACACAGGGCAAAAGAAAAGAAAATCAAGATATGAAAGTTTTTAAGAATGAAAGCGCTTGAGCTGATTTAGATGAAGTTTTTTAGTATCAAACAAATCAGAAGTGGATTGCAAATATACAGTGACAGGAGTAGGGAAAGACAAAATACGGTATGGTCCAAGCCATCGAGGAGCAAGTTTGGCAGAAGTGGCATTAATTGCCGAGCTGTGTGGATGATTAGCAACGAGGACTAAATCACCAATTTTAAAAGTGGATGGCTTATGACGAGCATTATAAGCTTTTTTGTGGACCTGTTGAGCTTTTAACAATTGATCAAAGGCGTCTTTCCAGAGTGATGAAGAGGATGGCTGATCAGAAGATTCAAGGAGGTTGTGCAGATCCCAGGTTAGAGAAAGAGGAGTTTGAAGATCACGACCAAGAAAAAGCTTAGCCGGAGTCTGAGCAGTAGAACTATTGATACTAGAATTAAAGGCTAACGCCAAAGAAGAAAGATGAGAATCCCAGTCTTTCTGGAAAGAACTATGAAATATAGATAAAGCAACTTTGAGATTACGGTGATACCTTTCCACGGTGTTGGACTGAGGGTGGTAGGGAGAAGTCAAGATACGCTTGATACCCAGCTGAAAGCACATATTAAAAAAAAACACTTGAAGTAAAAATAGAAGCATTATCAGAAACGATATTAGCAGGCAAACCGGTAATAGGAAAGATTTGTTCAGTGAGTAAATTAATGATGATCTTAGTAGAGAATTTCCGTAAGGGTCGAAGGACTAGAAATTTTGAGAAGGCATCCAACAAGGTAAAAATGTACAAGTTGCCACGAGAAGAACGAACTATGGGTCCAACTAGATCAATGAAAAAGGTTTGGGCAGGATGAGTGGGTGGCAGGGCAGAATGAAGACCAGCAGACTTTATGTTTAAAGGTTTAGATGTTTGACACAATTCACAAGTTTGAACAAAAGTGTGAATAGATTTGCGCATTTGAGGCCAAAAGAAAAGAGAGGCAATACGGTTGTACGTTTTAGTGATGCCTAGATGCCCGCCCACAGGGGAGGAATGATAATATTGTAAAATCATGGGTTGAAGAGCCTGAGGAAGCACCACTTTAGGAGAAGCTTTCTTAGTGGGTTTGTAAACCAAGAGATCTTTAAAAATAGTAAAGGGACCCTGATAAGAGGGATCAGAGATGGATTGTTTGAGTTGGATGCAGAACTGATCGGTGAGCTGATGCGACTGACAGGATTGAAAGGAAAGAGGAAAGTCTGTTAACGAAAGAACCGCATGAATGGAGGAAGATGAAGGCATCATAGAAAGATTCGGGGGTAAATCGTCAGTAGTACTTGACTGAGGAGTGGAAGTGTCAAATAAGCGACTAAGAGCGTCAGCTACAGAATTCTCAGTGCTAGAAATAAATTTAAGGGAAAACTTAAATCTGGACAATCGCATGAGCCAACGGCCAGTTCTACCAATTTTAGGTGCGTTATGTAACAACCATGAGAGAGCCTGATTATCTGTCTTGACAAGAAATTCTTTATGTTCCAAATACTCTGCAAAGTGTTCAATGGAATTTAATAAAGCCAAGGCTTCACGCTCGAAGATAGAATATTTTCTCTCAGTAGGAGAAAGAAGTCGACTGAAATAGGCGATAGGTAGAGGAACATCATTAACAACCTGAGTTAGAACACCAGCCACAGCAAGATTGGAAGCATCAGTATGTATTTCAAAAGGTAGGGAGAAATCAGGAAATTGAAGAATGGGAGCATGCATCAAAAGAGACTTAAGCTGAAGAAAGGCGTCCTGTTGAGATTGAGTCCAAATGAAAGGGACGTTTTTACGTTTCAGATAATTGAGAGGCTCAGCAATGTGAGAAAAGTTAGGAATGAACCGGTGGTAGAAAGAAACCATGCCTAAAAAGGTGCGTGTTTGTTTGAGATTTTTGGGAGGTGGAATATTAGAGATAGCCGAAGTACGTTCGGGATCGACAGCTACTCCCTGAGATGACACAATGTGACCTAAGAACTTTATAGAAGTTTGAGCTAGAGAAATTTTAGAGGGGTTAACTGTCAGACCAATAGAACGTAGCCTGGAAAGAACTTGGTGTAGATGCGACATGTGGGACTCAAAATCTGGGCTAAAGATTAAAAGGTCATCAATATAAGGATAGAGAAATTTGTACTTGAAATCTGAGAATAAGGAATCCACTAATCTCTGCATGATTTGTGACCCCAAGTTCAATCCAAAAGGAACTTTTGTGAACTGAAAGAGGCCATTTGGGGTGATGAAAGCAGTAAGGCGACTGCTCCGAGAGTCCAAGGGGATTTGGTAGTAAGCAGAATTGAGATCTAAAAGAGAAAAATATTTAGCTTTAGAAAAAAAGTGGAAAGCGTTTTGCATTTTAGGAATAGGATAGGAGTCATAGAGGATTTTGGAGTTTAATTTACGGTAATCAACTACCAGGCGCGAAGAACCATCAGGCTTGTCGACAAGAAAGGCCGGAGAGGCATAATTGGAAGAAGATGGGACAATGGTACCATCCAGAAGCATTTTGTCAATAATGTCATCCATTTTGGCCATCCGAGGAGGGCTAAGATGGTAAGGAGACGAACGAACAGGTGTTTCATCAAGTAAATCAATGTGAGCCTGATAATTAACAACGGAGCCTAAAGTATCTGTGATAACATCGGCAAATTCAGATTTCAAGGCCTCAATTGCATCTAGTTGGGGAGCAGTGGCATAAATATGCTGATGACTGAATACATGGTTCATAGGGAAATCGAGGGGGTCTACCAAAGGGATTTGAACATGCGGATTGAAAAAGAAAGAGATAGAGGCCATAGCAGTATTATAAATAAGGCCAGTATGAGCAAAAAAATCATATCCCAGAATAACAGGAAGTGAACAATTATTAACCACTTGAAATTCAAACGGCCAAGAAAATTGGGAAATTTTAACATTAAGTTTTAGGTGACCCATGATTTCAAGAGTGTGCTGAGATATGGAAAGACATCTGATGGTAGAAGGGCGCAATTGAAGATGCGGATGCGTTTGTAAAAGTTGCTGAAAAAAGGAGAAACTGATAAGGGAAATTGCAGAACCTGAGTCTAAGAAGGCTAAGGAGGGAATGTTATGTAACTGTACAAGAGTATACGACTGTGATTTAGTAGCAGGCGAGAAAGTTGAGGAAACATAAGGCAGATTTTGCCCAAGAGGTCGTGAGCTGCCTACTGACGACGGGAATTGAAGTTTCCCAAGGTAGAATTGGTACAATTTCGTGCGAGGTGCCCCATAGCCTGACACCGATAACAGCGAAGGCGAGAAATATCACTCTGAGAAGGTGAACGAGTGGTAGAAAGCATGCGAGTTGTTGATGTGTTAAACTGGGGAGGTGGGGTAGACGAATAATAAGAAAAATTGCTACGGGTATTTAGAATATCTAGTTGAGCAATGTGGTAAAGCTGAGGAATAGTAGTGGGTGGCGTAAAGGGATTGATGATTTGGCGGAAAGCTGGAGAGGCATAAAATCGAATAAGAGAAATAATTTCCTGGGGATGTTGAGCAATAGCTAACACATCAGAATAGCCAATAATGGAGTCAAGATAATCGTAAGCTGATTCCTCTGGACGTTGATGACGTCTGATATATTTGTTACTCAGCTGTTGTCTAATTTCATAAGGCAGAAAATAAGTATGTAAAACCGAGCGAAAATGAGCCCAATCATGAGAAGACTTCATATACTGGAGCCAAAAATTACTAAGATGACCAGAGGTTTTTGGATAAAGCAACGAAAGCAATTGGGAAAATGGAGCCAAGTCCGTCTGTAGAAATTTGCGAACTAAAAAAAGCCACTGTGTCAAAGTATCAGGATCAGTAGACTGAATGAGGGGTACCTGATCGAGACATTTAGTCAAAATATGGAAATTAAGTGGTTGATGTGAAGAAGGTGTGTGATGATATGGAGATTCATAAAAATATTGCTGAGAAGGGGATGGTGGTGGAGTGCGCAAATCGGGAGAATAATGCTGTGCTGGTTGAGTTTTATGGGGAGAAGGCGGAGGTGCTTGATTAAGTGGAAGTTTGGATTCGGCAGTAAAAAGAGAAAGATCAGGATAGAGAGGAGTGTTAGGTTGAGGCGGGGTTGGTAAAGGTTCAGAGGATGAACTAGAAGAAACAGTAGTAGTAAGAGTACTAGACGTGGAAGTAAGATCAGAATTACAAGGGAGAAAACGATTATAAGACATATTAGTAAAAGGATTTGGATCCGAAAAATTGAAATGGGGATCAAACGAAATGTCTGAAGTGTCTGAAGTATAAGGAGAAAAATTATCAGAAAAATAAGCCATGTTGAAAGAGATGACAAAAAGAAAAGCAAAGTCTAGCGAGGAAAACCACTAAACCTCAGAAGAAAGAAACAAAAGAACTAAGGCAGTAACAGGGTGAAGATTTAGAGTGGTAGTAAACTGCGACTTTATACTCTGCTACCATGTGTAAAACCCCTCAATGGGGGTATATGCATATATGAATATATTTATTCATAAATCCAGCCAAGGGAAATCCAAAGTATCGGTGACACCGAGTGCTTACAAACAGTAGGGAATAAATTTACGCGATGAAAAAAATGCCAAATTGAGAATTGAGGCCGTGGTAAAAAGGGTTCTTCAAATAAACATTCCAGAATAAACACAGATAGCGCAGTGGAAACGATGCTAGATAATATTCAAAAAACTAAAAGAAAATGGCAGGAGAAATAAGGGACAGGTGAAAATAGAAGAGAAACCAAGACAAAATTTGGAAATATACATATATTAGAAAAATCAAATCAAACTCTTACAATATTAGAAGAATAGAAGTCAGTACGAATACGGAATTTTCCCAACCAGAACTAATACAAATAGTTACATCAAGAGTAAAATATTCAAGAAAATGAAAGCAAATAAGAAAAGGGGCCAGGAGAGGAAAGGGATGGACGAAAAGGGGATGAATACAGTTTAAAGAAAAATGTTGAACAACGAGAATAAGAAAAAATGTTCGCAGTTACCAGATTGAAGTATACCAACATGAAGTCTACAAAGCAAAGTCTAATGTCATGTGAAAGTTGCCACCTCTTCAATTAACACCCGAAAATAGGCACAAATAAAGATTGTCCTACTGGCTTAAGTCACTGTATACAATAATGAAACAGTCTCCAAGTGTACCAAAACATACATGGTGAAGCATTAACCACAAGTGTGTATAGGAGTCGCAGAGTTGCGGATATACCACACGCACATTTTGAAAGCAAACAGTCACTGGATAGTCAATAGAGGCTTTGAAATTGAAAATGCAAGTAAAATCTCGGCCTGGAAATGCACTGCTCCCAGTCAAAATTTGCAAATAAAATAGCTCCAAATGCAACACAGCATTATTTACAATAAGGACATTTTTAGTTTGTCATACCTCATCTTGAACCAAGTAGTTCTGCCCAAAAATGGAGAGTCCAGGGCACATGTCGCTAAAGACGGAGATGATGTTAAATGTTCCTCCCTCCACACAGGCCAAAGTCCATCTCAACACATTCAGAGGAAGGCCGGGTATTTATAGTGTGGAATAATGAGACATATGTCTGGAATATTCCAGAAGTTAGTGGAGCATGCGTGACAAAGCGGACGATGTCACATGACGTCAGGCAGCGAAAGGGAGGTTAGTTTATCGTCGATCGGAAAGGTGGATAAGGCAGAGTTCGTGCAAGGTATGATGTGTGCAAATCCACATAAGTATATAAATTCCAGTTGAAGAGAAAATGTGGTGTGTATCCAGATGAAGGTAAGTCCATATTAATTGTAGAAAAAGGTTATGTGCGTGGCGAGGTTGATAACAGTAGTTGCCGGTGAGGTGAAGAGTCCGTTACAGGCTACGCTTAAGAGAGCGACGAAACTTACACACTGTTTCCCTGTTACATCGTATACTGTACCAGGAAGGCCTAGGGCCTGGCACATAAAAATTAAAAACTTTATTTCCAGCATACAATTCCATTCCGATGTTTGAACAGCTGAGTGGAAGAACATTCTAGTATCTACCAGACTTCACGAGCAAGCCAGGCAAGGTCAAGTGACGTCACTGCCGCTTGTAACTTGCCTCCCCTATAGACGTTTCTCGAATTTTTTCATGAACTTTTTAACGCCTGGACCGATTAAAACAGGACCAACGCGAATTTGTAACTGACACTATAAAAGTAAAACACTGAAAATTTCAAGTAAATTTGTCCAGTAGTTTTTGAAATATAACAATTTAAACTTTGGAAAGAATGAACACTCTTCGTCACATGATTCATAGCGCCGCCCACCTGGCGGGGATATATAGGCCACTATGTCAAGGACAGCAAGCAGAGAGAGGCAGAGGGAAAGAGAGCAGTCTAACCCTCGTGGCGAGTACAGTCTCTCAGTGCAGTCTCGTCAGTGAAGAAAGTATGACCGTCGCGTTTCAAGAGTACGTAGTTTTGGCCATAATCGAACGTCGTTGAACTTGTGAAGAACGTCGCACCGTACTTATTTTAACGTGCCGCGACGACGATAAAATACTAGACATTTCCGAAATATAACACTTGTGAAATTATTGGAGTGAGAATTCAAGTATTTGGTGTTTACAGACTAGTACATGGCCTTGTGGACTTTGTTAATTTTGCGTAATAGTGAACTACGACGATACCTCCAATTATCGTGTGTGATAAACAGAAACCATCATTTACGAAAACTTTGATTATTCTAGGACTCATTTCTTTTAAGACAGTACATCCTTGAACTGTGTGTATTTTCTCAGTGTCCGTGCCATATTAGGACAAGACTTTAATGTTTTTCCAGTTATAAACTCGGTGAACATTGAGAACATTTTATTAGATAATTTATGCTAGTATAATATAATCACGACCAGAAAATCATCTCAATCTGCTTATGATAGTGGCTCAGAGACTGTGATAAAAATTATTACACATTGCATTTTCAAGTGTTTGGACTGTGCTTACTACTTCACGACCGTATTTTCAGTCGTTATCAGTGACGATTTTAAACTGTGTCTGATGTAGCAAGGACTGTAATTATTCATTTAACATCATAAAATTAGAATATGAACTGAACTGTGTTTTACGACAGTGAGTGATAATAATATCCTTGATTACTCAATTTAATCGTGCCAATTGAACTTTCCGTGTGCTAATGTCACCTCCGAGAGCAGCGGAAATCTTGGTGAAATACTACAAGATCCAGTTACATCAAACATCATTTCATCTATGGTACCCATCGAGGACCGTCAACGTGGTCTCTTCATGGAACATCGCTGAGTTCGAGTCTCCGTCCGCACTCCGCGGAATGTTCCAGGCTCCCATTCTCCACTTCAACATTCGTAAGCTGATTTTTCTTTTCTGAATGACTGACATTTTTCGCAAAACTATTAATCCAGAACAGTGATATTCCAGTGCTACGTGTGAATAATATTTCATGATTTTCATCATTTCTAAGAAGTACACATTTTGTGATAAATTTATTTTAAATTTAATAACTAATTAACATTCACATTACGTGGAAGAACTTTAGGGGTTTCAAGTGTTTTATGATCCCTAATTTTAATTCCAACAAACAGAGAAACACTCAACAAGAATTTAAATCTTTATTTCAACTTTTCAATAATAAGTGTATGTGACCATTTTATTATTTAAGACTTAGAAAGACTATAGGTGCAAAATTGATACTTAGTGTTTTAATAAAAGTTAAAAAGACTATAGGATATCAATGTCCCATGGAGGAGTGATATTTATTTATTTTTCGAACTAATTTGAAGAAGATCTCCGTTTAAATCTTTGATTTTGACAGATTTTGATGGAAGATTTGAGTCCTATATTAAGATTGCAGGGTGGTGAATCCTTGAATATTATTAATTTTTTTTGCTAGGGGCTTTACGTCGCACCGACACAGATAGGTCTTATGGCGACGATGGGACAGGAAAGGCCTAGGCATTGGAAGGAAGTGGCCGTGGCCTTAATTAAGGTACAGAACCAGCATTCGACTGGTGTGAAATGGGAAACGACGGAAAACCATCTTCAGGGCTGCCGATAGTGGGAATCGAACCTAATATCTCCCGGATGCAAACTCACAGCCTAGCGCCTCTACGCGCATGGCCAACTCGCCCGGTGAATATTAATAAATAGTTTGGGAAAAGTATAACCATCTATTATTCGACCTGCGATTCTATCCTTCACTGTGTCGGCTCCAAACTCACCGTACACTACCTGTGATCCTTCTCATGCCCAAAACCCACGAACATTTCCTGGTACAATACTGAACCTTAACACACCTGAATACCTTGCCACACAATTCCATTACCTAGCATCAACTTCTAGTATTTCTACCAGATCATCATCCAACTCAGTACTAAGTATTCCCCTTCACCGCTCAACTGGCTACAGTAGATCACTTGTAGTCGCCGCCAGCCGAATTTGGAATTCCCTACCCGCTGAAATTAGGAGCGTGTCAAACCACCTCCGCTTTAAGAAACTCTGTCAAACCTGGTTAATAAATAATAATAATTTCTTATAACATAGTAGGATTAGATCATAGCTAAGTTATTAGATTAATTAAAACATTTAATTGATACCTTAAGATATTAACTGTAGATAATTTAGTGTATATTTAACTCTTCATGTAGGAGTATGTATGGTCGGAAAGAATAGCAGGCTTCTTAGCCTGAGTCCCGCCATATAAAATAAGACAATAAATAATAATAATAATAATAATAATAATAAAAATAATAATAATAATAATAATAATAATAATAATAATAATATCAACATCACGTTATTATATTACAAGGGTCATGGTTAATACCTGACTGCACCTTTTCAGTCCAGGGTAATAATGTTGAACGACTCGACGATTGTGTATATGGTGGGGTACTCACTTTAATTGCATAGCAAATACCATATACTAACGTCTTGCTACCTCATATGATTCCTAATACATACTCCTTGGCTGTGAGAGTACAAAATTTCCTTATCGTGAGATTCTACTGCCCACCTTCCATACAAGGCAAAGCCTTTCAATGGCATCAATATTTTTTACAGTTTTCACAGTTATCATCCCAAGATAGTTTAATAATAGCAGATGATCTCAACGGACATCACACTGACTGGGGATGTGTCGATACCACAAAAAAGGTCGTCATATTTTAATGCATTCTTAAATAACCATCTGTTTATTTTAAATGATGGCTCCCCCTACGCGGCTGTCTCCACCCGGACACCTTAATAGTGCAGTGGATCTATCAATTTGTTCCCAAAATATCGTCTATAAATCAATGTGGTGCACGCACAAAGACACTCACCTAAGTGATCACTTTCCTACCATTATTGACATTATTATACAAATTCATCCGCAAAACATATTTTTAAGACCTCTGCGTAGAACACGGAATCTGCAAGATTTTCATTTTGGCCTCTTTCATGATTATATTTTACATCACATTAAATTCGCATAAAATACATCTTCTGCCTATACTTCCTTATATCAGCATATTCAAAACTACCTATATACACTGACTGACAGAGCAAATGCAACACCAAGAAAGAGTGGTCAGAACTTTATGCCAATTGCAGGGTAGACTGACGTCACTGAGGTATGCTCATGATGTGAAATGCGCCGCTGTGCTGCGCACGTAGCGAACGATAAATGGGACACGGCGTTGGCGAATGGCCCACTTCGTACCGTGATTTCTCAGCCGACAGTCATTGTAGAACGTGTTGTCGTGTGCCACAGGACACGTGTATAGCTAAGAATGCCAGGCCGCCGTCAACGGAGGCATTTCCAGCGGACAGACTACTTTACGAGGGGTATGGTGATCGGGCTGAGAAGGGCAGATTGGTCGCTTCGTCAAATCGCAGCCGATACCCATAGGGATGTGTCCACGGTGCAGCGCCTGTGGCGAAGATGGTTGGCGCAGGGACATGTGGCACGTGCGAGGGGTCCAGGCGCAGCCCGAGTGACGTCAGCACGCGAGGATCGGCGCATCGGCCACCTAGCGGTGGCAGCCCCGCACGCCACGTCAACCGCCATTCTTCAGCATGTGCAAGACACCCTGGCTGTTCCAATATCGACCAGAACAATTTCCCGTCGATTGGTTGAAGGAGGCCTGCACTCCCGGCGTCCGCTCAGAAGACTACCATTGACTCCACAGCATAGACGTGCACGCCTGGCATGGTGCCGGGCTAGAGCGACTTGGATGAGGGAATGGCGGAACGTCGTGTTCTCCGATGAGTCACGCTTCTGTTCTGTCAGTGATAGTCACCGCAGACGAGTGTGGCGTCGGCGTGGAGAAAGCTCAAATCCGGCAGTAACTGTGGAGCGCCCTACCGCTAGACAACGCGGCATCATGGTTTGGGGCGCTATTGCGTATGATTCCACGTCACCTCTAGTGCGTATTCAAGGCACGTTAGATGCCCACCGCTACGTGCAGCATGTGCTGCGGCCGGTGGCACTCCCGTACCTTCAGGGGCTGCCCAATGCTCTGTTTCAGCAGGATAATGCCCGCCCACACACTGCTCGCATCTCCCAACAGGCTCTACGAGGTGTACAGATGCTTCCGTGGCCAGCGTACTCTCCGGATCTCTCACCAATCGAACACGTGTGGGATCTCATTGGACGCCGTTTGCAAACTCTGCCCCAGCCTCGTACGGACGACCAACTGTGGCAAATGGTTGACAGAGAATGGAGAACCATCCCTCAGGACACCATCCGCACTCTTATTGACTCTGTATCTCGACGTGTTTCTGCGTGCATCGCCGCTCGCGGTGGTCCTACATCCTACTGAGTCGATGCCGTGCGCATTGTGTAACCTGCATATCGGTTTGAAATAAACATCAATTATTCGTCCGTGCCGTCTCTGTTTTTCCCCAACTTTCATCCCTTTCGAACCACTCCTTCTTGGTGTTGCATTTGCTCTGTCAGTCAGTGTATATCACCCTTTTCATTATCGCAAATATAGTAATACTACTAGAGGTCTTAACATTCACTGGTGGAATAAGCAATGTGCCGCTATGGTGAAACGAAGACGCAGCCTACTCAAAAGTTTAAACCAAAATTTTACAGCTGCCAATTATTTGCAATATAAAGCGTACACTGCCCACTTGAGAAAAGTTTTCAACGAAAGACGAAGAGAATCTTGGACATGTTTTATTAACTCCCTCAATAGAAACACCTGTGTTAAGGATATTTGGGCTGCTATAAAAAACTAGCTCATACGGGATGCAATCTTATGACGCCTTAACTCCGGATACTGTTGTTCAAGAATTTCAGCAGCATATTACAGTGCCCCTTCCTGAAAAATTTCTCACACTCTCCCAATCTATATCTTACCTAGAATTTTTTAACATACTCCAAATGAAACCTACTTCTGCTCCTGGACC
This sequence comes from Anabrus simplex, assembly GCF_040414725.1. Lineage (NCBI taxonomy): Eukaryota > Metazoa > Arthropoda > Insecta > Orthoptera > Tettigoniidae > Anabrus > Anabrus simplex. The sequence goes on from NC_090266.1 coordinate 254,311,083, forward strand.
GGACTATATTGCCCAAAAAATGCTCTCCCATCTTCCTCTTCACGCACATGCAATAATCATAACGTATTACAATCAAATTCTAAACTCAGCTCTTCCTCCTTTTGCTTGGAACACATTTACGCTCGTGTCCATACCGAAACCAAAACTCTCGACTACAAATCTCATAGAATATAGAGGAATCTGTTTAGGGTCATGTTTAAGGTCTTCCTCAGTATTATGTTGGAACGACTTCTATGGTATTTCGCGTACCACAATTTGCTACCCGCCTATCAATATGCCTTTATAAAAGGGAGAAGCACAGAGGATCCCTTTAATATATTATTAAGGGATTTACTGCTAGCAAAACAACGCAACCATGGAACAATTGCTGCTTTTCTTGATATCCAAGCTACCTATGACAACGTGCCCATACACATGTTAGTGTCGAAACTTCACAACTTACACCTCCCTGCTAATTTTATCAAAATGCTCCAACATCTTTTATATTTTCGGCGAACGGAAATCACACGCCAAACCTCTACATCTAATGTATGACACGCGTCTAATGGGTTGCCTCAAGGCGACATTTTAAGTGGCCTATTATTCGCTCTATACTTAAAGGATTTAGAAGGTATAGTAATACGCAATGCAAGAATATTACTTTATGCAGATGATATAGTCATTTATTTTTCTAATGAAAGCCTGGATGTCTGCAGAACTAACATCACTTGAGCATGGTAAAACGAGCATTGTTTGGAACAATCCTCTGCTAAATATTTGGTCATGATATTCACGCATAAACGCAATTATAATACAGACTCTTTCAGAATTGCAAATATTACCATTCCGATAGTACGGGTGCACAAGTATCTAGGTATATATTTAGATAATAAACTGTCCTGTCCTGGAATTCCCATTTTGAATACGTTGCGAAAAAGACTCAAAACTTTACCAATATATTGAAATTAACAGTTCGACGGAGCTGAGGTGCTGATCCCGTAACGGCCTTGTTACTTTATCGACATACAATACGCTCGCATTTAGATTATGGATCTTTTTATTTTGATATTGCTTCCTCCACTCTTTTCACAAGCTCAACGTAATTCAACATCGAGCACTCCAATTATGTATAGGTGCTTTAACCTCTACCCCGACTAATGCGTTACTTGTTGAAACATGTGACAAGCCTCTCCAATATCGCCGTTTGTATTTAGCTTCTAAAATTTTATTTCCCCAAATGGCACTAGCTAGTCGTCCTATCCTAACCAAACTACAATTACTGAAGGAATATCGGCAACGTTCTCAACAGCAATCACGAACTCCTGCTTTGTTAGACGCATTCCAATTGATGCGAAAATATCATACTAGCATTCAACAAGATATTTCGCTTCCATACAATATTATGCACTACAAAGCTAATATTGTAGTGTCCCAGCACATCTCCTTTAATAACAGCACAATGCAACCTTCCGAAATATCTTAACTAACACTTAAAATGGCGACAAATTATCTCAGTCCTACTTTCATAATATATACAGATGGATCCAAACAAAATGTAGGCACGGGAGCCGCATATTACATTCCGCACTTAAACGTCAGTGAGCAATACAACCTTCCAAATAATGCCTCCATATTTACTGCTGAGGCTTTCGCTATATGACAAGCTTTGTTATATCTAAAACATAACCACGTCTCGTAAGCGATCATTCTTACAGATTCCTTAAGTGTGCTTCAAAGTTTAATGCCACGTAAGCCCTATACAATTTGGTAGATCTGCAATATTCGACGCCGTTTATTTGAACTCGATGAACATGGTGCTGACATAACTTTAACGTGGATAAAAGGACATTCGAACAACGCCGGTAATGATCAGGCTGATAAAATGGCAAAATAAGCTACATCCGGAACAGGCATCAACGCTTCCATAGCCCTTCCCTACACAGATTTCACGCCGATTATAAAACTTGCTATTTAGCAAAAATGGAAGCACATCTGGACACAATCGGCGAAACTGAAAGAAAAATATTTTTATCAGCTGCAATCAAGTATTGCTAGTCTCCCATGGTTTTCAATAACAAAATATTCACGCAGACATATTATTACAGTTATCAGATTACGCTTTAATCGCGCTTTGACTTCGGCTAATAAATTCAAATTAAAGTTAGCGGATTCACCCATGTGTTCATGTAATAGTAGTATAGATGTTAATCACATTTTCCTTCAATGTTCCCATTTCACCCCACATAGAAAACGTTTCTTCCAAACTTTACGCTAGCAAAAAATTCAAGTACCCAAAACAGTAGCTCGCCTAGTTCAACAGCCTACACCTTCACTTATCCTTGCTATTCAAGCATTTTTGGATAATTGTAACGTTAAACTCTAAATTCGTTTGACTAGTGAGTCTTGAGCTTTTTCACTCGCATTCTCCTCTACATAACTGTAACCAAATCTCTTTGCTGTAACCTATGATGACGTCGCGTTCTCGACCTGTAACCCTAGTGTTTCTACAAGTGTTGAACAACTCTATCCATCATACGTAAAACTGTCTGTTTGTCTTGAAGATTTGCGATAATAAGGGCCTTGTTACTCTAGGCCGCCAGGTGGCGCAACCAGCCGCCCCACTCGTGGCGCTGATCGTCATTGGGCATTGACTGTTATGGAGCTTATTATATTACAGCCGGTGACGTCGCCACAAACTGGCTGCTGGCTGGTTGCCATTCCCCGCAACCGCGTTGGCAGCCACGGATGGCGGAGAGTCGTGGCGGGGAATTGTATCACACCGCGCCTATTAGGGTACGTTTATGCTGCAGCCTGGCTGCTGGCACGTCGCCAAGCCTCGCTGCTCGATGTTAGGCGATGATGAAACAAACCAATGTATCTCAATCAGTGCTTTTACTCTGAAGCCCGGCACATAGCTGCGCTGCTGGCTGCTATCCTCGCCACATCCATGGTCTCAAACACGTTTGATTTTCGAGCCTGACCCATCGCCGGCTATCCTATAACTTCGACTGTGATTGGTTCTTTCAAGGTCACCCGCTCTCCCACTCTTCCTCCCTTCGCACTCTATACACACGTTCAGTGATCACTTGCTCACTTGCTATCTGAACCTGTCTTCGAACGCAATGTGATTTGGAATAAGCGGCATGCGGATCATCACAAGAGTTTCATATGAGATAAAAGGAGTGACGAGATGACTAGCGGTCAGTAGACATTTTCCTACGTTTTATGAGGGAGAGTGTCTTGTTTTATCGTGTTTAAAAGTAAAGTTTCAATTTGTGTTTTAATTGGTTTATTGTTAACTAGTATTTTACTCTACCGGGCGAGTTGGCCGTGCGATTAGGGGCGTGCACCTGTGAGCATGCATCCTGGAGACAGTGGGTTCGAACCCCACTGTCGGCGGCCCTGAAGATGGTTTTCCGTGGTTTCCCATTTTCACACGAGGAAAATGCTGGGGCTGTACCTTAATTAAGACCACGGCCGCTTTCTTCCTATTCAGAGACCTCTCCTATCCCATCGTCGCCATAAGACCTATCTGTGTCGATGCGACGTAAAACAAATAGCAAAAAACCTATATATTCTATTGACTATGTGTTTATCTTTGTGTATTTTTAATTGGACTTAAATATATTATTTTACTTCTATGTCAGTGCCTTATTCAATTTTATTACGTTTTACTCTTTTTAACTTTAGAAGAAAATAAGGCATTTCGAATTAGATCCACTACTTATTTAAAATTCATAATAATTTTCCTCATCATTATCATTTTTTAATCCATGTCAATGGGTTAATTATAACTTTTAATCCATTTCGTCTCATCTCGTACCATTAGGGGCCGATGAAGTGAAACGTCGTATGGCTTTTAGTGCCGGGATATCCCAGGACGGGTTCGGCTCGCCAGATGCAGATCTTTCTATTTGACTCCCGTAGGCGACCTGCACGTCGTGATGAGGATGAAATGATGATGAAGACACGCATACACCCAGCCCCCGTGCCATTGGAATAAACCAATTAAGGTTAACATTCCAGACCCGGCCGAATCGAATCCGGGACCCTCTGAACCGAAGGCCAGTACGCTGACCGTTCAGCCAACGAGTCGGACTAGGGTACGATGACCTACATGTTAGCCCACTTTAAACTACAAGCATCATCATCATCAAACTATGGAATGACGTGGCAAAATATGCGGAACGATTACGTCAACTTTGTTCTTTTATTCTTGCCATTTTTTTACTTCCTCTTAAAACAATAATCACCACCACCACCATCTTGCCATTTTGGGGACCTCTATCATTACAAGGAGGTGATTTATATAAAGTACCTCGTTTTTTCATGGAAAGTTCGACAGTTATTTTTCAATCTGTAAACACATTTTTTTTAGGATACCTAACTAAAGTCAAAATGAGATTCTCCATAACCCCCTAGTTTACATTATTCAAACGTACACTATTAAATTACTAAATGAAGCATTCGTAGCTTCATTCTTCAATTAACTCCCGCAGTAGAAATGCATTAAAAAAGCCAGACGAAGTATTTTATACTTCTTATTTCACATTCAGTACACCAAATTATTGTAAGATACACTCGCCAACAGAACTGCGACTCACTCGTTAAAAAAATATCTGAATTTATTCTGCACTTCAGAAGCTTCAGCTGGAGCTTTGTTGTTTCTCCTCGATGGGGTAGCTCTTGGAAGTACGTCTTTAGTCTAAGTGTTCATGCCCTCTATATCTATAATCGAATTATGCAAAATACAAACCGCCTCAACTCTCAGTTCCTCTGTTTTGAATTTTCTACTACAGCTGAGAGCTGCCAGCAGCGTGCGCGCGGGGCTGCTGCAGGGTACAAGCTCCATGGCGAGCAGCTAGGCTATAGCCAGCAGCGGGGTGCTAGGGCGAGCATCCATGAGCCAGCAATGAAGCTGCAGCATAAACGTACCCTTACACTGGGCAGCCAGGTGGCGCAGCCAGTCGCGCCACCACTCGGTTTGACGACCACGCGGTCAGTCTAATGTGCAATAGTGTTGAGAGAACATGTCGGACAACAAGTATACGTATATTCTCATCCTTGTACTTTTGATGAAGAAGAGAAGGCGAAGGGAGAGAAAGATGCATGTACACCGTATGTTATCGTTAAGGGAATCTAAAGGGTTGTACTATACACTTTTTAATGAACCGTGTTCAGACGACAATAAGTTTTTTAGTTACTTAAGGATGTTTAAATCGTCTTTCTTTGAATTATTGTCGTTGATAAAGGTTGATATCACAGGGGAAGATACCAAAATAAGAAGTATTTTACAATTTTATTTCACATTCAGAAAAGCTCGTAGTCACTTTGAGGTAAGTAAAACGAAAAATTGTATTTTAAGTTATTAACTTTATTGCATTCGGAAATATTAACTAGTTTGGAAACAGTAAAAATTAACAGAATATTAATATTTTAGTTCAAAATTTCTTATTGAGGATTTACTTCTATTATTCTTTCAATCATATTACAGAATGCAATTTTGTACATTAATACCAAACTTATACTAGTCTATCGAAAGGATATTGATTCAAAGTGTGACTAAAAGTAAAAATATTTATTTCCATTATGTAATAAAAAAGGCCAATTGTTTTACATATTTACATTGAGTGTTTACCTGTAAGGGGCTACTGTAAGTTATATATATATATATATATATATACAACACATTGAACAGCAAAGGTTCATTCATTTGAGTATCAGAATCTTTATTTGATATGACTGAAGGGTCTGCAGATGGAGGAGATTGTAAGGGCATGTTGGCATCCTGGCGTTGTTGAAACTGAGTCTGGAAGAAATGAATTTGCGGTTGTTGATCCACTAGTCCTGGCGAAGGCGTTGATTGCTGTTGCATAGGATGCTGTTCCATCGCTCTCTGTTGCATAAACGGATGTTGCATGCGCTGTATTTGCATAGGACTGGAGGGTCTGGTACAACCCACTTGCTACCATCCTTCCAGTACAAGTCATTGGGCAGCAGCTACGAGAGAAATCACATCTGCCCGGAGTTGTACTTTTTCTTTCAGCAGGCACTTTATGAATCTCGGTTAACATAGAGAGGAGAAGCAACGTATCCTCATCTGTTTCTTCGAAAGTGCAAGATTTTTCTTCTGATGCGATCTTTTTCTTGAGAATTTGTATTAGGTCATCGTCGTTGCTATTTTTTGAGGTTTACTCTGAGAGTTACTAGATGCAGCCCACAATCAAACGAAATTTAACTTTCATTTTTTCTTCATTCAAGATGTCTTCTTCGTCCACGTTTTAATAGTTCTCTTCACGGCAGTGTCTAAAAAAGGAAGCTGTTCAAAATATGTGTACTGTTTTTTTCCTGGTTGCAGCTGAACCACTTTTGACACCCTCTGTCCGAAAAAGTTCTCTTGTGTAGCATGAACGGATGAATTTTCACTTCCTCTGAATGAGTGTCACTGAAAAATAAAGAGTGCAACAGAATAAAAAAAAACAGACAGACAGAAGAGTCATATTTTATCACACCGTATAAATAGTTAACCCTAAAGTGGTAACGTGAGAAAATCTCCTGTCATCGGTAACGTTAAGTCTGTGAGACCAACTTTAATTTTCTTTTTTTACTATAGAATAAGGGATTATGAATGTTTTTCAGTTTTTTCAGATATATGGCAACGGGAACTTCGACGCAAGGTCTTCATTACCAATACAGAATAAGCCAACCTACGTATTGTCCCCTTCAAAAGTGGTAATATTTTATTAGAAAGAAAATGATTTATTTCATCAGTGTGTTGGGACATTATTTTAATCGGCAAGAGGGTGAGATTCCGTATTTCGTGCCAGTACGAGCTAGTCACTTCGCGAACCGGTTTTCCCGACCTACAGAGAGCACGAGGGAGCAGGCTGGAATTCCTGTTATGTGGCCTTCAGACACATGTGTGCGTACCACGTGACACGGCGAGCAGGCAGATCTCAATCGATCAATAAATGGAAAGTCAAGTGACGTAAAACTGGAGCAGCCAATAAAAGTGACAACCTTCACTGGAATTCAACAAATCCACCAATTAGATGTAATTAAGAGACACACCTATGTCTTACGACAGGAAATTAATGGTAATTCCAGAGGAAAATTTGGTAGAGGGTTTTATACTTCTGAACGCTAAATTTGAGCATTACTCTGACTGCAGCAACCGAAGAGACTGGACGTCGTTTGCTTCATCGGAAGACTTTACATTGGAGAAGGCATCGAGGACTATATAAACAGCAATTCAGACACTCGAAAAATTTCACTACGATTAATTTAGGGTTGTCCTAAGATAAGTGTCTTCAGCCAGATTATAAAGCATCGAGAGTGAATCCTGGGCTATTTCTAAGACTTTTTGTTAGTTTCAGCTTTCTACAAGAACTTGGAAGAAGAAAGGTCCTGAGTTCGAGTTTACGGCAAGATGGTTATCCAGCTCCACGAAGAATACTGCAAGTTCCTGTACATCGTCAACGCCTCCATGAGTCACTAAACATGTAAGGCATCGGACATGGGCGAGACTTCGTTCGATGGAAGGTGATGTGACCACGTGCTAGGTCATCAGCCGCAATCCAGTTCACACCAGTCACATGAGTATTCTTTAAGAATTCAATTGCTTTCTATCTTTGTAAATATCTGTAAACGTAGCCTTACTTATTCCTTTGGATTTCTATTAGTTTTGCAGTAGTTTGATTTTTCATTCTTCTTTCTTTGGTGAGAGGTAGTTAGAACCCTTGGAATGAGTGTGTGTTTGCTCTATTAGTTAGAAATGAATGTGAGTCATCGAGAGAGACCTTAACTGTCCTAAGAATTTAGAAGACAGGTGAGATAAAAATTAAATGAACCCCGCGTTAATTTTGATTAGTTTTGAAATAATTTGAAAGTTATTTAAAACAAATTAGGACAGTGTTCTAGTGTTTTTCTTCGTGTAGAATTTCATTCTACGATTGTACGACATGTTTATGGGTTCGAATTTATTTAAAGTCATCCGAATAACTTCACACGACAACTTTACGAATGAGATTATGCACGGTCAGGAATATAATAATAATAATAATGAGTAAAAATAATTAAAGCTAATTACGGGCTAAAATGATTTAATAAGGTCATGAGTTTAATGTTAGTTATTTTTGGAAAGTATTATCGTGTGCTCACTTTATGTAAAGTAAGCCTGGAACATGGCAAATTCTCCGGACGGAGTATCGACGAATTATAGGTATATTTCTGCGCTATGAATTTGAGTATGACTTGCAGATGGGCATTATATTTTGAGTAATAATTTATGCACCCATTAGAGTCAATTTTGGGAAGAGATGTGTCACTGGACATGATTTCTTCGAGCTTCAGTGCAGAATAATTGAGAGCCACGACATTATGATGAATAAAAATAAATGCCGCAACTCATGTACCGTTAGCGCGTATTCTATTATTTTGACCTGTGTTACAATTATTCTATTCGCTAAATTAGGATGATTTCTGTTTAAAATACTCCTTGAACATCGTTGTATAGTTAATTTCTTTGTATAAGTGATAACCTTAATTCTATCACACTCTGAATTGATACCTGGGATGTGTGTGATAGTGTCATCTGGAGAATGATTTCCCTAATTCGCAGTAAAATCCTAAAATTAATAATAATGGGTTAGTGTTCGTGTAAATAATGTTATAATAACGCCGTGTACCCCTGTGTGAATGTGTGATGTGAGATTTGATCCTATTCTGTGTTTTTTGGAATATTTCATGTACGATTTTGTGAAGGTAATTTTCATTATGTGCGTCAAAGTTTTGACCGACTTGTATTATTTCGCGTGTCCGTAATTGGATCAATTTTGAATCTTTAGAAGATTTTATCGTAGTTTAAGGTTGATTAGGGCCTAATTTACTAACTCAAAGTGAATAAGAGAAGGCAACGTCCGTGGACTGATGTCACGAGATTTAATTGTTAGATGTTGTACAGTCACTTTCTGCATAAAATTGAGCAAAAGTTAAGGTGATATAAGTTCAAGTAAAAGTTATTAGAAGAAGTTTATTCAATCAATTATTATATAAACGAAGTAATTGTTGAAAGGAAAGTCTAGGGAAGACTTGCTAATCATAAATTAATGAATTAAATAATTTTCAATAATTTAAATAAGGAGGAGAAAATAGTCATTTTCTTGGAAAATAATTGAAACCCAGGAGGGAAGATTTTAATTTTAATAATTGGATTATCATCATAAGAGAAGGATATTAGATATTATTTTGTTTTCCAATCAATATTTCAGTAAGTTAATGGTTTCTATATTTATTATTGCAGAAAAGAACAATCATTGAAAATTTATTTGAGCGAGATCCCTCACGAATGAAAGCACGAGGAGAAGATGTTTTTCAAGAATCCAACCCAGATTTTGTTAATCTAATTGTTTTCTTTAAAAGAGTGTTAGTTTAATAAATGTGTAAACCTAATTTAGTCTCCTTTCGTTTGTCGCTAGTCCTTCATCTATCCCTGCCTTTAAAAATTTCTGCGCAGCCGATAGCGAACGGTCCACCACTGAGACCCTCGCTCTCCGGCGAGCTGAGCCCGGCATAAAGGGGGCAGTATACAATGTCAATGATTGTATGATATGTTTTAGATGTCATCTGGAAAAACGTTCGACAAGAATGCTTTCCAGACTTCACTACAGTTTTTTGGCTTAAGACGGCTGCTGAGTTTTACGACAAAACGAACTTCCAACACTGCATTGGAGCCATTGACGGAAACCACATACGAGTAATGAAGCCAACTGGAAATGATTCATTGTATTATAATTGCAAAAACGTTTCTCAATATTGCTAATTGCTATGTGTGATGCCACCTACAAGTTCATTTTCTTGGATGTTTGTGCATATGGTAAGTCTGTCGTTTCCATGGTACTTAAGGACATTGTATTTAAGAGAGAACTTGATTAGGGCTGGTTAAATATTGCTGAAGCTCAATCTTCTTTCCAGGGCCTCGATGAGCCTATGCCCTTTGTGATTGTTGGGGATGAAAGTTACGGTTTGGCAACTAAACTACTTAGACTTTAGGCAGGTAAATGTTTGAGCGTAAAGAAATGTGTATACAACTACCGACTCAGAAGAGCACGCAGGAATATTGAGTGTACGTTTGGAATCTTGGCCAATAAATGTAGAATTTTCCATCGACCATCGAATGATGAACTTCCTTTGTGCGAGTCCATAATAAGAGTTTGCTGTGATTTACAGAAAATTTGTAAGAGAACGTGACGTCATCAAACCTGAAGACACCTCGTTAGTCGAAGGTTTCTATGAGTGGAGTGAAGACTTTCAACCACTAACAAGAAAAGCAACACAGGTCAGAGACAAGTTCTGTGATTATTTCGTCAGTGAAGCAGGAGCTGTACCTTGGCAAATGGACAGAATCTAAATAAATGACCTCAATAGCACAGTGACCCAGGATGCGATATCAGAAAGAAATGGGGGAGGGGAAAAGGATCAGAGGGCTTAATTACTAGCGTTTACTTCAGGCATTAAAGAGCAGGGGAGGGTGTATAAAATTTCCCTGTAAGTTAATTACTTCCTCCCCCAGGAAAATGTACATTTTAAATCTTTTTGTGTGAATTTTGTTATAACAAGAATGATAAACATTACCAAGTTATTCCAATCAGCTGGGAAGTTTATGAGAGTCTGTTCCATGCTTAAGAAACGCTAGACCGCGTGCGATTCGTCCTGATTGATTGTTTTAATAGTGGAATCTTTCTCTCCTGACTGAACGAATTTGTCAGCTTGTACACTCCTGACGTGAATATGTCCTATTGGCTACTTATGGGAAATATACGCTCCTCAAGAAGTACAGGAGTGGTGTAAGCTCGAGCTACTTAGAGCACTGACAAGAGAGGAGAGCTTCAAGTAAGTTACATTTTTGTCCAGGTTTCAGATGGATTTGCCTGAGTGAAACATGAACAACAGGCTGCAGGTCTGGATTTCCACTCCTGCGTTGTTTTATTGCTCCAGGTCTGGCAGTCGTTTGTAGTATTGTTGATGATTTTATGAAAACATGCACAGTAAAAATCATTCATTTCAGTAATATGATATGTGTTCTGTATTTTACTCTTTATTTTATAATGTAATATTACCCCCGCCCTGGAAATGTTAGTGGGGGGAACCTTTGAAATAAAATCGTCGGTGGGGGGAATCCATCCCTTCCCCCCCCCCACGATTTAGCATCCTGCTGTGACCGCTGAAGTGAAAACATGTACTATTTACCCTAAATAAAATTTAGTGGGTACAATCTGGTTGGTGTTTTAATTTTGTTTCCCTATACCTAAAACCACGTGAATTGTTGTCAAATCATTACCTAATTTTTTCACCTTTTCCCCAATTACTAACTTGTTAACAGAATCATACATAACAAATTTTATTTCTGTAGTTGAGACAGATGGAGAAAAGCCTAGACAAGAAAGTTTCTGTTACAGCTTGATGTATATAGAAACTTTCTGTTTAGCGATGTTACTTAAGAATAATATAAAGTTTAATTACTAACTGACGTTATTCCTCTTAGCCAAGGACTGCTGCTCGAAATCAGGTAGGAATGTATTAATGATTTCAGTCCAAGCATTCACTTTTACTTGCTTAATACTATAAGCTTCAGAACTGGCGTCCCAATTGGTGGGTTGATGTTCAAGAGCAAAAATTAAATCTTCTGTATTCACTTTGTTGTCCAATAACACCTGGCACTCATTCAGGGATTCTTCTTCTTCCTCCTGCTTCCTGTTTTTCTCCTTTGACTTGTCTATAGTCTCACTTCCATTCATTTCCAGTGACAATCTGCATTTCACTACTCGCGTAAATAAAACAATGCACAGAGGAAAGAGCGAGAAAAACGAAGACCAGAATTCTCTGCTGGCGATAACTACCGAACTATCGTGAGACCGAACAATGAGTTACTGGCGGCGCCAGCGGCTGCCCTGAACGTGTAGGCAACTGAGTCTCCGGTGGCGCAGCCGGTGGCGCCGCCTGGTGGCCTAGTGTAATAGGAGACTAAGTGTTGTGACTTGGTAATTGCTTTTCAGCAGCGCCCAAGAAAATCCTAAGGAGAAGAAGAAGCATCAACATCATCAAGATGGAAGCGTCAGTCTCGTGCTCTCTGTTGAACGGTGCGGTTGTCAGCGCGTGCGGTTGTATCGAGTCGGTTCTATATATTTTTACTCAGTGCTAGAAGAGTGGTAGAGTGCAAAGCGTGGGACAACACGGATAGTGACAGCGGCGGAGGTGAAGAACCTGATCCTTCCGCTAACGAAAATGTAGATCACCAAGAAACAGTGAAGACGATTTTTTTTGCTAGGGGCTTTACGTCGCACCGACACAGATAGGTCTTATGGCGACGATGGGATGGGAAAGGCCTAGGAATTGGAAGGAAGCGGCCGTGGCCTTAATTAACGTACAGCCCCAGCATTTGCCTGGTGTGAAAATGGGAAACCACGGAAAACCATCTTCAGGGCTGCCGATAGTGGGATTCGAACCTACTATCTCCCGGATGCAATCTCATAGCCGCGCGCCTCTACGCGCACGGCCAACTCGCCCGGTGAAGACGAATCAAAATTCAGCAAATGACTCTAAGGATACCTCGGTGACTAATAATCTTACACCCACCAATCCTCATAATTCAACTACTAAACCCACTAAGAGTAAGTTTGCTGCATATAGTTACACAACCAATCACCAAGGACCATATTGCACCCTTCTTACCTGGCTACTCAGCCGGAGAACGAGAGTCTCAGTCGTAGACCATTCGTTTTCTGGCTTTGCAAAAATTTTGAGGGCAGGAATAGAAATAAGGACTAGCGACAATAAAATCAACACTATCAAATATTAGGTTTTAACATTTATTACAAATCAGCACTCTTAAACAACAATTTAAATCGGAAAAACCTTGAAATTTAAACATCTTCTCTGCCAGTTCGTTCGGTATAACGTAAATATTCTTTCCATAATTCTGGTAACATAATTTCTGGAAATACGCAGACGAGGATTAGCCTACATCTGACATAATAAAATAATAAACGGGTTTTTATGAGAAGACCTCTCTCTAATATTAACATGATTATTTACAAATTAAATTTTTAATAAATATTTTCTGATTCATTTATCGTCATCGATTAAATTATATCCCTTCCTGTTTAACGTGTTAAATTAACGTTAATCCAAGTAGATTGAAAAATGGAAAAAAAATCAAAATTTCTGTTGAAATAATTTTTAACATGTCTTCCTCAGATTTAATTTTACAAAAATGAAAAAAAATTATCACTTCAAAAATTTCCATATTAATTATTCTAACTAACGCAATATCCTTCTTCAGTATTACACACATTGAAAAATTCTAGTATTGTAGGCTTTACAATAAATTGTTTGTGACTCATGTCCACGGACATAACACTTGCTTATTCATTTTTATCTAAGACATTAAACCATTCTCTATATAATTTCGGAATAAAATCCACTAAAGATTTACTTCTCAACAAATGGGAGCAACACAAACAACGATATTCTCCATCAGTACTCACGGAACGAACACGTGATTGAGTCAAATTGTAATCACAAGAAATATCACAATCCACAGAAATAATAACTAATCACACACACAGCATTCACACTGGGGTACACGGTAACAGTTTACAATGTTTACAACGATTTCTAGTCCATGAGTGTTAGGCCTACATTTTAATTTTAATCTAAGTCTTAGAAAATTTTTGATGACGGTATCGGGTAAAGAAATACCATTTGCATCAACTAGGAGTGTGATGATGTCAGTATTATAACTTAAATAAAGAAGATAGATTCAACAACGATGCTCGTGAGAATATCAGCGATAGATATCATCGGAGAAAAATTATCGTTACAGAAACGCACAAAACGCAGGTCAAATATAAACGTACACGTTTATGGTTCATGAGTCACGACATAGATCTAGGATGGACAATGAATCTGTTCGGCCGAGTGATCGAACCCAAGAGTGTCTGTGACGTGAATGTCAGCGTAGAATTCCCAAGATAATCATCCAAGAAAGAGTCAAAATCAAGAGAGGGGTTTCTTCTGGAAACACCGGTATTTAATCATGTTAAGATGAGGATGTGTCGCCGTAGTAGTCTGTGATTGGTCAGTGACTTGCACCTGATAGGCTGTTACATTTCATTAGAGTACTGTCAGATGTGACGTGGCCTTGCTCGTTATCGATCGGACGACCTTGGCTTCTCCCAGTGGGTCACGTGAGGACAGCTGGCAGCCTGACACAAAAATCCATAGCGCCCCCTCTCGCTTGGAAAATCCGGTTTCGTGCCAGAGCACTACTCTCTGTAACATGGAGTTGGGAAATTTCCGCCCGTGCTAATAAAATGATAATCTTACACTCGTAGATATTACAAATATTTCTTATATGCCAAATTTGAAGGGGACAATATATAGTATTTGTGTCCGGTAAAAGTACGAATAACATTGGCAACCTACACACAATGGCATTCGGAAGACTTCTACATGAAAATAATTTCCATGTTCACTCCATTCAACCAAAAGGGAGAAACAGGATTCAGATCGCTTTTCTATCTGCCTTACATGCTAACTCATTCTTACAGAGTAATTTTCTTGCCTCACGTAATTTACATGCATTTATTCCACACTCAAACCTATTTCGGATTGGTATAATTAGAGGGGTTGACAAAAAACCTATAGAAGCTGACATATTAGATCTCATTAAAAGTGATATAAAGGTACATTCTGTACAAAGGTTAAATGCTAAGATTATGGAAGAGGGGAAGTTAGTATATGTGCCGACTGGATCAGTCAAAGTTGTCTTTTGTGCGAATCATCTTCCCAAATACGTATTTATTTTTCAAGTTGTGCTAGAAGTTACCACATTTATTTTTTATCCAATTATTTGTGCGAAATGCCAAAGATATGGCCACACTCTAAGAAATTGTCAATCTTCCACTTCTAGATGCAAGAATTGTGCCTTATATCATGCGACAGCTGATGGTCTATCTAATATAATACAATGTTTGCATTGTAATAAGCAACATGTATCGGGAGCGACTGAATGTGAAGTACACAAACGCCAAATTGAAATAAAAAACTAATGTGCCTAGAGAATGCATCTTTTCCTGAGGCTGCTTCACGTCTATACCCACAGAAAATAGCTCCACAAGATACTCTTCAAAATTTTCCCCCCACTACATACTCATGCGACTCCAACTATTGTTGAAGCTCCGCGTAAGCGGAAGTTTACACAGGTTATCGTTCAAGATTTGCCACCCATACCAACACCCGGATATGATCGTATGGGACACATGGAAATTCTGCAACCCTATCAACTTCCTCGGCATGCATCAATACCGGCTCAGCAACATACCACTTCACATCCTCAGCAGATCCCATTTACATCAAGACAACACTTATCACAGCAAGCGGTAAACCCAGCAGCTTTGCCCTCTCAACATGATACGCAAAAGGACCAAGTCATACATTACCTACGTACGTTCATGTTGCTACTACCACCATTAATTAAGGACCAACCGAACATATTATCCATAATTGGACACTTCTGCGACAGCCTACAGCTCCTATTCAATAAAGACTATGAAGGTAATTCAATGGAATGCTAGAAGTATTCGGAATAAATATCATGAATTGCGAATATTGATCAAAGAAACAACACCGGATATAGTAGTCCTCCAAGAAACATGGCTTGTGCCCGATAATGTTTTTTCCATACCTTCTTTCCAAATTGAACGCATAGACGCCCCGGGGTGTGATGGAGTAGCATTTTTAACACTTTAGCGTCGACGTGTACATTTGCTTTTTTCGTGGTAAACTGCTGAAATGCGACATACATTTTTCAGGTTGTTGTCAGCTACGGATGTTCGTAATTTCATTCGAAGATGATAATCAGAAACATAATTCATGTTCAAAGTTACTATTTTTGTGGCTTCCCATTGGGGTGACATATGGTTAACAGGTTGACTATGCAACAGAGAAAGCGCACGTGACAGCCTTTTTACCTTTGTTGTTGTGGAACACTGTGCTCTGTGTTGTGAGCTGTTGATTTACTTGCATTTCAATGAGTTTCTTGTAATTTACAGTTTTGTGACAAGAATTTAATTCCTGTTATGTGTTTCTGTGTTGAGTAAGCCATGATTACCGATAGAGAGATAGAAGAACAACTTGAAAAGTGTTCGAATGTTGAATCAAGAGATGTTGACATTTAGGATTTGCAATGTGATGCCACCTTTTCCAAGTCGGAATTCGACAGTAGTTTGTGTAGTGAGGACACTTGCAAAGATTCCGGTGCTGCATCGGGCAATGATTCAACCAAATCACCATCCAGTGAAAATTACTGGGGAACATTCTCAGGTTTGCAGGAACATTGTATTTATTTACGCGTAGCCCCGGTTTACAATTTCATCTGAGTGCTAAATCTCAACCAGTATGTAAGAATAAAGCAATAATAAACTCCAATCCACATTATTTTCCTTGCCATTAATAACTGAATTCTGATGGTTGCGTATGTCACCCCAGACGGGGTGACAAATGTCAGAGAAATTCCCCTGTCTATTGTGCAATGCACAGCATGCTGAGAAAGGAATGGGCACAGCGCTGCATTCTATGAACACTTTACGTGAACAAGCAATGCATTACAACAGCGAATGGTAGCGCTAGTCACCACGAGGGGTGACACGCTATATTTTGTATGAGGGTCCATCACCCCACAAGGGGTGACATCGTCTTCAAAGTGTTAATACATCAACATTCACATATCAGCTATTTCATACCCAATATCAAATAACTAACATATATGTACTTGGTATTATAACTAACAATACCCATGTCATAAATATATATTGTCCACCTGATCAATACATATCATATAGGCAATAGCAACAATTTTTTCAACTATTCCATGACACCAGCCAACTACTTATTTTAGGGGACATGAATATTCACCCTACACAATGGGGTTCCCAAATAGATTCACCTAGGGGAACTAACTTCTTAAAAGCGATACAGCAAAGTAACCTAGTCATTCTCAATGATGGGTCACCGACCAGACTAACCTCCCCCCTAGAGCACCAACACAGTAAAGTGGATATTTCATTATGCAGTTATAATATAGCATCCACAACTACCTGGCGTACATTAGGTGATACCCATAGCAGTGATCACTATCCAATATTTATCACTCATGGTTCCGGATCAATAGTGAAACCCCATGGTTCAATAAAGTTACGAGTACAACACGCTCGTTACATAAGTTGGATCCCGAGACGTTCAAGATATTTATACTCAAACAGATTGAAAAACATACAGTCGATGAGTTTAATTACAATAAGCTCTATCAAATTATATATCAATATCTTGAATGTTATCACCCATTTAAACCAACACCAAATGCACACTCCCACAATATTGGTGGCCTCAGATGGTGGGATGATGAATGACACCACCTAATTCTTAAACGGAAACGCCTTTTTAAAATCTATCGGAAAACATTAAACATAGCGAACTATATTCGCCTGAAACGCCATATTGCTGCATTACGTCGCATATACCATCAGAAAAGACGCAAAGCTTGGCAAACATTTATCAATTCTTTCCATAAATATATATCAGTAACAAGTTTATGCAACGCGGTCAGAGCACTGTCGCGTGTCTCCACACAAATCACTAGACTTTTAATTCAGCCAGATATATTGGGACAATTCGTTTACTCATTAACTCCGAATACGGTTGTCCCACAATTTGTCCCTAAAAGCAACGGTTCTCCACTACCATCTTCAGTTTTGCTACAGAACATCACCCTACGTGAACTTACAGCAACGTTACAAAAATGTAAAACATCCACACCTGGTCCGGATTACGTTAATTACACGATGATAAAAGCACACCCCAATCACGCCTTACAAGCACTTTTAATCACTACAGCCAAATCCTGCAAACCTCTACCCCTCCAGACGGCTGGAATGTTTTTCTTAATACCTATTCCCAAACCACGGCTATCGTTGAATGATCATAAGAATATTCGTGATATAGTATTAGCATCTTGTATACGCAAAACATTTTCAAAATAATACTTCAACCTTTTTTTATGGTGCTTAGAATAGCATAAATTAGTTCCCAACTACCAATATGCATATTTTAAAGGTCACAGTTCAAAAGATGCCATTAATATACTAATAACTGACATATTGCTTGCTAAAACACGCAAATACCTAACAATTGCAATCTTTCTGGATATACGGGGGGCGTTTGAATCCGTCCCATTGCATATGTTATGGACCGCATTATCATCCAAAGGCATTCCTACTTCGTTCATCACACAACTCCGAAACCTCCATACATACAGAATGCCTATAATAAAACACCTTGATTCTCCACCTATTTCACGTCAGGCTACGGGCGGAATTCCACAGGGCGATATTTTTAGTGGCATATTATTTGCCTTGTATCTCTCAAACCTAGAACAACTTGTCATACAATATGCACGTATCTTACTCTATTACTACATATTCGCCGGCAGTACCTTGCTTCCAAGTACCTACTACGTCGTTTAATAACAGTTTCTAATCCTATTGTACCGAAACTCCAACTACTGTATGAAAGATACAATTCATATAATAAAAGAGATAAAAGAACACCTGCCCTAATAAGCGTATTCCAACATGTATCGACATTAAAAACCAATATCATAAGGAGCGCAAACCTTCCCCATTAAACGGTATCGTATGAAGTAGTCCAATACTACCCAGATACTATAAAAGCTACAACTACTAGTTTTTCACTCCTGCAGTATAAAACCTCTACGTTTTCATCAACCTCGAAAAAACTTCGTTTATGGTACTCTAATATTGGACATAATTTCTATACCGATGGATCTAAGAATTCCTGGGCAGTAGGCGCAGCGTTTTATTATGAAAAAATACAAGACATTGAACTATATAAACTTCACCCGGATTTCTCTATATTCACAGCAGAACTTACAGCGATTAGACAAACACTCCTGTATATAACAAACAAAGCAATTCCGAATGCCAATATCTTCACAGATTCTTTATCAGCATTACAATCGATCCAGTCCTCTAAATTCACGCTGAACTGGTATGTTTATTATGTTAAGCAGCTACTATATGGCCTACATAATACTAGTACACAGATTACAGTTATATGGATTCCGGCGCATAAAAATATTCCCGGTAATGAAAAAGCGGATAAAGCTGCCAAAAAAGCATCACTACTCAACACCCCTCCAATGACATTTATCACTCCAGTAACTGATCTAATTCCAATACTAAATAAACTTCAAAAATCAACATGGCAACAGTTCTGGAATGAAACTGCAAGAATAAAAGCGAAATACTATCACAGAATACAACCCTCTCTCCCACTCCAACACTTGTATCAAAGAACAACATACAGACTGCGCCATATAATAAGTATTATTAGGCTACGTTTAACCATGCGCTTACGCCAATGTATAAGTATCCATTCAACATTGTCAACCAACCGACATGTCAGTGTGGTTCAAATGAGGCGGGGGCAAATAACCTTATTCTACAGTGTCCGTTATATATTCAGGCTCGAATGCGGTTACTTACAAGTCTAATACGTTTACGACTACCGCTTCCAACAAGTATTCATTGTCTTGTTTACAACCCGACACCGGAGGTAATATACATAGTAAACAGATCTTTAGATGATACGAAAATCATATTATAAGAAATTCCAACCGGTTAGCGTTTTCATTAATAGTTGTATCATTTAAAATGTCGTACTTCACACTGCCGAATACACCTAGTTAAGATTTGATTCGATTCTGTTTAATATTCAAGTCCAATAGGCTCTGAGACCCTTGTTCGCACTGCTACTGTCATTTGTCGACTATATCGCATCATTCGGTGTTCGGCTGTTGTGCAGTGCACCCGTCACTGGAGGAGCGGCTTTTTAATGTCTGTAGATAAGTAGAGTGTTTTGTGTTTGAGTTTGTATCCTAGTAATTATTCCCTTGTAGTTTTTTCGGTGATAGTATAGTGTATCACCTTTCGGTGTATTATGTCTGTAGATAGTGGAGGTGGCCCTTTAGGAAGACCTCCTGATATTGGCAATGATTCCATGAGTGAGGACTTACAAATGGACGCTAGAAATACTGATACCCAAAGAGACAGTTCTCAAGATACAATACGTGACATGGATCAACGTCAGCACGTTCCTGTACCTATATATTCTAACACTCATCTGGGTCCCTACATAGTATACGTAGAATCGACCGAGTCTCAAAATAAAATAGGACTTATTCACCCTATGACTCTGGGTCGAATTTTCTATGAGAGGCAAATTGGTGAATTCACGGCCATCCATAGGAAGGGAAGAAATAGGATCCAGATTACTTTCATGTCTAGTAAGGATGCAAACGCCTTTCTTTCACATCCTATACTTAAGGAAAAGAAATTGAAAGCTTTAATTCCGTCCTCGAATATTCATCGAGTAGGGGTAGTACGGGGAGTAAACACTACTATTTCCGAATCCGACATTCTAACCTATTTAGAATCGCCATATCCTGTAGTGAAAGTACAACGATCATCGAAAGAGGGAAAACAGAATATATCCCTACAGGTACTGTGAAGGTTGTATTTGAAGGTCAACATCTTCCGAAAAGTGTTTCCATGTTTAAGGTCATTTTAGAGGTTCAGGCTTTTATCTCCTCCCCCTTATTATACAAACGCTGTCAGCGGTATGGACATACCGCTACGAATTGTCGTTCAAGGGAGCCGGGATGTGGTAAATGTTCCCTTAATCACACTAACGAAGATTGCACTCACCAACTACTTAATTGCGCTAACTGTGCAGAAAAACACCTTGCGGGGGCTTAACGATGTGAAATCCACAAACAACAGAAAAAAATCAAAAAAATTATGAGTGTTGAAAACAAATCACATTAAGAAGTGTTCCGAGGGATCTGAGAAACAGCAGAGGTGAAAGAAGGTGCGAGCTAGAATGGGTCAAACTACAAAGCTGAGATATTGATTAAAATTGCATTAAAGGTTATATTTTCGAAAATAGCAAAACTTAACAATTTTCACATAGAATTTCAAAGTTTGACTAATGACTACAAGTTAACAAATCAGGTACAAGATCAGGAAAAGCCAGGATCTAGAGATAATTTACCAATCTGGGCTTCAAGCCCCAAGTTTTACTATTTTTGAGCTCAGAGCTCACAACCACATATTTACAAAAGGGCAGAAATCCCCTAATAACCTAGAGCACTAGCTCCCACCTAGCAATGCCAAGCCTCTCTGAGGCACATTTCCAATACCAAAGAGCTGACCCGCTCTTAGTTTCCAAGTCTATTAAAGGTAATACCGGCTTTACACAAATTGCCATCAAGACACAGCTTACATCAAATGAAACGGGGGTATCCCGTACCCAACCTACTGGGCCTCAGTGGAAAAAGAACAGATTAAGTAAATTGCCCAAAATACCAAGATGAATGGAGGCGTTGCTTGCACTCCTACATGAAGCCTTTTAAAACCTAAGAGGCACTAGGCCGATGAAACAGGGGCTATTCCCAAACTATGGAGGTGACTCGTATAAAAAATTTAAAACATTACAGAAAGGAAGAAAAACAGTTACAAAACGTAGTCACCTAAACTAGTATGAAGGGGAGCTCGAGAGGGTAAAGCACTCTCTATCCCCGAATTACAGTTAAAGATATTTGAAGTTTTACAAAACGATGGGAGATTACATGTTTATTACATAGGAAAGGTTTCGGACCTTCCCCGCGGATTAAACTGCTGAGCTAGCAAGAAATAAAGATGTTAAGTGGCCATTACCTTGTTGAAGAGCTGCTGCCGGATGAAAGAGCGCTTCCCGCCTCCTGCTACACTTCCATTCACTATGCTAGATGTTGTTCGAGTGGCCGAGAGACAGGAAAATCAGCAGTTTTTAAACTCTCGGGGAAGATTCGAGACCTTTCATGAATAATCAACCCACACCCTCTTTCTTTATTAGTCCGTCTTGAAATTACACTCAAAGTCGGAGAAGAAATACATGATTGGTCAAAAATTAATTACAAAAATTCTGGATTGGCTCAATTCAAAACAGGCGGAAAGAAAAGATTAATATTACCTACCCTCAAATGAAAGAACGAACTTTAGTAAGGAGAAAACTTATGAATACAAAATTTCTTCAAAGGGTTCCTTTACTTCGCACCAGGGTGCATAATCATAGTTTTCTTGTAGAGACATCTATAAGAGAATGTCCACACTTCCTGATCAATGGAAAACAAAGCAAGTTGAACTCCACACAGTATTGACAACATCGTAATCACAAAATTTAATGTAGTGGCATCTTCTGAGAAAGTAATGAGTTAATCCAGTTATTAAAGTTCAGAGTTTCTCCTGTAGAGGATTACTTATTGGCGCAATATTTAAATTTGCGGCGTAGAGGTGTACCCGCCGGTACAAGAAGTAAAATACTATTTTGCCCCATTAGAGTCCATATCCAATCCCCTTATGATGGCCCAAAATTTATCTCCTTTACTTAATAGAAATTCCCAATCGGAAGAAACTTTCCCTCGAAAGCGTAAATTTACTACGGTGGTTAGTAACCCTCCCCGCCCACCTGTTAAACCAGGTTATGACAGGACAGCATATCTGAATTTGATAAGCAATTTTAATGCCCACAATTCTCTTTGGGGGAGCATATCTAGTTGCCCCAAAGGGAGAAATATTGAAAACATCACCGTAAAACAGGAACTGGTTATCCTCAACGGCGGCACTCCTACTCGTCTAACAGCTCCTAACATTAATACAAGTGCAGTAGGCCTCACTATTTGCACAGTTGATTTAGCACACAAAACAAATTGGAGTGTAAATTATGATACCCATCAAAGCGACCATTTCCCCATACTAATAGATATAGGCCCAAAGGTTCACAGGAATGTCTCTCACTTTACTGCGTCCCGTAATCTCCGCTCGTTTGATTCTGACTTATTCACGACCTTTCTCGCAGATAAGATACGCTCTAAACTTCCAGATCCACATATTCTAGACTGATCTACTATTACACTTTATTCATTCTTATTTAGATACCTATCACCCCATTAAACACAAGCAGAATTTTAAAACTCAGAACAATTCTATTCGTTGGTGGGACTCCGAATGCGCTTCTTTAGTACGTTGAAGACAAACTGCCTTAAAAGCTTATAGAACATCTGGCACTTATGATCACTATATTCAGTTTTAAAAATAGTCGCTTCTATACAGTCTATTTTAATGAAAAACGACGAACAGTGTGGAAGGTATTTGTCACATTTCTCAATAGACAAACTCCTATCAAAGATATATGGGCAGCCATCAATAATCTAAGTAATGCTCACACAAATTTTGTTTCTCAATCGGACCCTAATGGAATTGCCAAATTTTATCACCAACTAACACCAGATTACGTGGAACCTTCTTACGAATATAGTTTTATACATGCCTCCGCGAAATGTTCTAGTCTATTACAGAAAATCTCCCCCCATGAACTCGATATGGCACTCGAACATCGAAAAGATACTAGTCCGGGCAGAGATTCTATAACTTATAAAATGTTTAAGTATCTACCGTCCCACGCTAAGAAACGCTGGTAAATAAATTTAACGCCAAACTCGATAGCCATGCAATTCCTATCGATTGGAATGATTTTCAAATTATACCAATATTAAAAAAGGTAGACATCCTCAAGTCGCAAACGGGTATAGAGGGATCGCTTTGGGATCCTGCCTTCGTAAATCTTGCTCCGTCTTCTATGGTGTTTAGAATATTATAATATACTACCAGTTTATCAGTTTGGGTTTTTGAAAGACAGAAGTACGACAGACGCTCTTAACATATTTTTACATACTTATTATTCGCTCGAAGTCTAGATGACGTTTTGACGGCTATGTTTCTCGATATAAAGGGAGCATATGATAATGTGGATATCGGAGTACTTCTTGCCAAATTACATAAATGGCAATTTCCTATTCCGTTTTTTAATATCATACGGCAATTATTCACTAATCGTCACATTTTTATAAAGAACAATGCACAGATTCTCGATTCTAGGTACACTTCCAAACGTCTCCCACAAGGTGACATTTTGAGCCCAATCTTATATCTGTTATATACCTTTGACTTAGAGCGGGTGATTTCTCAACAGGCTAGAATCCTACAATATGCTGACGATGTAGTTATATATTCCATTAAAGAATCGGCAATCGAATCCCGTACTACCATTGAACTTACACTAACGATCCTCCATAGATGGCTTCTACATCATAATTTAGAAATAGAATATCAAAAATACTCTGCAATGATTTTTACGAGGAAACGAAATTATGATCATACGCCAATAATCTCTGGCTCCAATGAGATTAGTATCCAAACTTCGATCAAATATTTAGGAATTAAAATTGATAACAAAATTACTCTGGAAAGACCATATCGAATATATTTTTCCAAATTAGAAACTAAATATCATATCATTAAACCTCTCACTAAACGCACCTGGGGATCGGATCCATATGTCCTTCTTACGGTATATAAAAATATCATCCGGTCAGTATTCGAATATGGCTGCCACTTTCTTGATATGGCATCTACTAGCCACCTACGCAAACTTGATACCTTTCAGTTTAAAATACTCCGATTAATAATGGTGGCTATGTCTTCCTCCCCAACAAACGCACTTTTAGCTGAAGCATCAGAACCGCCATTAAAGTTTCGACGACGACTACTCGCCAGCAAATATATTCTAAACAAATTAAATAAATATCGCCACCCAATCCTCCCGAAACTACAGCTGTTACACGAATATTATCAAAACCGGAATGTTAATGAAGAACATCAACCGGCTCTATTATGGGCATTTAACCAATTCGGTCACTTTCGTACTAGTATGGTACAAACATTAAACCACCCGATATACTCTATACCTTTTCGAGCTAGTACATTTAAACCCGAAGTTCTTCACACTTATCTTCGAAAATCGTCCTCCAATACTACGAACGAATAGTCATGTCATGAACAGTCTATTTCAATTTGCGTTAAGTAACCACGAGCAGTATATCACTTTCTACACGGATGGATCAAAGTATCTATCTCCAATTGGTGTAGGCGCTGCATTTTACTCACCACAACTGGATGTGATAAAAAATACACTCTCCCACACCTAGCTTCTTCTTTCACGGCCGAAATATCCGCAATCCGCCAGGCTTTATTGTACATAAAATATTCCGGAATATTAAAAGCTCTAATTTGTACTGACTCCCTAAGCACTTTGATGGCTTTAGACAATCCCGAACATACAAATAATTGGTACATTCAAAATTTACGCAAATTAAGTTATGGCTTGTCCCTCCGTATTGTTAAGCTACTTTTCGCGTGGATTCCGGGCCATTCTGGAATACAAGGCAACATCACAGTAGATACCCTAGCCAAAGAGGCAGCACTGGGTATCGGATTAGAATACTACATCGCAGTTCCACACACAGACGTATGGGAAAAATGTCGTCACTTCATCCGAGATCAGTGGAGTGCAGAATGGCGCCGAACATCACAGACTAAAGGTAAGCACTTATTCACGCGTATGCCTGACATTCCTAAGAAACCGTGGTTCGCGTTTGGTAACTACACTCGGCGTCATATTACTACAATCATACAGCTCCGTTTAAATCACGTATGAACGCCCGCACACCTTTATCGCCTTATCTTATCGAAAGTAACTCTTGTCCATGTGGACAAGCACGCGGTACTTTAAATCACATCTTTTTTCAGTGTCAGACATATGAACATCAACGTCGCGAGTTTATAGCTGAGCTTCTTAACGCGGGTTACCAACTGCCGTTAAATGTTTCGTGTTTGGTGTAGCAACCGACTTTTCGCGTTGTAGACTTAATACTCAATTTTTTAGTTACCTGTAACATCCAGTTGTAACCTTTTCCTTTTCTCTAGGTACGTACTTTCACATCCCAACCCTTATTTGTGGTCCGGTCTAGGTTTTTTGTAGTAAGACGTCGTGATAGACCACATAGACGTGAAGAATTAGAACCTTGTGTCCCAGTGTTTTGGTGTTATGCCGTGATAGGTTAGCCTAAATAAGTTTGTAATTTCCTATGTTTCATCATTACCTGCTGTGATTAGCTTCCTTAAATAGCTAACCCTACTCTTTTGTAGTGTATTAATATCTTCTAAGTTGGCACCTCTCCTAGACAATAACTAACCCGCAAACCAGTGATTGGACGTAGTGTCTTACGACGATGTCCAACAACTAACCAAGAAGAAGAAGACTATATCACATCGGTCGTGGTGCGTTGTTCTTTTGTTAGAAAGATCCAAAATCAGTAGGTAATAGAGATGGGCGAAGTTGTTCTTTTTTCGGAACAGTTCCGGTTGTCCCGGTTCCGAAAAAATACTGTGCTCCGAATAACAGTTCCAAAATAACAGTAAAAGGTTTAGGCAGTGGGGAATTAGAAAATATGAACTAACCTCGTAAATGCCCATTCTGAAATGTCTTAATGTCTGTAGAGAACGCTGAAATATGGTTTATATCACAAAAATGGGTATTAATAAATCCTGAGAAAGAAACACCTTTATTAAATTAAATTTTCAAGTGTGATCTGTTGTTAAATGTCTAATTTTTCAGGTACGTTATAGCCTATTAAATAAATTCGTTTCGACAGACAAAATAACAGTAATAGATTAACTAAGCAGACAGCTACCAGTAAAACATGAAATATTTAGGCCTTGTTCAATAACATTTGGTATATATAAACAAATTGCAGTGAATAGCACAACACAAACAGCCGTAAACCGCGCTAAAAGAACACTTTAACGATGCACGTGGTTTCACGCAGCAAGAATTCGCTGTCTGTCAAAATGCTGACTAAGATGCGCAACTCTATGTCTTGCAGTTTCATATTTTGTGGGTTCCTTCCCCTTCCATTGATGCTCCAGTGCAGTCAAGTTTCAAAGAACTTCGAAGCCAGTGCAGAGAAATAGCACTCACGTTCGCCCAGAGTCGGAACAATCAGCCAACCAGGGAAGCGGAACACGCGCGGTTCTCAAACACCTAGACCAATCAGGACCGTTGGATTCGTTCTTGGACCAATCCCGGTGAGTGCAGGCGATACGGAACACAGTTCTTTCGGAACAGGGTTTGCTAGACCAGTCCCGCCAAGTGCAGGCGATACGGAACACTGTTCTTTCGGAACAGGATGTTGCTAGACCAATCTCGCCGAGTGTACAGTAGAGCCCCCTTTCATGAAACATTTTTAACTAATATTATTAGTAAGAAACCAATAATATTAACTAATATTATTAGTATTACGTTTCTTATAAGTATTTGGTGATAATATTAGTTAGGCCTATTAGTTTATAAGTAAATATTATTAGTAGATATTCCTAAATATTTGTAAACAGTTTCAAAGACAATGTGACTAATAGAAGTTACTCATATTATTGGGATTATTTCCATGAGTGTATTTCGACTCATAATCTATATTATTAGTGAAACCAACGGAGTGGACCGAGCTCGATAGCTGCTGTCGCTTAAGTACGGCCAATGTCCAGTATTCGGGAGATAGTGGGTTCGAACCCCACTGTCGGCAGTCCTGAAGATGGTTTTCTGTAGTTCTCCATTTTCACGCCACGCAAATGGCTGTACCTTAATTAATGCCACGACAGCTTCCTTCCTACTCCTAGCCGTTTCCTGTCTCATCGTCGCCACAAGAGCTATCTGTGTCGGTGCGACGTAAAGACAATAGCAAAAAAAAGAAGCAAAGTGAGTGGTATTTTAATATTGTAAATATCAGTGAACTGGTTGACTCTGATTCAAATAGTGGTGAGGACCGAATGTATATTCACTGTCCAATAAATGTTAGTCCAAGAACAGCCTGTACTGGTGGGGGACAAACACATGAATACAATGAGAGATTTACGTTGGATTACAGAATCTGAATATGTGATTGATAGAAGAATGCAAGGGATGAAGCACTAACCTCAAAACAGTAGCTTCAGATTGCATTCAACTGGTTAGGTAGTGGTGCACAGTAGCATTCTGTTTCTGATATACATGGTTTTTAAAGAACGACAGTCTGCAGAGTTATGTCAGCGCCAGATGACACCCTTCCTCAAGATGTCGCATGTTGGTTGGCTGACTATGGCGAAGTGCTGCATTTGTCATATTCACTGAACTTGGCGGTATTCGTTTAGTTTGTGGAGTACTTGGTGGAACGCCAAAAATTAATGCACCAAGTGCGTATGAACCAGTATTTGCTGATCGGTATGGGAAACATTCCTTGAATGTAATGCTCATATATGGGCCAAATTTAGAATTATACAGTTGATAGCGTAGTTTGGCGACCACAGCGTCATAGCTGAGTCCCGGCATTGCTCTCACTTACTTGTGTCACTTCCACCTATCCGACCTCCCTTGGTCAACTCTTGTTCTTTTCTAACCCCGATGGTATAGGTTGCGAGGCCTAGAGAGTCTTCATTTTCACGCCCTTCGTTGCCCCTATCTTTCGTTGGACGATACCTTCTTTTATCGAAGTATAGGATCCCTTCCATCATATAGAGTATCATATAGAGGATGGTTGCCTAGTTGTACTTCGTCTTAAAACAATAATCATCACACCACCACTAAGAATTATATTATGTTGTGCGAATTGGCCTGGTAGTGTCAACGATGCTAGGGCTCTGAGGCTAAGTGACTTGGACAATAAGATGACTGATGGTTGGAGACCTTTTCCTGGTGCAGTTCTGCTCGGAGACTCAGTCTATCCTTTTATGCTCCGCTTATACCACCGGTAAACCAAGATGTTGCTAGTCCATCTCAACAGAGATTTTTAAGAGCATGTAAAAAATCAAAAAGCAATGAGGATTATAGAGTGTGCAATAGGCTGTAACACAAAAACTCATTTCTTCTCTCACATTACTTTAAATCTTTTTACCGGTACCCATTCTCCTATGTTCCGAAAGTCAGAACAACGAAAATATCAAGTGACCCTTTTGAACATATGGATTAATATCCAGTTATAGTCAAGCAATAGCCTACTGTTGGGAACTAACACAAACCAAGAACATATGCAACAAACCGATTCTAACCTCCAATTGGATCAGCTGACTAATTAACTAATATTATGAGTGAAGACATTTTATTAGTCATGTATACATCTTTATAAAACAGAATTTGGTTAAACAATAACTATTTTTATGAGTTCTAATATTATCAGTTAATTTTATGAAACAGGGTGATGGAGAAAACTGTTCCTTCCGAACAGGGTGTTGGTAGACCAGTCCCGAAGAGTGGAGGCGATACGGAGCAGAGTTCTTTGGAAAAATGATGCTGCTAGACCAATCTCGCTTGAGTGCAGACGACACGGAACACTGTTCTTTCGGAACAGGATGTTACGGTGTAGTGTTCACTTAGAGACCAGTTCCGAGTTCGGAACAGTTCCAAAATAACTGCTGTGTTATTTTTGCCCATCTCTAGTAGGTAAGGTTTAGGGTAACTCGTCGTTAGTCATAACACACGTTCTTGGTAATTTTCACATACACATTGAGCAATATATCCATTACAACCCTCTGATTTGTGTTATCCTATCCTCAATAATAGATCCTTTAAGAGTTGAGTAATATTCTATGTCCATCCCAATTGTAGACCCGTTCTGTATGTCATGTAGCAAGACGCCAAGATTGGTCATTTCGGCGTGAAGATATAGTACCTTGTGTCTACGTGCTTACTCGTAAGCCTATTCCACTTATACCCACATGAAGTAGATTTTCACTCCTACTAGTGATCACTGTACTAAAGTAATTTCTGAATAGTTGCATTACTTCCACATACCAAAGTACGATCCCTACATGGTAATAACCAAGAAATTTATAGTTTTAACAGCTTTAAAAACTATGAGGTAAAGTGATTATTAGTCACCATAAAAAGTGGTTTTGAGTGTTGTGCTGTGTTTCATACATACAGTACTGGAACTGGGTGTTAGTTAAATACTGAGCCCAATGATGCATTAAGCAGAAGAAGAAGAAGAAAAAGAAAATAATGAAGAAAGAAGAAGAAGAAGTCGCAGTGCACACGTCTCTCTCCGGTCACTGGTGCAGCGGCTTTTCACGTCTGTAGATAAGTAGAGTGCTTTGTGTTTTGTATCCTAGTAATTCTTCCCTTGTAGTTGTATAGGTGCTTGTATAGTGTAATCATCTTTCGGGGTACTATGTCTGTAGATAGTGGCGGTGGCCCTTTAGGCAGACCTCATGATAATGGCAAGGATGCCATAAGTGAGGATTTACACATGGACGCTAGTAACACGGATACCCAACGAGATAGTTCTCAAGATACAATACGTGACATGGATCAGCGCCAGCCCGTTCCTGTATCTAAATATTCTAACACTCATATTGGCCCCTACATAGTTTATGTGGAATCGACCGAATCTCAAAATAAAATCGGACATATTCATCCTATGACTCTGGGTCGGATTTTCTATGACAAGCAAATTGGGGAAGTCAAGGCCATTCATAGGAAGGGACGCAATAGGATCCAAATTACTTTCATGTCTAGCAAGGCTGCAAACGCCTTTCTTTCTCATCCAATTCTGAAGGAAAAGAAATTGAAAGCTTTTATTCCGTCATCGAATATTCATCGCGTAGGAGTAGTACGGGGAGTAGATACTACTATTTCCGAATCCGACATTCTCACCTATTTAGAATCGCCATATCCGGTAGTGAAAGTACAACGTCTAAACCGTCGATCCTCCAAAGAGGGAAAAACTGAATATATTCCTACAGGTACTGTGAAGGTTATATTTGAAAGTCAACAACTTCCGAAAAGTGTGTCCATTTTTAAGGTCATTTTAGAGGTTCAGGCCTTTATATTTTCTCCTTTATTATGCAAACGATGTCAGCGGTATGGACATACCGCCACTAGTTGTCGTTCCAGGGAGCCGAGATGTGGAAAATGTTCACTAAATCACTCTACCGAAGATTGCACTCACCAAGTAGTTAAATGCGCTAATTTTGCAGAAAATCACCCTGCGGGGGCTGAACGTTGTGAAATCCACAAACAACAGAAAGAAATTAAACGCATTATGAGTGTTGAAAACAAATCATATTTCGAAGTAAAAAACTATTTTGCCCCATTAGAGTCCATATCTAACCCCCTTATGATGCCCCAACATTTCCCTCCTTTACCCACTAGATCTTCGCAATCGGAAGAAACTCTCCCTCGAAAGCGTAAATTTACTATGGTAGTTAGTAACCCCCCCCCCCGCCCACCTGACACACCAGGTTATAACAGGGCATCATATCTGAATTTAATTAGTAATTCGAAAACGGTTCCAGAACATTCTGGCACTCCAGTCGTGCGTTTGATACCTGCTACTCCTACCGAGACTGCATCTACATCACGGAAGCCACGTCCTCAAAGGCAACCTTCGGATCCCCACGCGCCAATATCGGCATCTCCCTCTGTCATGGCTTTACATTGTAAATCAAACGTTAATTCTAATGAACAATGTCGAAACGCCTTTAACAAATTTGCAGATATACTCGCAGAAATGGGCCCAAACGTCCCATGGAAGCATAAGTTAAAATCAGTATATGATGAGTTTCTTCTATACGTGGGACCTTCCCCTACTGCCAAGTAAAACATGCGGATACTGCAATGGAATTGTAGGAGCATATTAAATAAGAAACATGAATTAGTGAGTTTGATAAATTCTTTTGATCCTGCGGTAATTTTATTGAGCGAAACTTGGTTGAAATCTCATTTTCATTTTCGTATGAAAGGTTTTACGGTCATACGGCATGATGCACCCATCTCTGGAGGTACATGCATTTTACTCAAACAAGACATCTACTTTCAGGAAGCTCCATTAAACTATATCATACCGGGCACTCAAGCCCTTGTAGTAAAAATTCAAGATTGGACCGTGGTTTCAATATACTGCCCGCCGTGGATAAAAGGTAACTATGTCCAATGGGACAAATTTTTTTCACAATTCTCACAAAACAACACCCTCATCGGTGATGATTTTAATGCCCACAATCCTCTTTGGGGGAGCATATCTAGTTGCCTCAAAGGGCGGAATATTGGAAGAATCACCGTAAAACAGGAAATGGTTATCCTCAACGACGGTTCTCCTACTCGTTTAACAGCTCCTAACATTAATAAAAGTGCAGTAGATCTCACTATTTGCACAGTAGATTTGGCACATAAAACAAATTGGAATGTAATTTATGATACCCATCAAAGCGACCATTTTCCCATTCTAATAGATATAGGCCCACAGGTTATCAGGAATGTCTCTCACTTTACTGCATCCCGTAATCTCCGCTCTTTTGATTCTACGCTATTCACGACCTTTCTTGCAGATAAAATCCGCTCTACACTTCCAGCTCCCCATATTCTTGACTATGATCTACTATTATCCTTTATTCATTCTTATTTAGATACTTATCATCCTATTGAACACAAGCGGTTTTTTAAAATGCAGAGAAATGCTATTCGTTGGTGGGATTCCGAATGTGCGTCTTTAGTTCGTCGCAGACAAGCTGCCTTAAAAGCTTATAGAACATCTGGCTCCTATGATCAGTATATCCAATATAAAAAAAATAGTCGCTTCTATACAGACTATTTTTAATGAAAAACGACGAACAGCGTGGAAAGTATTTGTCACATCTATCAATCGACAAACTTAAATCCAACATTTAAGTAATACTCATACAAATTCTGTTTCTCAATCGCACCCTCACGGAATTGCCCAATTTTACCACCAACTAACACCAGATTACGTGGAACCTTCTTATGAATATAGTTTAATACCTTCCTCCGACAAATTTTCTAGTCTATTACAGAATATCTCCCTCCATGAGCTAGATATGGCACTCGAACATCGAAAAGATACTAGTCCGGGCAGAGATTCTATCACCTATAAAATGTTGAAATATCTACCGTTCCACGCTAAGCAAACGCTGCTAAATACATTTAACGCCATACTCGACAGCCATGCAATTCCTGTCGATTGGAACGATTTTCAAATTATACCCCTATTAAAACAAGGTAAACATCCTCAAGACCCAAACGGGTATAGAGGGATCGCTTTGGGTTCCTGCCTTCGTAAAACTTTTCAACGAATCCTCTTGCACCGTCTTCTATGGTGTTTAGAATATTATAATATACTTCCAGTGTATCAGTTTGGGTTTTTGAAAGGCCGAAGTACGGCAGACGCTCTTAATATATTTTTTACAGATTTATTACTCGCTCGAAGTCGAGGTGACGTTTTGACGGCTATATTTCTCGATATAAAAGGAGCATATGATAATGTGGACATTGGAGTACTTCTTGCCAAATTACATCAGTGGCAATTTCCTCTTCCGTTTATTAATATCATACGGCAATTATTCACCAATCGTCACATTTTTCTAAAGACCAATGGCCAGAGTCTCGATTCTAGGTACACTTCTAAAGGTCTCCCACAAGGTGATATTTTGAGCCCTATCTTATATCTGTTATATACCTTTGACTTAGAGCGGGTGATTTCTCAACAGGCTAGAATCCTACAATATGCTGACGATATAGTTATATATTGCATTAAAGAATCGGCACTTGAATCCCGTACTACCATTGAACGTACATTAACGATCCTACATAGATGGCTCCTACATCATAATTTAGAAATAGAATTTCAAAAATCCTCTGCAATGATTTTTACGAAGAAACGAAATTATTATCATACGCCAATTACCTTTGGTTCCTATGAGATTCGTATCAAAACTTCGATCAAATATTTAGGCATTAAAATTGATAACAAATTACTCTGGAAAGAACATATCGAATATATTCTTTCCAAATTAGAAACTAAATACCTTATCATTAAATCTCTCACTAAACGCACCTGGGGATCGGATCCATATGTCCTTTTTATGGTATATAAAAATATCATCCGGTCAATATTCGAATATGGCTGTCATTTTCTTGATATAGCATCTAATAGCCAACTACGCAAACTTGATACCTTTCAGTTTAAAATACTCCGCTTAATCATGGGGGCTATGTCTTCCTCCCCAACGAACGCACTTTTAGCTGAAGCATCGGAACCGCCATTAAAATTTCGAAGACGATTACTCGCTAGCAAATATCTTCTTAACAAATTAAATAAATATCGCCACCCCATCCTCCCGAAACTACAGCTGTTACACGAATATTATCAAAACCGGAATGTTAATGAAGAACATCAACCGGCTCTATTATGGACATTTAACCAATTCGGTCACTTTCGTACTAGCATGGTACAAACATTAAACCACCCGAAATACTCTATACCTTTTCGAGCTAGTACATTTAAACCCGACATTCTTCACACTATCTTCGAAACTAGTCCTCCAATACTACGAACAAATAGTCATGTCACGAACAGTCTATTTCAATTTGCGTTCAGTAGGCATAACCAAGAGCAATATATTACTTTTTACACTGATGGTTCAAAGAATCTATCCCCAACTGGTGTAGGTGCTGCATTTTACTCCCCCCAACTGGATGTGAACAAAAAATACACTCTCCCACACCTCGCTTCTTCTTTCACGGCCGAAATTTTCGCCATACGCCAGGCTTTATTGTACATAAAATATTCTGGAATATTAAAAGCTCTCATTTGTACTGACTCCTTAAGCACCTTGATGGCTTTAGACAATCCCGAACATACCAATAATTGATACATTCAAAATTTACGCAAATTAAGTTATGACTTGTCCCTCCGTATTGTTAATGTATTATTCGCATGGATTCCGGGCCATTCTGGAATACACGGTAACGTCACAGCAGATATCCTAGCTAAAGAGGCCGCCCAGGGTACTGGATTAGACTACTATATCGCAGTTCCTCACACAGACTTATGGGAACACTGTCGTCACTTCATCCACGATCAGTGGTGTGCAGAATGGCGCCGAACTTCCCAGTTGAAAGGTAAGCACTTATTCACGCTTATGCCTGATATTCCTCATAAACCGTGGTTCGCCTTTGGTAACTACACTCGGCGTCATATTACTACAATCATACGGCTCTGCTTAAATCATGTCTGTACGCCTGCTCATCTCTATCGCCTTAATCTTATCGAAAGTAACTTATGTCCATGCGGTCGGGCAGTAGGTGTTGTAAATCATATCTTTTTTCAGTGTCAGACATATGAACATCAACGTCGCGAATTCATAGCTAAGCTTCTTCATGCGGGTTACCAACTGCCGTTAAATGTTTCGTGTTTAGTGTTCCAACCGACTTTTCGCGTTGTAGACTTAATACTTACTTTTTTAGTACCTGTAACATCCAATTGTAACTTTTTTCTTCCCTATAGGTACGAACTTTCGCATCCCAACCCCTATTTGTGGTCCGGTCTTGTTTGTTTGTAGTAAGACGTCGTGACAGACCACACAGACGTGAAGCATTAGAACCCTGTGTCACAGTGTTTTTGTGTTATGCCTTGATAGTTTAGCCTCCATATTATTGGTATTTTCCTCAGTTTCATTATTACCGGCTGTAATTAGCTTCATTATATAGCTAACCCTACTATCTCGTAGTGTACTAATTTCTTCTAATGTTGGCACCTCTCCCAGACATTAATTATCCCGCAAACCAGTGACTGGACGTAGCGTCTTACGACGATGTCCAATACACTGCCTGCTCGATCTGCATCCGATGGCTGCTTATACTGCCTGCTCATTACAACATTTTAACATGGCACTAAATGAAACACTCCGTTTACAAATACCCACAGCAGGTGGCAGCACCAACCGGCTCCAGACCTGTCGGAATGAAATAGCGGGAAATAGGATAGACTGTACTTGTTTTCAGTGAAAATGGTGTACTGCTGCGTGCCTTTCTGCAAATCACAGAAAGGTAAACCTGAATGCCGTGATATTTCATTCCGTGATATATCTTCAAGTACACAATTGCGTCGAAAGTGGTTAAGTATTATATCCAGGGAAGGAAACACCAAGGGAAGTAAATGGAATCCTTCTGATTATTCCGTGGTTTGCAGTCTACATTTCGTAAATGACGATTTCAAAGTGACCAGCAAAACGCGAAAATTAAAAACAGGATCTGTACCCAGCCCTTTCCCTGATTATCCAGCTTAAAAACAAACGCTAATTTCAGCGATGATTAAGAGAAGGGATTCAAGCACAGAGACGTCTAACAAGAGCTCTTCAAACACCATTGCAGAAAATGGTAAGCGTAAGGTTTGAAGTATTACATATTAAGTAATATAATATCTGGGGACACTGTACTGTTAATGTGAAGGTACAAAACAGAATAATATGCTGTCATAGATTCCATTGTCCGCCTCTGTGGTGTAGTGGTTAGTGTGATTAGCTGCTAACGCCGGAGGCCCGGGTTCGATTCCCGAGTCTGGTACGAAATTTGAAAAGTGGTGCGAGGGCTGGAACGGGGTCCACTCAGCCTCGGGAGGTCAACTGAGTAGAGGTGGGTTCGATTCCCACCTCAGCCATCCTGGAAGTGGTTTTCCGTGGTTTCCCACTTCTCCTCCAGGCAAATGCCGTGAGCTTCCTTCATCCTTCCTTGTCTATCCCTTCCAAGGCCCCTGTTCAGCATAGCAGGTGAGGCCGCCTGGGCGAGGTACTGGTCATCCTCCCCAGGGGCATCCCCCCGACCCAGAGTCTGAAGCTCCAGGACACTGCCCTTGAGGCGGTAGAGGTGGGATCCTTCGCTGAGTCCGAGGGAAAAGCCAACCTTGGAGGGTAAGCAGATTAGGATTCCATTACGAGTCTTTTGCCAGCAGTATAAAATCGTGTCAATATACTGCTCTTTTTATTACTATTATTATTTACGGAAGTAGGGCCTATTTAGTTAATTGGTTAATTCCAGTGGCTCGGGGGCTGGGGTGTGTGTGACATCTTCTGCATTAGAAATCATCCTAGGTAGGGCTTTCATCTTCACAGATATGCAAGTCGCCTAATAGTTCGTCTATTATTATTATTCCCTGAGTATGTACTTGATTTACTGGAAGATTTTCGTGAGCCCCCTGAGTCAGTGTGTGTCACTTCGGAAACTGCTTACCAGGGATTAGTGTGTGGTTATTTAGTGCGTGTAATCGAAGAAAAAACAGAATGCAGCACGTGCTTGAATAACGTTTCTACCTCATTTAATTCATCCCCATTGATAGCTGCGCTAGCCCTAGCAACGATTTATTGGCCTAATTATGAGGCTTCAGAAATTTGTTGAGGCGGCTCTATCGTACTGCAAGAAATCTGCAAGTCTGCTCCAGATTATAAAAAAAACATGTTCTATCTTCTTTGTGCCAATGTAAGTTTTTAGAGTGTTTTAGTAACAATAAGCACCAAGAACTTGTGTCAGACACTGTGGTTGGCCAAAGTCGTGAAACCTCTACTTAGTAACGTAGGGAAGTACCATACAGACAAAGTTTCCAGGTTTCCTTGTTCGTCGAAACCTCTTTCTCGAAAAGTGCTGAAGCTATAACTCTCTAGAGCACCACTTTAAACGTAAAATTATTTAATATTTCTCTTACTTTCAGATTTTAAATTTTGCTGGTATGCTTATCTAGTCGTATTCACGCGGTAAATGGGTACGTTTGGTGCTGCCATCTAGCGGCAGATTGTTTGTAAGGCGTGTTACCCGTTTGAGTATGGAATGAGCAGGCAGTTTAAGCAGCCATCGGATACAGATCGAGCAGGCAGTGGTCCAATAATTAACCAAGAAGAAGAAGAAGGAGAAGAAGAAGAAGTCGTGCTCGTTGTTTGTGTTTTGAAGTTGAGGTTATGTGCCTGTGAATTTTTTGATTGAATATGTCACGTACTCTTATGCGCGTTGAACATAAGGAAAAAGTTTGAATGGGGATGTTTCAATTGTCTGAATGTGAAGAACTCGTAATCGACAGAGTTTCTCTCTAGCACTTTAGTGAGTTAACTGGTAATTTGTGCTTGTGCCTTCAAGAAGTTTTCAGAATGCGGAGAGAAACTTTTATGTACTTGTGTTCGTATGCGGTTATGGTTTCGAGTGAAATCGAAGGAGGTATTGTTCATTTCTTATCCTCCTGCCCTCTTTATTTGTTTTGCCATCCAGCTGAAATTTACCGTCATAGCTTTGAGGACTGTGTTACCCAGAATTATTCAGAACATTGAATTGTTTATATTAACAAATACAACGCAATTGGAAAATATCTCGGTGGCAATGGTCACTTACAGTAGTGTAATAATAAAGTAAAGGTAAAACATAATTACCACCTGGCGAGTTGGCCGTGCGTTTAGGAGCGCGCAGCTGTGAGCTTGCATCCGGGAGATAGTGTGTTCGAATCCCACTGTCGGCAGCCCTTAAGATGGTTTTCCATGGTTTCCCATTTTCACACCAGGCAAATGCTGGGGCTGTACCTTAATTAAGGCCACGGCCTCTTCCAACTCCTATCCCTTTCCTATCCCATCGTCGCCATAAGACCTATCTGTCGGTGCGATGTAAAGTAGGCCTACAACAAGCAATGCCATGGAAAGAAAATATTACAAGAACAATTACTAGCTGAACATTACAAGTTATAATAATGTAAAATTAAAACCTAATTACCCAACAACAATAACTACAAAAACAGGAGTACAAGAGGCAGTTCCATGGAAAGAAAACATTAGGGCCTACAAGGAATACTACTAGTTAAACATTCTAAATCCAGCATAATATACAAATTAACACAACTTAAGCATTCCCAGTGCTTAACTCTATGACTTAGAGCTTACTATTAGCTTAACATCGCGGAACTAACGTCTTCAAACCGTGAAGACTACTATGGCATAAGTAATTTTATTCAAAAACAAATTATTGGCATAATAATAATAATTCCTTTAACTTGCCTCATCAAATGAATACTGACTGAGGGGACTTTCCCAGACTGTCTAAAAATTACATTTGCAGTTCCTGTGTTTAAGATTGGAGATGTTATGGATCCAGGCAGTTATTGACCCTAGGGTCTGACACATCCCACTCTGACGAGTCTAGTGTCAGACCTAAGACGAAACGCTGGTTAATACAGCAAACGCCTGAAAAGCCTTACATCTGATATGTTTTTGCCATTTCAATTGTTCCAATCATATCTAAGATAATAGAACATTGTATGAAGGAACAGCTATCTGTATATTTTGAGAAGTATAATTTATTAAATGCTGCACAGTTTCGGTTCAGAACAAATAAATCCACCATTAAAGCCTTAGAAGCTGTTATGACTGAAGTAATTCAAGGCTTTGAGTCGCTCCACATTATAAGTGCTACACTGTTAGACCTCAGCAAAGCTTTTGATTCAGTACCGCACAACATATTAGTAAGTAAGCTTAGCTAATATGGCGTGAAATATTTAGATTTATTATTAATTACATCCTAGCTCAATGACAGGTATCAAATTGTACTGGTAGAAAATCAACGATGTAGGGCTCTCAAAGTAAAAACAGGGGTGGTTCTGGATTCAGTTATAGGAACTTTTCTTTTCCTTGTGTAATTATATAAGTTACATGATGATGTTAGTAAATTACCCTGTAGGTCCATGCTCTATGCAGATGATATTACTATCATAACAAGCCATAGACACTTAAAATATGTTGAGGAGGAAAGGATAGATGTGCTACACAAATCTTCCTCTTGGTTGCAGGCAAATAAACTTATCCTAAATAATAACAAGGCAGATGTAATCTACTTCCATTTAATTAATTCAGGTCTGGGTAATAATATCAAATTTCTGTCAAATTATTGGGATTGTATCTAGATTGTAAATTAACCTGGAACACACACACGCAAAAGTTATGTACAAAACTGGCTAAAGTGATATTTTTGCTTCACAGACTCAAAGGATCAGTTAGCAGTAGTCAGATGATGAGTGAATACTATGCCTTCTTTCACTCACACTTGTCATATGGTACGTCTGGCTCCATGGCTAAATGGTTAACGTGCTGGCCTTTGGTCACAGGGGTACCGGGTTCGATTCCCGGCAGGGGTGGGAATTTTAACTATCATTGGTTAATTTCACTGGGGCTGGGTGTATGTGTTGTCATTATCATTTCATCCTCATCATGACGCGCAGGTCGTCTACGGGAGTCAAATCAAAAGACCTGCACCTGGCGAGCCGAACATGTCTTCGGACACTCCCGGCACTAAAAGCCATATGCCATTTCATTTATCATATGGTACCATGTTATGGGGTAACTCAACAGGGGCTCAAGATGTGTTCAAGTGGCAAAAGTAGGCAATAAGATGTATTAAAGGTAAGGCCACAAGGGAGTCATGTAGACCTATGTTCCAAGACCTTGCAATTATGACTCTTCCCTCGTTATACATTTATCATAGTATACTCAATACTAAAGAAAATCTCATTGACCTAATAACTCGCAGAAATGTACACTCGTATGGTACAAGATATCGGAATTATTTAGATTTACAACATGTTAGGCTGAGGAAAGCACAAGAAAATTATAGGTATAATGGCATTAAATTATTCAACAAACTACCTGCCCATGTAAAGGATATGCCCCTATGTAACTTCAAAAGAACCCTTAAATATTTGTTGACGTCCAATAGCTTCTACTCAGTATCCAAATTTGAAGGAAAATGAACACTGTTTCAAGGTGGGTAATCAAGGCCAACGCCATCCTAACACG
Organism: Anabrus simplex; assembly: GCF_040414725.1. Classification (NCBI taxonomy): domain Eukaryota; kingdom Metazoa; phylum Arthropoda; class Insecta; order Orthoptera; family Tettigoniidae; genus Anabrus; species Anabrus simplex. Next base: position 254,351,774 of record NC_090266.1, read on the forward strand.
TTGGTAAATTAGTAATTATTTATCACTCTTTTGGACGAATAGTGTTATGTTTATTTTAACTCTTGTGTATATAGTTGTATTTATTTACTGTGCTTACCAGCAAACTCTTTGGAAGAAAAAAACGAGTTGGCAGTAATTAAAGTTATGATCTAGGCGAGAGCTGCAAGTCCTTTGTATGAAAGGGAGCATCGGCAAACCGAGTTTGGAGGGAACCTTAGCATTTTTCATGAAGAAGTTAGTGCAAGTATATAAAGTTTTATATTTTGTTTATTATGTTCTGAAAGGCAAATCAATGTTTGTTAGTATGTTTAATGAATGGATATGAATTCTATATGGTAGTCAAAGTGAAAGTTATAAATCATCACATAAATAATGTAGGGTCAGCCATTGGTACACCATAGTAGGACCTTATACCTATACCTGACACTAGTATCAGCTTAGGGTGAAGACATTGTTTTGGTCTGCTTCAAATTTGAAACATTCAGTTTATACTAGCAAGATATAGATAAGGTGGTCATATCATTAAAGCATCAAGTCTATATGGTCTGACACCGTGGTTAGCCGGTCTGAGTCCCGTTGGTCAAAAATTATTTATCCATCAGCCTGTTGGTGGCAGGGTTGGAGAGGTGATGGTATACAGTTTCTAATCACTACATTGCGTGCCAAACACGTGGATTAAATTCTAAACGTCTCCACAATGCTCATGTGGAGTGGAGCTGTCAGCGGAGGGATGGCATGGAATGACATTAGTAGACGAGTAAGTTTGAGTGGTGTCTTTAAAAGTTGGAAAAGCTCATTGAAGTAATCTTCCTGTTTTTCTTCTTTTTATTATTAATACTTTCCACTTTTTCAGACTCATTTTGGTCACAGTGCTATAGTTCTGCCGCATTCTCCTTTCTGTTTATCTACAGTTCCTGTATACTGTAGTTCCTGTTTCTTATAGTTGACTTTATTTTGCTTTTCTTTTCCATAATAGGACTTGTTAGGCATGAAGCTCATTGCTGTTGGCGGCATAATTGTACCTCACAATTTTGTATCCACTAAGGGATACGGGTCCTGCTTTTTCTTTCTTAATCTGCAAGGGGTCGCATCAGCAGTGTTGCGTGATGGGTCACGCGTGGGGAGTATATAACACCTGTATTTGTAGCAAAATGCATATTATTTAAGGAAAATATGTCGATGAAACAAAATGCCAGTTTTTCTTGCAAAACTACATTGTATTGTGCAGTGGTGGCTCATGATTAATTCTGCCAGTGTGGCCTGATATTAAGTTTTTGACCATGAATATGGGATTGAGGCAGGCATTTTTGAAACATGGGTTTCTATACTGTACTGTACCGTACTGTACTCTACTGCACCACAAAATCTCCAAAAAACAGTCGATATAGCAACATACATCAGCCCAAATATATATACACGAAATAGTTAATATAAAAAATAGAATTGAACTCACCAAATGGCACATTACTTATACAGTAATTGAGCACGCCTATTCTTCTGACTGGCAAACATTTCAATGACTCTTGTTGAAGTTGGGAATTTCACCAGTTTCCTCCTTATGAATTGAACAAACAGCAAATGAATTCAGTCTGTTTTGACCCATATTATTCCTAAGGTAATTCTTAACTTTTGAATGTGCTGAAACTTTCCTCTGCTTCTGCTGTTGAAACTGGAGTAGTTAGTGCAATTTGTAGAGTTTTGTGTACGTCAGAGAACGATTCTTCGAAGGAATGTTTTATGAAGAATATGAATAAATCATAAATTGAAGGAATATCTCTAAAGGTATCATTGCAATAAATCATTAAAAGTTAATTTCTCAATTTCTCTTGGCAAATAAATGGACTGTAACTTGATGAAAAGGTATTGAATAAATTCAGTGGGAAAATTTCTCTGAATGTAGCAAACATTTTCAAATCAATAATTTTGAAACTACTAAATATATGAGACTGTTGGAATCAGTCTTTCATTAGGTTGATCACTATATCACACACTTTTTTTGGCATCTACAGATTTATACCCAAGCTGTACAGTATTTCCATTTTTTTTTAGTAAAACATTCATCTTCATTTACCTGATACCTTTCAGTGTTTTCTCTTATTTCAGAAAAAGCTGATTCAAAACATTGTAATGCACTGGATATGGTAACTGCATTGGCATTTTGCACCTGAACTGTGTTATACAAAATATCAACATGTTTTGTCATCTCAAAGAAATTCAGTAAAAACAAAATTTCTGACTTGTTAAGTAATCTTTTAAAACCAAAACACTCCCTTATTGTTACATCATCCCAACCATCTTCGTTCTCAGTCTATTCAAAACAATCCAATAAATGTGATTTGTTTTCATAAACACTGCTCAAAACTTGAGACTGAAAGTTTTGTCTTGTTGAAGAAACTTGGAATCTGCTTATTGCAAACTGATTGCAATACATCACTTCTCTTAGGTGATGAAGAGAAAACCACAGTGAATCCAGCAATGTTTGCGAAGAACAATAGATTTTATGTTCTTGCTACAGGCATTTTGTATTAGGCCTACCAAATTTAGTTGATGAGCGTAACAGTGAAAGTAGTTGGAATACGGAAAAGAATTCTGCATCAGAGCCTGAACACCTCCCTTACTCCATTGCATCACCACGGCTCCATCAAAGGCCTGAGCTGTGAGCTTTTCCTCAACATTGAAAGGTTCAAGCCATTTTTTCAGAACCTCGCTGAGACCATAGGCTGTTCTATCAGTAACATTTTCAAAGGAAAGGAATCTTTCAACAGGTTTATTGTCCTTAGTGTACTGCAAAATGATAACAAATTGACTTGGGCAAGTAATGTCTGTTGCTTCATCTGCCTGCACAGAAACAAAAGTTGCAGCATTGATATCTTTGACCAAGTCTTCAATGTACACTTGATACATACACTCTAATAGTTCGTTTTGTATAAAGTGTAACGTATATTTAGAAATTGATGTGCGAGAGCTGTTCAAATGGTCATCTAACACACTGTCGAGATTACGGTACCAAGAAGATATAACAAATCTAAGAAATTACCATGATTTGCTGAGTCCTGTATTTCATTATGGCCCCTCAGTGCTAACTCGTGAGTTCCACAAAATTTTAAGTACTCTACTTTCTATTTAGTATGTGTCTATTTTTTGTGGCTACTTCATTATGTTTCTGTATTGAGATTTTATGAAGCGGTCGTGGCCTTAATTAAGGTACAGCCCCAGCATTTGCCTGGTGTGAAAATGGGAAACCACAGAAAACCATTTTCAGAGCTGCCGACAGTGGGGTTCGAACCTACTATCTCCCGAATACTGGATACTAGCCGCTCTTAAGCGACTGCAGCTATCGAACTCGGTCCTCATGTGTTACTATTACGATTCAATCGTAATAATTACGAATCACCCATCATAATTATGCTTTTACGAATCACACACGACAAATTACGATTTGTTGTTTATTTTTAAATCTAAGTGTATGAAGTGTTCAAAAGGATACACAAGGAATGCCATTACAGCTTGAATTCTCAGAATATTCTTTTCGGATTTCTCAGTAATCATTTGAACCCGTTCCGTGTGGAATTGTATGTTGTTCATTGATTTTTCAATGATATGTAAGTTAGTAAGATCTCGGAAAAAAATTTCCTCGCCCCCCCCCCCCCCCCCTTGCCCACCGGTGCCCTAACGGGTACATTACATTGCCTTTCTTGAAAGTTGGCACCTCTGTAAATGCTTTATATCCTTACACCCGGTCGCTGACCACAATCCTTCACCACGAAATAACACACAGTGAAAACAAAACAGACTTTGTTTCTCTTCGCTCACTGTTAACCACAACTTTTTACTGAACCGTGTATTACAGAAAGTTCTCTTTTTCTTACCATCAAGTTGAGATAATGTGAAATAATTTTGCTGGTAAGCATCTAAACGTTTAATTTGAATCTTTTCTTCTAGACTTATTGAATTGAAGGGAGTTTTTAATGAACAATCAACTCGGTTCATCGTAAATTAGACACTCGCTTGTCCACCAAACAATTCAGAATTGCCATACCACAATAATCCCACTTCCGCGCACAGCTAAATGAAACATGAGATACAGCCAGACCAACAGTCCGGCGTCTTCTGGCCCCAAACAACGCGATGACTCGCCAGCAACACCCTTTAACACTGCCACTCTGCCAGGCAGCCGAGGAGGGGATGTATACCAGTTGACTGATGTGCCGCTGAGAACATGTGGGGAGGCGTGGTGGATGGGGCCAGCAGAGGCTGGCCTGTTCACAAGGAACCAAGGCCATTGACGGACTATTAACGTTGAATATCATACTCTCTTCATAGTGTTTGCAATAACAACTACAAATAATAAATTACAAAGGATTACAAAGGTGGGGCCCGGCCCCTCTGGCCCTTATAGTAGATCCGCCCCTGGTATTGTATAAGAAAAGTATATGCATGAAACAAAATACTAGTTTTTATAGCAAAACAAGTTGTATTGTTACAGAAAGGCATGTCCATGAAACAAAATACCAGTTTTTATAGCAAAACACATTGTATTATTAATGAAAAATATATCCATGGAACAAAATACCCGTTTTCTTTCAAGACAGTCTTCAAGCTTGTACTGGTGAATCAGTTGGAATGTCTACTTTTGCACGAGGCTGATGTTGGACTACATTCTTAGCAGACATTCTTCTGTTTCGTGGAGGACAATGAATATCTACGTTGTCTTTTTATCTTTCTTGACATACTGAGGACCGGTAACATTTGCCACATTCTTGCACTTTTTCACATATAGGAGTCTCTTGTTATTTCTTGTACTTCTTCTTCAGCAGATTGCTCACTATCTGTCTTTAATTCTTGTACTTCTAAATCATCATCTCTTTCATCATCTGAAGTGACATCGGAAAATTCAATTGCACTTTTGTCACGGAATATCTTCCGCCTTATAGCTCCTGGGTTCACAGGTCATTCTTCTTCTTGTTCTTCTTCTTTCTATACATTCTCGATGAGCCATAAAATTATATCATCTTCTCTCTGCTCCATGGTCAACTAGTGTATATAGGCTATAGTTTACAGTATATGCAACTGTACACGATTCTACGTACAAATTAACACATCAGTAATCCACCGACAGAAGTAAACTTTAAAACAAAACACTTCTTTACCGACAACAAGGACTGCAGGTGGCGGCCAGTATGGATATACTTCTAGTTGATATGATGACAAGGCATCATGTGCGACTCCTGACGTTCGCCACCTGCAGTCCTTGTTGTCGGTAAAGAAGTCGGGTAGTGTTTTTCGGAAGATTCGGGGCATTAGAAGTGGGAAAAATAATATTCACATTTATAATTTGAAGTTTTAATAATGCATAGGGAAAAGGTTGTTAACATGATGCACAGTAAATTAGCAAGCAGAATGTAATTACCTGTGTCATGTCTCTGGGATACCAATTACTTACAGTACTTGATGCAGGTTTGAAAATAAAAAGACTAAAAGTAATAAATTTTTGAACTTAATACAAAGATTCACCCCATATACAGGCTATTCAGCAAAGTTGTCCACCTCATGTAACTCGTGAATGGTTAAAGATATTGTCATTTTGTTTTCACTTTCAGTAATAGTACCAAAGGGCTAATAATCGGACTTAAAGTAAGTACTGTGTCATGACGTTAATATTTTCTGGGATCATGGTACTAACTTCACCTTTTTTTAACGGTACCACACTATTTTGTACACATAGCCTTAAATCTGTCTCCCATAAGTCCAACCCCTCGTTCACGTCGTGGAAGATGGGCAACGTCATAAAGTAGGGATTGCCTGGTGGGGTGATGTGCAGTGGGGACTGCGTGTGCCCCGTGACTGCTTCAGTAGCTGTGAAGGCCCAGCAGGAACCCTGAAAAGTGGCGGCTAACGGGGCTGTGGTGAAGATGCTGCTGCCTTGTAGTATGTGGGGTTGGTTCTTCAAAGGCTAAGGGAAGAAAACCCTGATTAAAAATTACCCGTCCTCCGGAAGAGGTTGGATGTAGGGCTGACACCCCGCTCTGTAAAAAAGGTCAAGTTGCAAAACTTCAACGAAATAAAGCCGAACTGATCAATGGAGACAAACTTGGTGTGGAAAGGGACAATGATAATCGATCATCAGTGCATGAATGAAAGAAAAGAAATATAAAGCGTAAGTCAGATTTATATATTGGAACCTGGAATGTGAGATCTTTGTATCACCCAGGAGCCCTGAAAGTGCTGCTGAACCGAACAATGAAGGTAATGCAAAGTATCATAGCTCTACAAGAAGTAAGGTGGACCGGAAGTGGAATTCTAGAAAAGCGAGAAGCTAGTATATTCTATAGCTGTAGCGAGGAGGGGCACGAGTTTGGCACAGGATTTGTGGTACACCACCAGCTAAACCACGTTGTAATTGGGTTTACACCTATTAGTCCAAGAATGTCAGTACTCAGGATAAAGTGTAAATTCTTAAATTACTCTATAATTAACGCCCATGCACCAACAGAAGAATCTGAGGAGAAGAGAAAGAATTGTTCTATGAACTTTTGGAAAGAACATATGATGGTTGCCCAGGACATGACATTAAAATAGTTGCTGGTGATCTAAATGCTCAGTTGGGAAAGGAACAGATATATAAGCCAACAGTTGGTCCCCACAGCAAACATACTGTAAGTAAGGATAATGGAACGGGACTTATATTATTTGCAGCATCTAAAAATATGGTTATGGGCTCCTCATTGTTCCCACACAAAGAAATACATAAAGGAACGTGGACATCGCTGGATGGAAACATAGTTAATCAGATTGATCATGTGTTGATAGATACAAGGCACAAATCAGATCTCTTGGATGTGAGGAGTCTTAGATACCAAAATATAGACTCAGACCACTTCCTGGTACGTGCGCGAATTACGGCTAGGATCTCCAGTGCATTCAAAGGAACCCGAACCAACATACCAAAATACAATATAACAGCTCTAGAATCATCTGAAGTTAAAAAAGCAGTACCAGGAGAGAATAATACATATCTTTGAAAATACTGAAGAATGCAACAACATTGAGTATCGGTGGGAAGTGATTAAAAATGCAGTGGAGACATCAGCAAATCAAACACTGGGAACTGAAATAAGATATAAAAGATCTCCTTGGTTTAACACTGAGTGTGAATAGCAACAGAAAAGAAGAACATGGCATACAGAAGGACATTACAATCAGATTGTACAAGAAGAATGAAAGAAGTCTATAAAGAAAAACAGATGATTGAAAAGAAGATCCATCAGAGGAAAAAGTGAGTGGATGAAGGCAAATATCGAAGAAATGGAGCTTCTGAGAAATCAGAATGAGGCGAGGAAATTTTACAGAGAGGTAAATGCTGCACGTAAACCCTTCCGTGGCAAAACTAGCCTGATAAAGGATGAAACAGGAAAAGTTGTTAGCGGGGGAAAGAGATATATGAAAGATGCCGGCGACATTTTGATAGACTCGTGAATTTCAGAATGATAACAAGACACTCAATTGATGCGCAAGGAGAAAATGACCCTGACGAAAATATAGGTCCACTAACTTTAGAAGAGGTGATAACTGCCATGAAGAAATTGAAGAATAACAAGGCAACAGGAACAGATTATATCCTAGCGAAACTGCTCAAGCAAGGTGGCAATGAATTGGAACGGACTTTCCTAAAAATAGCTACTTCAGTATGGGATGAGGAGAAAATGCCTCAGCAGTGGGAAGAAGGAATTATATGTCCTATATATAAGAAAGGGGATCAGCTTGAGTGTGATAGTTATAGAGGAATTATGGTACTTAACTTGGCATATAAAGTATTCTCCAACATTCTATTTGACCGTATTCTCCCAATTGTTCAGAGAGAGACTGGGATTTGTCAGTGTGGATTTATCCCAGGAAAGTCCACTATAGATCAGATTTTCACCTTAAGGCAAATTTTAGAGAAGACAATCTAATTTGGGATTGGCACGCATCACTTCTTCATTGATTACAAAGGACCGTATGACAGTATAGACAGAGAGCAATTATACCATGCTATGATTGAAGTGGGAATTCCTGGAAAATTGGTAAAGCTGGTGAGAATGACAATGAGTGGGACACGAAGTAGTATAAGAACGGGATGAATGATGTCTGAGACATTAAATGTTCAAAATGGGGCACGGCAGGGAGACACGCTGGCATGTCTCCTTTTTAATGTTGCCTTGGAGAAGGTGATGAGAGATGCAAACCTCCTGAATAGGGGGACAATTTTCTGTAGATCAGTGCAGATACTTGCTTATGCCGATGATATAGATATAGTGGCAGGAACTCGAAAGGCAATGGAAGAGACATTCATCGCCCTTGAACAGGCCAGTAGGAAAATGGGACTGAACATCAACCAGCAGAAAACTAAATATATGGGTGCTGGGAAAGCATGTAAGGAGAACATGCCACCCTCAATAACCATGGGCAATTACACCTTTGAGAGAGTTGAGCGGTTTAAATATTTGCGATTGACAGTCACCTACTCAAATGATACCTCTCATGAAATTAAACAGAGGTTAATAGCAGCCAACAGAGCCTATTTTGCTCTAACAAGGCTTCTTTCCTCAAGGCTCTTGATCCGTACCACTAAATTAACCATCTATAAAACACTTATAAGACCTGTGCTTACATGTGCCTCAGAAACTTGGCCATTAACAGCAAAAGATACTGGAATGCTGAATGCCTTCGAAGGAAAGATACTTCGAAGAATCATCGGCCTAGTCTGTGAAAGAGGAACATGGAGGAGGAGGTACAATCATGAATTGTACAACATTTATAAAGACCCACCTATTAGAAGAATAGTGAAATCAGCCAGATTGAGGTGGGCCAGGCATGTAGCACGGATGAGTGATACGGAAGTACCTAAGAAGATATTATTACCGAGCTCGATAGCTGCAGTCGCTTAAGTGCGGCCAGTATCCAGTATTCGGGAGATAGTAGGTTCGAACCCCACTGTCGGCAGCCCTGAAAATGGTTTTCCGTGGTTTCCCATTTTCACACCAGGCAAATGCTGGGGCTGTACCTTAATTAAGGCCACGGCCGCTTCCTTCCCACTCCTAGCCCTTTCCTGTCCCATCGTCGCCGTAAGACCTATCTGTGTCGGTGCGACGTAAAACAACTAGCAAAAAAAAAAAAAAAGATATTAAATGGAAATCCAGGGGGGACAGAGAGGATGAGGTCGACCGAGAACCAGATGGATGGATGGAGTTACTGAAGTTCTTCGGGAAATGGGCTATAGGAATTGGAAAGTTTTAGCATTGGATCGAGATAAATGGCGGAGAATTGTTGAAGAGGCCAAGGTTCACAATGAACTGTAGAGCCATAGAAGAAGCCTTAAATCTACAAACATTACAATTTCAGCACCGTGATTATTTTGAAAATCAGACAAGTACTTCTCGAAAAAATATTATGTATTAAAACATGCCTCATTTGCCAGCTGAGGACTAATCTGTTTGATTCGCACTACATAAAATTTCTGTAAAACACTTTCCCGCCTTGTCATGTTTTTACACATTTTATTATACTTAATTACCGTACATGTTTCGAGAGCTTACTACTCCCTTCTTCAGCGGTGCCAAAACATCAGACTAAATCTTTGGACTTGATACATTTGTACAAATACAGTTATCAACAGAACAGTTATATATAAATCCTGATATCATTAAAATATTTCTTTTTGTCTCAAATGTTTACTTACTTACTATGTCATTTCTTTAAAATAGAATAATTTCAAATCATAAAATGAATGAAACCTTTTAAATTAGTCACTATATACTAAAATTTAAAATCAGCTTTGCTCTTGGAACTTAAGTCCTTGTTTACACCTAAAAAAGAAATAAAATGTTTCTTTGTGCCCAAATTTACACTTACTATGTCATTTAGTTAAACACTTTAAAATAGAATAATTTTCCATTCATAAAATAAATAAAACCTATTTAGTCACTATATGTTGAATTTAAAATATTTTGTGCTCTCTTGAAATTTCTCCTTTCCTTAAGTCCTAAAAAAGGAAATATTACTTTTAAATTTCTAATCTATAATTTAATTATCTTATTTATTCCAATAATTGTCAATTAACTTACTGCTATATTTCTGAGACCTTTCATATACATCCAAAATTCCTTTTAATCCCGTCCAACCATGCGAGCCATTTTAACCATCCAGTTCCTTTAAAACAACAACCAACAAACCAACTTTAGAGACATTTTTTATGAAAAAGACAACAACTCAGATGTTAAGAGAATTTTATTTTTTACTTACTTCAGTTTCAGCTGTTACCAAATTTATCCAAAAAATTAAAATAACCTAACACTAGTCTGAACCAAACAAACATGTCCTTCTTCCTTTGCTTGCTGTCAATGACTTTACGAGGCAAGCTGCTATGTGTCGCTATGCTTCCGGTTACGTAATGTAGGGAGAGGGGGGAGCATGTCAACGACCGGAACTATTTCTTCCACTCTCTCTTTCTCTCCTTCTTCCTTATATGATTGTATGCTAATCTGTACATCGCATTTTCTTCATTCAGCGGTTCATTTAAATCATTCTCGTTATTGCTTCTCTGGTCAATATACAGGGTCTTTATGTATGCTTGGCAAGGACTTTCTTGCTCGACCTTGGCCGCCAGTGACTGTTCAGTTGCTGGCTATCACGCGTGTGTATGTACGGCAGAATACGGTGCTCAAAATCGTTATCACGCATTTTATTCACCATGTTTACAGTTAAAGCTCAAAATCATTATCATGCATTTTACTCACCATTTTTACAGTTTATGCTGAAAATGTTCCCCATGTGCTGCCAAACGTAATTGGCATCTCCTAATGACATTTTCGGTTACTCTACCAAGTTCTTCTGCACTGATGGATGCAATTGCAGCTCTTATATTGTCTTTAAGTTCATCTAGTGTGTGAGGGTTGTTCCCATAAACTACATTTTTTAACATTCCCCACAAATAAAAATCGCATGCCATTAAATCTGGGCTATGAGGTGGCCACAGATTTTTACTTATGATCCTCGTACCAAACACGCTTTAGTAAGGAGATAACAACCTTTACGTCTATTTTTATTGTTTACTGAACCTGTACGTTTGAATCTCTTGGCCAGTTGTTTTATTGTCCAATTGATAGGAATGGGTCTCCCTGGAAATTTCACTCGAAACTTTTGTCTTGTCCTAACGCATGATTTTCTGCACTTAATGTAAGTATTGTGCAGATATACACGTTCACGTAACGAATATTTTACATACATTACAGCACTATACACAATCACAATAAAACACTATACAATACTACATACACTACGCAGTAGCTTCATTGAACACCCTACTATCTTTGATCTCAGCTCTCAGCAACTGCAGGAAGTGCCGGAAACCGCGCACGCCAGCAGCTGGTAGTGGCCTGTCATCGGCGGCCAAGGTCGAGCGAGAAAGTCCTTGCCAAGCATAAATAAAGACCCTGTATATACTTATTTTCTCTAGAGCGTCCATTAATTTTCCTTTTGTTGTCCTGTGCAGTATTTCCATATCTTTATCTATTTCCGTAAAATTATGATTGTACTTTACCATGTGTTCACCCATTGCTGAGAACCTTTTGTGCCTTACTGCATTCATATGCTCCTTGTATCTCGTCTCCAAGCTCCTACCTAATTGTCCTACATATTTCTTTCCACAACTTTGGCACTTGATGCAATATACTCCTGATTTATTGAACCCACTGGACCTATTAACCTTATGTGAATTGAATAAAATTCTTTTATTATTGTTGTTTGTCTTAAGCGCAGTGTCAATGCCCTTTTTGCTAAAAATGTTCTTTATTCTCTACGAGTGTCTGTTGTGGAATATTATTACCGCTACATTCTTCCTTTCTTTCTTTTCTTTTTCCAAAGTTGATCTCTGTTTATTTATTAACTTGCTCTTTATTTTATCTACATATTTCTTCGAATATCCATTTTTATTCGCGATCTGATATATAGTATTCATCTCTTTTTTGAAAGCTTGTCTTTTTAAGGGGAATTTAAGGGCCATACTAATCATACTGTAAAATGTTGCCTTCTTCTGCTGGCCTGGATGGTTGGAGTCTTTCCTAATAATAGTGCTAGAGGTAATTTCTTTTCTAAAAATCTGGTGCCGGGCTGAGTGGCTCAGATGGTTAAGGCACTGGCCTTCTGGCCCCAACTTGGCAGGTTCGATCCTGGCTCAGTCCGGTGGTATTTGAAGGTGCTCAAATACGTCAGCCTCGTGTCGGTAGATTTACTGGCACGTAAAAGAACTCCTGCGGGACTAAATTTTAGCACCTCGGAGTCTCCGAAAACCGTAAAAGAGTAGTTAGTGGGACGTAAAACAAATAACATTATAAAAAAATCTGGTACTCTAATTCCCTACCATTTCTAGTTATTTTGACGTCTAAGTAGTTCAGCGATCCTCCTCCCTCACACTCCATTGTAAATTTGATATCTTCGTCTATTCTGTTCACCTTTCTTAGTACTTCTATCGGACCTAGTTCCCCCATATTGATTCCATAGTCTCATTCCTTCCTACACAGTATTCAGCTGATAACAATCTCTACTTCCTTAAATTTCACCTGTGCTGCATTTACACATCCCCAACTATGTTGGTACTTATACCTGCTTGTCTTACGTTGTTAGTACCAACGTGTAACACTACCACCTTCTCCTTTCCCTCCTATTTTCCTCAACATCTGCCTTAACCTAATTCCTCGATAATACTCTACCCTGGTACCCTTTCCTTCACACACTTTCCCCGACAAGTCTAACAATGGATTCCCCCATGACCAGAGCCTCAACCCTACCCACCTCATTTGATCCCCTCCACTCCTGGTCAGTCCTATCTTTCTTGACAACTGCAGAAGCTACTTTCTCCTCCTTTTTCTCCATCCCATGACCCTGTTCCACCTGTCTTTTCCTATCCACTACTCCAGATTTCCCTTTCCTACCTTTTCCCTTTCTCCTACTTCCACACTTCTCAGCAACATTTCCCTGTTCCTCATCTTCCCTTGGTTGTTCTACCTGCAGTGACTCGTACCGATTTCTCACAGGCACCTGTCCTGAATTCTGATCCTGAGAATGGAGTCCTTAGCCTGCAATCTCCTTCCCCTTAAAACATTAGACCACCTGTCTTCTACAATTTCCCCCTTTCCTTCCCATCCCTCCTGTACACCTACTGTATCCTGTACACTGTTTGATTGAGGCCTACTTTCCTTCCTGTTCTCTGAGAAAATCCTAATTATCTCCCTCAAGCTCTCCAACTCCTCCCTCATACTCCTTGATGCCTGGCCATACTCACAGTTCCTACACTTCCACTCCTTAGCCATTCTTTACTGAATAAGAAAAAGAAGAGGGAAAATAAGATAACTTATTCTATGCAAAATAAAAATGAAGGGAAAGAAAAATTGTCTAGGACAGTTCACAGAGATACACAACAATAAGGTAATTAATATAGGCTACTGCTACTTTACAATACTACTTAGTAATATGATTTTTTATTCCTACAACACCCTAAACAGAGAATAATACACAATAATTACACAATTCTAAACTGCAGTTAACTCTGCCCTAATTACTACAACAGAATTCTAGTAAGAGATTTACTACAGATACCACAGATACTATACCTACTATACAAATATTTCACAGTAATAGGATAAACACACTATTTTCTAATAAGATACTATAATACACTGCAATAATTTTAAACTACGTTCAGATGTATTCTAATTACAACAGGTTATTGCAATGGTGTACGGCTTTTAGTGCCGGAAGTGTCCAAGGACAAGTTCGGCTTGCCAGTTGCAGGTCTTTTAATTTGGCACCCATAGGCGACCTGCGCGTCGTGATGAGGATGAAGACAACACTTACACCCAGCCCCCGTACCATCGAAATTAACCAATTAAGGTTAAAATTCCTGACTCTGCCGGGAATCGAACCTGGGACCCCTGTGACCACAGGCCAGCACGCTAACCATTTAGCCTTGGAGCCGGACAACATGTTATTACTAAGCACAAGCAGAAAAGGAGATTAGATTTAAAGTTCAAAATTTGCAAGACTACTCAAAATAATAGAATAAGCACTCCAATTTCTAATAAGTTACTATAATACACTATAATAATTTTTAAACTACTGTCAGATGTACCCTAATTACAATCGGTTATTACTAAGCACAAATAGAAATTAAAATTCCAATTAGGCCTAAAGTTAGATATTCGCAAGAACTGGCGGTACTCAAGGATTACCAACCAAGTTAAACACGTAGACAGATTAATATTAGTACTACTTTATCCTACTATGCTGTAATAGAAATTAAACCTGCTGTTTGCACAAAAATACACACGAATATAACAGGCAAGAAACTATCTAATATACCGTATCTACACCACAGTTCTCAACTGCTACACTGCAATTTTCAACTGCATTTTACGTCGTCCTTACTTCTCCCACCATTAGTTATTCTACTACCCAAGTAACAATATTGGTCTACTTCCTGTAAGATTTTATTTCCTTGTCTAATATTTCGTGCATTACCTGACTTTATTTGATTGTACTCTATTATTTTTGTTTGGAATTTCTTATTTTCATCTTGAACTCCTTCCTTAAGACTGTCCATACCATTCAGCAATTTCTCCAGATCTACACACGCAGATAAAATAGTAATATCAAATCTCAGAGTTTTTTTATTTCCTCTCCTTGTATTGTGATTTCTTTTCCAAATTCCTTGTTGATTTCCTTTACTGCCTGTTCTGTGTAAAAATTGAGGAGAAGAAGAAGAAGAAGAAGAAGAAGAAGAAGAAGAAGAAGAAGGGACAAACTGCAGCCTTGCCTCACTCCTTTCTGGATTGCTGCTGGTTTTCCATAGCCTTCGATTCTTATCACTGCAGACTGATTTTTGTACAGATTGTAGATAATTCTTTTTACTCAGTATCTGATCCCCTGATCCCAGTCACTTGAGAAATATTTTACTGATTTACAGTGAGAAATTACTTTTGCAATAAATGATCAGTAAATTACAAATACTTCACAGAATGCCAGTCTTATGAAACAAAATCACTGGTTGTTTTTTTGGCATGTGTCATAAATTATACCAATGTTTACAAGGAAAGAGGAAATGTTTCATTTCTGTTTAACATAAAGGCTTTTGGCCGTTACTAGGTGAGACTAAATATGATACCTTGGAAATTATCTTTTCCCATTGTTTTTATTTTAGTAAATTAATTTTAGCATTTCATATAATTTAACATTTACTTTACAAAACAATTGGTTCTTAAAATACGCATCCCTAAGCCTCGACTTCTTTGGGGGGAAATACATCTTTACATTTACTGAAAAGATGCCTTCCAGAGTCATTTGTTTAATTTTAAGAGTACGTATCTTCTGCAGTGATGGATATTGTGATGTCTTTGGAATTATTGTAGAGGCAAGATAGTACCTCATCCAGCACTGGTGAAGCTGCTGGTTGTGCTGTATTAGAACTGAGCTAGTTATCCTCATCATCACTTATGTTTTTTCCTTGCTTCTGCTTCTATGTGTTGTTTATCGATTACTAGAATGTAACGATTACAGTTAGCTCTCAAGAAGTAAATTATGAGTATAAGTTACATTTTGAAAAAGTAATGATTACAAGTAAAGTTACTAAGAATGTATTTTTTGTAAATAATTCAATTACTTTATTAAATTATTTTGCATTTCTGGTAATTTGCAAGAAATAAATTAGAATATCTTTTGCTTAAGGGAACAAACATAAGAACAAGCATGAATGCACAAACATGAGAAGTATGGCAGTAGAGCATTTGCAATGAAGTCGGTTAAGACTAAGTCAGAAGAAAACATGTAGGATGTGAATATGCATATGAATCAGTTTTGATGGTCAGGTCATATGAGGCGTGGGGCCAATGACCTAGATGTTAGGCCCCTTTAAACAATGAGCATCATCATCATCACCACCACCACCACCATATGAGGCATATGAATGTGTTTTGGTTATCGAAAAGACTAGTTGACTTGGTCATAGAAGAAGTAATTGATGTACAGGGAGGTCCAGGAGATGATCAGGCCTATATTCAATGATATCAAGATAAGTGGTGTGAAAGCTAAAGAGGCCCCCCAGGCTAACTGTGGATAGAGTACTTGTAGATTCATCCCTAGGCAATTTAGTCTATGACAAAATTAAGTAACTTTTCATTGATAAGTGGTGTGAAAGCTAAAGAGGCCCCCCAGGCTAACTGTGGATAGAGTACTTGTAGATTCATCCCTAGGCAATTTAGTCTATGACAAAATTAAGTAACTTTTCATTGAATGTTAAAACTCAAAATTTAGTTTTTTAATGTAGATTGTTTTAACATGGAGACTGTTTATCTTCTCAGGGGCACTTTTAGGTGGCCTATCTCCATGCCCTGGACTGTACTGTGGACGACAGCTACTGAGTGATGGAAATTGGAGTGAATGCAGTTCCTGCCCTCGAGGTTATAGGGCTAATAGCAGTTCTGCATGCGTTGAATGCAGTGACAGTCCTGTTTTCTATGATTGGCTGTACCTTGGTTTTATGGCATTACTAGCTTTGGTACTACATTGGTTCTGTATAGATATTGCTGCTAGGAGGAGAAGGTAAGAGGAAACCTCTGATACTTATGAATGTAAAAACTGAAACATCATCATCCATTGAATAGAAATTACTAAAACCCATTATAGAAATTCTGATTTCATTTTGAAGCTTTCTGATTGATTTGAATTAATCATAAACTCAATTTAGACCTTAGGTAAGTCCTCTGAAAACAATATAACGAAACTTTTGAAAACCTGCCCCATGTACAGTAGCCTTAGCCATAACCTTCATTTTTCGTCACTACCTCCCCGTGCCGGTAATGGCTAATTTGCCCGCCTGCTGCTTTCCTTGTATTTGGTAGCCGTTTCTCAGGCTCCCTCTCCGGAATCGAACTCTGATTCTCCGTTACTCATTACAACCATGGTAGGCACAGAACCTACCATCGACAGTTGATAAGGCAGACATTTAAAAGATGCGTCGCCAGTACGAGGACCGTGCGATCAGCCCAAAGTTATTCAGAGTCACCAAGGCAAACGGACCGGACGAGCTGACCGATTGATTTTGATCTGATAAAAGCGTCCCTTCCACTTCTGGTCGGGACTCTGTTTGCATGTATTAGCTCTGGAATTACCACAGTTATCCAAGTAAAGTGGTACTGATTTAATGAGCCATTCGTGGTTTCACCTTAATTTGGCTTGCACTGAGACATGCATGGCTTAATCTTTGAGACAAGCTTATGACTACTGGGAGGATCAACCAGGGAGCTGGCTGGCTCGAGAGCCGAAACGAATGTCGTAGCCTACCGCCGACGAATGTGGCCTGCGAGACACAGACTTGCTTTGCTCCGTTGGCCGGCTAAGTGGCCGCTGACTAAAATTTCATAGGCCGCCGAGCACGGGCTCTCACCTGGCCGACGTGCCTTCCCTAGGGATCGGGTCCCTTCACCATCCATCGTCACATCTCCACTTCGTCCGCTGCCGAGGCAGGGCCGTACGAGAGGCATTCAACACAACATTGGTTAAAGTCATTAACACTTCCCCACTCATTCTCTACCCTCAAATCCCTCCAAGAAATGGGCCGATGACCTAGATGTTAGGCCCCCTTAAACCACAAGCAGCAAGAGATTTTCCATTGTGGTAAGCTATTGCCATATTTCTATCATTTAGTAAACGTTACTAGTGTGCAGCTTATCCTCAAGCTGGATACCACATAAGGAATGGTGCTAGTGCTTCTTATGTATTTGATTTTACAATACATGTGAAGGTGTTGAATGTATTTATTAATTATTTAAAACTAGCTGATGTACCCGTGCTTCGCTACGGAATTCTACATTATGTATAGAATTGTAGGTTAGGTAGAGTACACATTGTGAGCAAAACTGTATTAAATTGCATAGCTCTTAACGTTACTCTAGAAACGCGACGGAGATATCACCAAACGTCTTTTCGCATATGAAGACTGTGTTAAGGAATTTTCATTGTAATAGTAGCTTGCCTACCATCAGTCACAGTTAGGTTGGGGAGTTGCATTATAATGGCAGACACTCACTCTCCACCTGCCTTTTTATATCCTCAGAAAGACTGTCTTAGTGGTTTTCCCAACTGAAATGAACATACGTCATTACAATGACTCAGTAGGAATGGCACGAGTAAAAGCAATGATTTCACATGAAATACTCGATCAAACGAAAAACCACACATTTTCTCACTTTTAATGAACAGTACTACACTGCCGATCTAACAGTCCAAAGTTACAGAGCTGGAATAACCAAGGCGCAGACAGCCATGATCTGTGAACACTCTTAGTCTTTTTTTGTGGGGGGAGGGTTCGAATAGTGGAGAGTCCCAGGGCAAAGACTATGCCCTTTTACTAATCTGTTTCCTAGGAGTACCCGATGAGTCGGAAAATCTCAATACATTACACTGGCGGCGGAAAAATCTATCTGACTTGGAGGCAATTTTTTCCTCCAAGCCAGAGGAAAAAACCCCCTCTCCACTGCTAATTTGGAATAACATTAATGTAGAATTCAATAAAAGTGAAGAGGAAGAAGCTCTTTTCAAGAAATTGCTTTTTTCTGGGTTGAATTTTGAGTTATTTAGTGAATTGTGGTGCTATAATTTGGAATATGCCTAAATTGTAATTCTAGACCAGGTCATACTACTACTACTACTACTACTGCTGCTGCTGCTGCTGCTGCTGCTGCTGCTGCTGCTGCTGCTGCTGCTGCTACTACTACTACTACTACTACTACTACTACTGAGTGAGCCTCTGCCTTAAGAGTGTACACTGCTCATTCAAAACAGTGTGTCAGAGTAGGGATCGAATAGCTGGAATACTATTAGGAACCAGTGAGTTACGTACCAGCAGTACGGTATCAGAAAATGTATGAACCAGAGGAATGACATGCTAAAGAAGAAAGTTTTCTAACTCCCCAGCTGTTTCCCGCCAATATTCAGTCAGGCTGTTACACTCGGTACAAATTCAAACCCCACTGTCGGTAGCCCTGAAAATGGTTTTCCATGGTTTCCCATTTTCACACCAGGCAAATGCTGGGGCTGTACCTTAATTAAGGCCACGGCCGCTTCCTTCCCACTCCTAGCCCTTTCCTGTCCCATCATCGCCATAAGACATATCTGTGTCGATGCGATGTAAAGCAAAAAAATAAACCACTTGGTACACAGCTGTAATCCAATCTATCGGAGTTGAGCGGCAGCATAAGAGACAAAGAACATCACCACAAACAATGGTCAGTATAATGTTATTGTTGATTGATGTTTCCAGCTCTGAAATACCACTCTTATCATAGTCAGTACAGTAAAATTGAATAAAACATAAATGGTCAGAAATTGTGTTCTCTATAACTTTTGTTATGTAGTACTTTTCGATAGGACCAATAACATAGGCATTTAAAAATTGAATTTTAGGCGCCTTCCTCTAAACTACAATTTCATACAGGCCGAATGAAGTTGTTTGTAACTTAGACTGTAGTTTCTTATTCTCCGACTCTATATACTGACTTTCATTAAATTCTGTTAACCCATTTTCTCGTGGCTCGGCATTGATATGGACTTGGCAACAAAAATACAAATTCATGAATATCTGTGTTATCAAAGCCGGTACGGTATGACATAAATGATCAGAAATTTAATTCTATATAACATATGTAGTATTTATCAATAGGACCACTAATAATATAAATACAGGGTGATTAATTTGAAAGTTCAGAGCGGAGTACCGAGTATTAGGCGCGCTGGGAACCAGAGACAGCAAGACCAGTGCCCACCATGACCGGCTCAAAGAAGCAGCATGATTATGCCTATAGAAACTAAAGGAAACTTAACTCACCAGCTACATCGATGCTCTGGACAAATAAATAAATGAATAAACAAATAAATAAATCAACTAGGAAATTAAACTGAAAATAAATCAACTAGGAAATTAAACTGAACTCGCCAGTATTTACAGACGATGCTGAAAGTGATCTCCTTCAGCTGCAGTGCAAGCTTCACATCTTGTAATGAGATTTCCAAACACACTCTGTAGTTCATGGACACCGATAGAACGCACAATGTTCCTAATTTCAGTTTTTAATTCTTCTGCAGTTCGAGGATTATTCCTGTAAACGTTTCCATTAAGATTTCCCCATAGATAAAAATCA
Organism: Anabrus simplex; assembly: GCF_040414725.1. NCBI lineage: Eukaryota > Metazoa > Arthropoda > Insecta > Orthoptera > Tettigoniidae > Anabrus > Anabrus simplex. The sequence continues at coordinate 254,371,999 of NC_090266.1, forward strand.
CATGTGCTTAAATCAGGCAAACAAGGGGGCCATAAGCCTTTACTGATGATGTGATCATCATCGAACATTTCCCTTAACCGTTGCATAGAGCTACGCGCCGTATGGGCCATTGCACTATCCTGCTGGAAATAGCCGTACCTATTCTCTTCTTCAGTCAGTTCAGCAAAAAATGGTTCCAGAATGTTGTGAATATAACGGTCAGAAGTAATCGTATCCTGAAAAAATATCGGACCAATAATTCGTCAGGCACTGATAACGCACCACACACCCACCTTCACATCGTGCAGAGGTCTCAGCTGTAAAATGTGCGGGTTGTCTGTATCTCAGATTCTATTGTTCTTTGAATTGACATATCCACTCAAATGGAACCAGGCTTCGTCGCTCATAAAAAGAAAGTTCAGATCCACAATACCGTCGTGGACACTATTTATTAGCCAATTGCAAAATTGTATTCTTGCATTGAAATCTGTATGCAGTATGTTATGGACTGAATGAGTGTGACAAGATCGTAAACGTAACCATTTTGTTGTATTACGTGCTGAAGAAGGTGAAATATCACCTTTCTGAGCTACTCTCCGAAGCGACTTATGTGGACTGACCTGGACTCTTGCCTGTATATCTTTTAACTTCTCCCGTGTGAGAGCTGTTCTCCTTCGCTTCTTTTTGTTATTGCTTATGGAACCAGTACTACACCACTTGTAAACGAGCTGATGCACGTAACGTTTTGATGGTACTGTTGCGCTGGAAAATTGTCTACGGAATTTTCGAAGGCACCTTTTAACTAGTTTCTTCTTCTTGTGCAAATAACACTCGACCAAAAATATTCTTTGCTCTATACTGTATTTAACCATCGTGATAATAACATCACAACACACCTTAAAAGTCCAATATTTTCTAACTAACTGAGGGACAGAGTGCTAAACAGCTGCGCGCTGCAGTGAACACTTCTTATCTCGCCGTGTTGACAGAAGCCATATGGCGCTCGCTCGGGACTTCCCACGGCATGCGAGAAGAAGTCTGAACACTTAAATTATTCTACCTGTATTTGAGAATTAAATTTTAGGCCTTCCCCTAAATTACCATTTCACTCAGAGTGAGTAAAATGATTTATAGCCTAGATTGTAGCGGCTCATCCCCCGACTTCACATACCAATTTTCATTAAATTCTCTTCAGCCGTTTTCTCTTGATACGTGTACATACATACAGACAGACAGAAATTATGGAAAATTAAAAAGTGCATTTCCTTGTTACTGTTGACATGACCAATACAGAAATACGATTCTTTTCAATTTCTGAGCAATGTACAGACAAAACTCATTATTTTATATATATAGATTAGTTAGTTAGATAGCTAGTTATTCAGTTATATGTATTGGAAAGGATCAAACAGGTGTCATATCCAATAGTTATTCAGTTAGTTTACTTTGTGGATAGTTAAGCCTGCACTGAGCATGTACCTTGTGGAAGACAGCAACCTGTTCTTGTTCGAGAGATGAACAATGGGGAACGTGCAACTCAGGACGTTCAGAGCGCTCTAGCGGACTTCCCTGAGTTACCATAAAGCCTTGCGCTGCGAATGGTTAATATAAATAGTGAGCAAGGAGCGATCATTGAGGGATATTTTCATTTATGATGGATATAATGCAGTGAATTTCATACCCAAAAGCGAATCAAATAATCCCACAAAAGAGCACGCTATTTCAAATGATATCATACGTGTTAAATAACAAGGTTTTTTTTTTTTTTTTTCCAGTTTGCTTCACGTCGCACCGGCGCAGGTAGACCTAGGTCTTATTGGCTGTTATGGGATAGGAAATGGCTAATATTGGGAAGGAAGCAACCGTGGCCTTAATTAAGGTACGGCACCAGCATTTACCTGGTGTGAAAAAAAAAATTAGCTGGTCTGAGTGGCTCAGACAGTTGAGGTGCTGGCCTTCTGAACCCAACTTGGCAGGTTCGATCCTTGCTTAGGACGGAGATACTTGGAGGTACCCAAATATGCCAGCCTTGTATCGGTAGATTTACTGGTACATAAAAGAACTCCTGCGGGACTAAATTCCGGCACCTCGGCATCTCCGAAAAATGTAAAAGTATTTAGTGGAACGTAAAGCCAATAGCATTATTATTATTATTATTATTAATAAAAGATTAATCCCTAAGGGTATTAATTGGGTGTTAAGACCCGAAAACAAAAATACTCATTCCTCCAAATCCGCTTAATGTATGAAGATGAAATTCCAAATGGGGGTATATATATATTTAAATCCTAGATGTAAAATAGGAAATATTTTAAAACATTTCACCCTTAAGAGATTAAATGAGTTTAGCTCCAGCAACGGAATTATTCATCCTTCCAAAACCATTCTAGGTGTCAAATTTGATGTACTTCGAACATGTTTTTATGATGATGATAATAATAATAATTTTATCGGTTTTACGTCCCACTAAATACTTTTATGGTTATCGGAGATGCCAAAGTGCCAGGATTTTATCCCGCGGGAGTTCTTGTATGTGGTGGTAAATCTACCAACATGGGGCTGGCGTATCTGAGCACCTTCAAATATCACCAAATTGAGCCAAGATCGAGTCTGTCAACTTGGGCTCAGAAAGTCAGCGCCGTAACCATCTCAGCCACTCAGCGTGACATCACAATGTTGCCCCCCGCCCCAACTACCAAGTTTAAATGAGGGTTGACAATCACAATATTCATTTTCCTGGAAACATGTTACGTACGAACTTAAAATTTTATATGAAGGTTGGTCTTCTGTGTCCTATTCTTAAAATGTTCTACCCCTAAAACAGAACATTAATTCCTTCATTACTGTTCAATGGATGAAGTAAAAGTTTCACAGGTTGGTTGCATCTATGCGCTAGATGTTAAGAAAATAGGGTTTCAAAACATTCCACTTGTAGGCCTATGGTGTTCAAATGAGTGTTAGATCCGAAAATAAATTATCATTCCTCCAAAACCGTTTGACGTATGAACTAAGGGTGTATTTTGTAGGCTAGCCAACAGTGGACTCTCAAAATTTAAAACTTTGAAAGATAAATTTCAATTTCAAACCGTGGCAAAGCACGGGTATCTTGCTAGTACTGTATAAGAGAAAACTGAAAAAGTGTTTGAACCAATACATTTACATATCTCTAATTTGGTAAAATATGTGTTTATTTATAATTAGTCTGGCTCCATGGCTATATGGTTAGCGTGCTGGCCTTTGGTCATGGGGGTCACGGGTTCAATTCCCGGCAGGGTCAGGAATTTCAACCATCATTGGTTAATTCCGCTGGCACGGGGGCTGGGTGTACGTGTCGTCTTCATCATCATTTCGTCCTCATCACGACACACAGGTCGCCTACGGGTGTCAAATTAAAAGACCTGCACCTGGCGAGCCGGACATGTTCGCGGACACTCCCGGCACTAAAAGCTGTACGCCATTTCATTTCATTTGTACCTAAATGTGAAACTTATATTTGGTAAAAAAAGAATCAAAATTAAAGAAGTTTTAAAATTCTTTTGTAACTCCTCTTAATATTTTTTGCAGGAAAGAATTTGGTTCATGGTGTGGGTTACTGCAGTCACGTACTAGTTCGTGAACGATGGGCAACGGCTGAGTGGCCTAGTAAGTGGTCCTGAGAGTCGGGATACTACTTGCTATGGAATGGGAGTGGGCATTTTGGACATATTCTGAGTCATGGCCCTCCTTGTGCTCAGGCGGCTAGGACTATACAATCCACCGGTGGTCCATAACCCGTTAGAGGAGAGTTCCTCACTTGGACTATGTGCAAGTAGGGTAGCATCTTGCTTCATGAATTTACTGAGCTCAGAACATTTTAAGCAAGCCTCGGACCTATGGGAGTAATGGAGTCCCACTCCCATTTGACAGGCGAGGGACTCCTTGGAAACAGCTTGGCGAACGAAATGGAATTCGATGGGGAGCTATCAATATTAATGGGGCTTATGGAAGAAAGAAAGTAGAACTGGCTGAGTCAGCAAAGAGGATGCATCTGGATGTGCTAGGAGTAAGTGATATTTGGGTAAGGGGAGATAACGAGGAAGGGATAGGAGATTATAAAGTATACTTGACGGGTGTTAGAAAGGGAAGGGCAGAGTCTGGAGTAGGGCTCTTTATCAGGAATACCATTGCACACAACATAGTTTCTGTTAGGCGAATAATGTGGGTAGATTTGTCAGTTGGAGGAATTAGGACTAGAATTGTCTCCGTGTATTCACCATGTGAGGGTGCAGATGAGGATGAAGTTGACAAGTTTTATGAAGCATTGAGTGACATTGTGGTCAGGGTCAACAGCAAGGATAGAATAGTGCTAATGGGCGATTTCAATGCGAGAGTTGGGAATAGAACTGAAGGATACGAAAGGGTGATTGGTAAATGTGGGGAAGATATGGAAGCTAATGGGAATGGGAAGCGTTTGCTGGACTTCTGTGCTAGTATGGGTTTAGTAGTTACGAATAGAGCTCTGCATTTGGAAGAAAACAACCGCTCGAGCATTGCCCAGTTCGTGCCGCTGCTCGACGGCTGGGAAAAGCCTACGCTGCGTTAAGGCTGTGGCCGTCTAATGGACTATGTGACCGGTCGTCCTTCACCTCTCGGTGATCAGTGGAACTGTCGAGCACTGCCAGGCGCTCAAGCTTAATCATAATCCCGGCCGGTGACAGTAAACCCGCCGCGTGCTCAACAGTACGGATTTGCATTAGAAATCGTGTTTAAATCAGTTGGCGACTGGGCTTTTAGGAGTGCAGACAGCGTTATGGATCAACCAAGTATAGGTCGTAAACGCTGCATTCAAGAAATGAAGAGAAGTATTCTGGAGAGAATTAGGAGCTTCTCGTTAGTCGTGAAGAAGAAATTTATGTCGGAAGAGGAGGCTAAAAGTGAAGCTTGGAAATCTTTTGCACTTGTAGTGGATCCTGTCACGTAGGCTTCTTCTGGTTTCGTGGAGTGTTCCACATGTAATACTGTACTTTCTTACCAGTCGAGCACAACAGGTATGATTCGGCGCTGCAAAAGTAACTGCGCATCAAAATTCCACCGAACACATGCAGTACCAAGCAGCATAAAGAAAGTTGGTGATGATAAGTTGGTCGATATGAGTGGAATAGATTTGCTACCATCAAATACTTGTAGTAAGATTGGCTTCAAGAACTATTCGCAGGAGCTCATCAATGTTGGCGCCACTTACGGCAAAGTCAATATAGAAGATGTTCTTCCACACCCTACCCCTGTATCACGGCATGTTAAAGAAAATGCTGACAAAATACGGGCGACAATTTTGCCCAAGCTAATATGTGCCCTAAAGGACAAAATGTGTGCTTTAGACGCTGATCTGTGGTCTGATAACTACGAGAAGAGAAAGTTTTTGACTGTAACATCGCATTAATGTTAACGATGAGTGGCAGCTAGAAACGCTTGTTTTGCTGACAACTGAGTTTCCGGACGTATCTAAGACAGGAGAGAACATTCGGCACGAAATCGAAGAATGTTTTTGCTTGAGTTGGCAATTAACAAGAATGATGTTACAAAATGTTACTTTGTCACTGACCAAGGAGCTAATATGAAGAAGGCACTTGAATCTTACAACCGTTTGCCTTGCTTTGATCACTGCCTGATGACTGCGCTTCGTCACACATTTCAAGAGACATGTTTAGAAGACGAAGCTCTGAAATTCTGTTGTGTCTGCTATCAGCAAGAGCTGTAGTAGGCTATTTGGAGAGATCAGGTCACTCGGCGGCGTCTGCAGCACTCCGTGAAGCAAGAAGCTGTAACGCGGTGGAACTGTGTACTGTTAATTCTGAATTCCATCATGTCAAATGGACGATATTCAAGATCTACTAGATTCCCAGAGGCAATTGAAACTCTTAGAAACTTTTCATGAAGAGTGCGTACGAGAAGTTGTCGTTTTTCTAACCCTCTTTAAGGAAGCGAGTTTGGATTTGGAAAGTGCAAAAATAACAGCGCTGGTACGTGTGATGCCTTGATACACACGTATGTTACATCTCTGTGAACCAGAATACAGTGACAACGAAGTAAGACATTTTTATAAGGTATGATCATTTATAAAACTCTTGAATTATCGGAATGCAATTATGTATACATTGTTTATGTTTTTCAGTGCATGACGAAAATAAAAAAAGAGCAGCGTACTTCATCAGAGAGAAGTGCGAATTGGAGGCTATCCATTATGTTGCGACCGTTCTATGGCCATCATAGCGTCATTTGAAGAAACTCACAGCAGAAGAAAAGCAAGTCGCGTATGCTGAAGTTTGACGATTGTGCTCCAAATTGCCTGTAAATGGTAAGGTTGATTCACTGAAACAAATTAGTAAACCAATGTTTGTTTGTCTAACTTTCCACCGTTCTTTAGATCAACAATGATGTCGTCTAAACTGTACAATATTTGGGAAGAGTTTCGGAGCCTAAATATTCCACAATGCGTTTTGATATATTTTTTGCAATATATGTGGGAATTTACTGGAAATATAGTTTTTAGTAACCAGTAAACCTAACTAAGGTTTATACATATTTAAAGGTGACAGGAATGCATTACGGATGTTTTCATTCATTTTTAGAGCCCATTCAAGTGAACAGTGACCAAGTTCTTCCAATGAAAAAGTCCAAGCTGGACTGGAGTTCGGATGAGGACAACGAAGATGGACACAGAATTACTACTAATGAATTCGACAGGTACCTTTCACTCTCCAAATCCGGCTGTAGCTGTGCCAAAGGACAACTTTTGAAGTGGTGAAAAACGCACGCGCATTTACTTCCTAGGCTGTCGGTAGCACCCAGAAAAGTTCTCTTCATTCCTGCACTATTGCTGCCAGCGAGATGAATTTTAGCCAGCCGGTCACCTGCTGTCTAGCAAAAGATCATGCTTGGAATCAGACAAGGTGGATGATCTCTTATTGATCCATCACAATTTTGTAAGTATTCCGAACATACCACGTAATCACAAGAAAGGAAATATTCCTCAAACTCTATAAACATATGATTCCACTTTCATTTACTTCACAGGAAGAAGTACGAACCGCCAACTGTGTTAGTAGCTCCAGGAACACAAATGACTCCTGTGCATCAGGGAGCACCAGTGACAAAAAGCGAATTGTATAATTATGATTCACATGTAACTTTATTTACAGGTCATAATTTGTTTATTAACGCTCGTAAAAAGAAAATTGGTGAGTATTACGTTTAAAAACAACCCTGCATTCCTTCTTGATCCTGCATTCAATATTAGTACAATGTATGTGGCCGAGTCTGAAGATAGGCTACACATAGCCCACTATTACTGTGTCTCCGTTTTTCCAGCGAACGGAACAAAATACTACATGAAAACATTATAGTTCATAACGTTACAATTACTGGAATACATGATCGCCTCAAAGACGAAAATCCAATAGTCTGCAACATATTAACACACTTCAAATGTAACATATACAATTGTAATATTTAGGTTATAGAACTGATAGTAAAAAATGAAAGAAATTTGTAAAAGAAATATGTGAGGGTTAATGTAAAGTAGTGGCCTATGATCTCAAGGAGTCCGGCGTAGTGCAGCTCGCTGGCTGGCCGGCACTGCGCCCGCTGGTTACTGGAGATCGGCCGAGTGTTTGGTGCACTCGGCCAGTCGCTGGCGATCGGTAGCCCGCAACCGGCTACACAGGACGCTAGACCACGTACTCCAGAGAGCCAGAGAGGCGAGCAAGACTCGCCGATAAAAATCAGAGATAATGCAGACCTCTAGTTACGAATACATTCTTCAAACGTAAGGCTATTCACCGCTACACATGGGAGGCTAGAGGTACCAGATCCATAATAGATTATATCTTAACCGACTTCGAATTCAGGAAATCTGTTAGGAATGTACGAGTTTTCTGGGGATTTTTCGATGATACAGACCACTATCTGATCTGTAGTGAACTAAGTATCTCTAGGCCTAGGGTAGAGAAAGTGAAATCTGTCTGCAAATGAATAAGGGTAGAAAATCTCCAGGGCGAGGAAATTAGACAGAAGTACATGGATATGATTAGTGAGAAATTTCGAACAGTGGACAGTAAGCAGGTTCAGGATATGGAAAGTGAATGAGTGGCATACAGGGATGCTGTAGTAGAAACAGCAAGGGAATGCCTAGGAACAACTGTGTGTAAAAATGGGAAAAGGCGAACATCTTGGTGGAATGATAAAGTGAGAGCAGCTTGTAAACGTAAAAAGAAGGCTTATCGGAAATGGCTCCAAACAAGGGCCGAGGCAGAGAGGGATTTGTACGTAGTTGAAAGAAACAGAGCGAAACAAATAGTTGTTGAATCCAAAAAGAAGTCGTGGGAAGCTTTTGGTAATAACCTGGAAAGTCTAGGTCAAGCAGCAGGGAAACCTTTCTGGACAGTAATAAAAGAATCTTAGGAAGGGAGGGAAAAAGGAAATTATTATTATTATTTATTTTCCACTAATTGTAGGTACAATTTATGGATGGTGAAGGGAGAAAGGGCATAGCCCCACATACACGAAAGTGCCTCCATCACCATTTAAAATCACAATATTCAAATATACAATTACATTCTACATAGTATGCTTATATACAGTTATCGTATATTACAAGGCATATTTACATAATACTCACAAGACCTGTTCAATATTCAGGAAATTCAACACACACACACGTACACACACGCATCCCCCCCCCCTCTCTCTCTCTCTCTCTCTCTCTCTCTCTCACTCATACTGAAAATTCACACAGTAGAAAAATTATATTATGTACAGAAGGTTTCATTATATATACATCCTTTTTACCTCTTTACAAAATTTCTCTGGAGGTAGTTCTTATATCTGTGATGGGAATTCATTCCACAGCCGAGCAGAACGATTAAAGAAGCCACTTTGATATGATACTGTTCTTGCAAATGGAGGGAAAAGGACACACTTCGACCTCTTTGTGCGGAACGATAGTTCAGCTGTAAGCGGTTGAAAGGGTTTATATGAATGTTACATGCGAGGGATTTTCTCAGGAAAGCAATATCTACAGTATTTGTTTACATAGGGTTGTTATAGGGGGCAGTGACCTGGCTGTATTTAAATGACCGTGTTGAGTAATTAGTCGTTCTGCTCGGTGTTGAACTCTCTCTAGTTTCGTCATGTTCTCCACTGTAGTAGGGTGCCAGGAAAGAAGCCTGTACAGCAGTATTGGCCGTACTGATGACAAATAGGCTGTCTGAACTGCTTTCTTCCTGGCTCCCAGTAGAGATCTGCGGATGAACCCCAGGACTCTGTATGCTTTGCACCTTATTTCCTCTACATGATTGTTCCATTTTAAATTGCTGCAAATGTGAATGCCAAGCAATTGTATTGAGGTGCAGGGCATCAGGTTTTTACCACATAGTGAAATTTGGTGTTGTAACTGTGATCTTGCTCTAGTTAAGCGTATATATTTACATTTCTGTATATTTATAGACATTCTATTTATTTGGGACCACAGAGCCACATTATCCAGATCTGACTGTAACTTATTTACGTCGTTCTCATTGCGAATGGCTCTGTAAATGATGGTGTCATCAGCATACTGTGCCATAGAAGATGATACACAACCTGGCAGATCCAGCGTAAATATCGTGTACAGAAGCGGTCCTATCACACTACCTTGAATCACACCCGAGGTGACTAAGGTTTGTTCTGACCTGGCCCAACTGAACACAACGCTCTGCGTCCGACCTACCAGGAATGATCGAAACCATGCCAGCAGTTTGCCTTGAATGCCATACTTGTTACGTTTTAACAACAGTCGTTGATGAGGTACCTGATCAAAGGCAATCCACTTGGGATGTATTAGATTGGTCCAGGGAATGTTGCCACACATCAATTACTGTTGTTAAAAGTGTAGTACAGGATTTCCCAGGGAGGAATCCATGTTGGTTGTTATTCAACAGGTTTCTCTCATTCAGAAAATCCAGGACATGTTTAACAATTAGGCGTTCCATGCATTTACGTAAACCAGATGTAATAGAGACTGGGCGATAGTTGTCTACATTTTCCCTGTCACCGTCTTTGAATACTGGAACGACATTTGCTTTCTTCCATTCTTCTGGCACAATCCCACTGTTCATTGAAATGTTAAATATTGCACAAAGAGAAGGTGCTAATGCTTCTGCACAACGATGGAGAACTCTGGCCGGCACGTTATCTGGCCCGTTCGAAGCATGAGGTCTACTTCTCCGAAGACTTGTTGCGACCTCGTTAGCAGTGAATGAAGTACAAGCTAGTTAGGGGGTGGAAACTGAGGGGTTGCCCTTGTAGTGAACATGTCTTCATCCTTGTCAGCAGTGGTGAAGTTATTTTTAAATTTACTGTTAAATGTGTCTGCTATTTCCTGGGGAGAGGAAACTGATAGTCCGTTGTACTTGAAAACGGATGGAGCACTGTTGCCGCTTTTGTTTCTGATGAAAGCCCATAGCTCTTTACTATTGGTACTAAGGCTGTGGATATATGAACTGTAGGCATCATGGATTAATGATTTGAGTTTGTTCCTAGCCAGTCTGTACTTCTCCCACCTATTGTCAGTTGGGTTTTCCTTCCATTTCCTGTATAAACAATTTCTCTTTCGAATACCTGATGTTATCTCTTTAGTGATCCATGGCGTTTTTCGCTTATTAGAAACGGAAACTTTCAGCACAACTTGATCGACACATTCAAAAAATACTTTTTTCCAGTTTACCCAGATCTCGTTGATATTTATATCACTGATGAAGGTCGTGAGGGGAATAGGGAGGTTTTTTGATAGAAGAAAAGAAAAATCGTTCCAGTTAGTGCAGGACAAATTATATATTGTTCAGGAGTGGAGTTTTGGGGAGGGTTTTCTGTAGGTCAAAGTTGTAATTATAGGTTGGTGATCACAAAATCCTGGTATTACGTCCAGGGACTGGACTGATGATGGAGAGTTAGTAAGGAACAGGTCTAGTGTAGAACGGGAATTTTGAGTAATACGAGTCACTTCGAACACTAACTGATGGAGAAAAATGTCGTAGAAGGTGGAGAGAAAACTATTAGCAAGAGGATTCTTTCTTACTGGGTTGGCATTTCTAGAACAAGTAATTTTCAGATTGAAGTATCCGCAATATAAATTGCATCGTAATTATTCTGCACTTGTTGAACACGCTCCAGAGAGGAGAGCAATGCATCGTTCATCGTTTGAGAGATCTTCGGTGTACAATACACTGATCCGATGAGGAATTTATTATTACCGCATGTAATTTCCACCACATGGCTTCAGCTGTCGTCTCCAACTCGGGACACCTAGTTGGATTACACTCTGGTTTTGCAGCAATAAGTACTCCGCCTCCTGTGGTTGGAGTCCGGTCCTTACGGAACAAGACAAAAGAATCTGGTAGCACTTATGAGTCATTAATTGTGGCTGAAAGCCATGTTTCACTGATAGACATAATAGAGTGATCTAGGCTTGAGAGCGAAGCGAGAATATATTCTTTTCTACCTGGACGTAAAATGCTGCGTGCGTTAAACGCAAAGAGAGTTAGATTATTATTTACATATTTACAGTTATAGCTATTTACAGAGTCACTGGTAACGTCACTGGTATTGGAAAAGAAAGAGTTCGTTAGTGGCGGCATTTCGCATTGCCAGCAAGTCAACGTTCTTTCCCCCTTCTTTAATTTCCTGTATTCTGATGTAGAAATTTGTGCACATGTCCTGTGATTACTTGACGAACAACTGCTACAGTTCACAAATAGTTGGTTACGACGCCCACTGCTTTCACATACTGTACAATGCTGGGGTCCGGGGTTCAATTCAGTGTCTCCAATTAACACGAGAGTTAGGCACCATAGTGGCCGCCCAGCGATCGGAAGTCTGACAACTCTGCCTTCCCCATCACGACGCGGCCGCCCTACCGCCAGCAGCCCGAGACTTTCACTGCCACACCAAGTGAGACACTTAAGAGAACATTTCTCACTTACCAACAGTTTTTCCAGTACACGAATCTTCTTCAAATCACCACAAGACTTATCCGAATGCACTGTTACACTTTTCGCGTAGGTCACGGCACGTTTTACCAACAATACAATAAGTAATGCACTGAGGACACTCGTAACCACCGGCATGCACGCCGGCATGAACAGTGTTTTGAGTAATTCAGGTGAACTCATAATAGATCCCAGGGAATCACTGGAGAGGTGGAAGGGATATTTTGAACATCTTCTCAATGTAAAAGGAAATCATTCTGGTGGTGTTGCGAACAGCCAAGCTCTTGGGGACGAGGAAAATGATGTTGGTGATATTACGCTTGAGGAAGTGGAAAGGATGGTAAATAAACTCCATTGTCATAAAGCAGCAGGAATAGATGAAATTAGACCTGAAATGGTGAACTATAGTGGGAGGGCAGGGATGAAATGGCTCCATAGAGTAGTAAAAGTAGCATGGAGTGTTGGTAAGGTTCCTTCAGATTGGACAAAAGCAGTAATTGCACCTATCTATAAGCAAGGGAACAGGAAGGATTACAACAACTATCGAGGTATCTCCTTGATTAGTATACCGGTAAAGTATTCACTGGCATCTTGGAAGGGAGGGTGCTATCAGTCTTTGAGAGGAAGTTGGATGAAAACCAGTGTGGTTTCAGACCACAGAGAGGCTGTCAGGATCAGATTTTCAGTATGCGCCAAGTAATTGAAAAATGCTACGAGAGGAATAGGCAGTTGTGTTTATGTTTCGTAGATCTAGAGAAAGCATATGACAGGGTACCGAGGGAAAAGATGTTCGCTATACTGGGGGACTATGGAATTAAAGGTTGATTATTAAAATCAATCAAAGGCATTTATGTTGACAATTGGGCTTCAGTGAGAATTGGTGGTAGAATGAGTTAAAATAGGCAGGGAGGGATTCAGTTAGGTGGAAATGTAGTAAGCAGAGTGGCCTATGCTGACGACTTGGTCTTAATGGCAGATTGTGCCGAAAGCCTGCAGTCTAATATCTTTGAACTTGAAGAGAGGTGCAATGAGTATGGTATGAAAATTAGCCTCTCGAAGACTAAATTGATGTCGGTAGGTAAGAAACTCAACAGAATTGAATGTCGGATTGGTGATACAAAGCTAGAACAGGTCGATAATTTCAAGTATTTAAGTTGTGTGTTCTCCCAGGATGGTAATATAGTAAGTGAGATTGAATCAAGGTGTCGTAAAGCTAATGCAGTGAGCTCACAGTTGTGATCGACTGTATTCTGTAAGAAGGAAGTCAGCTCCCAGACGAAACTATCTTTACATCGGTCTGTTTTCAGACCAACTTTGCTTTACAGGAGCGAAAGCTGGGTGGACTCAGGATATCTTATTCATAAGTTAGAAGTAACAGGCATGAAAGTAGCAAGAATTATTGCTGGTACAAACAGGTGGGAACAATGGCAGGAGGGTACTCAGAATGATGAGATAAAGGCTAATTTAGGAATGAACTCGATAGATGAAGCTGTGCGCATAAACCGGCTTCGGTGTTGGGGTCATGTGAGGCGAATGGAGGAGGATAGGTTACCTAGGTAAATAATGGACTCTGTTGTGGAGGGTAAGAGAAGTAGAGGTAGACCAAGATGATGATGGTTAGACTCGGTTTCTAACGATCTAGAGATAAGAGGTATAGAACTAAATGAGGCCACAACACTAGTTGCAAATCGAGGATTGTGGCAACGTTTAGTAAATTCACAGAGGCTTGCAGACTGAACGCTGAAGGGCATAACAGTCTATAATGGTAATGTATGTATGTATGTATGTATGTATGTATGTATGTATGTATGTATGTATGTATGTATGTATGTATGTATGAATTTGGATTTATTTGGATTTATTTACAGGAAGAGTGAAATCTGGAATACTACAGAATTCATTTCTCGATTGTATGATGGTTCATGTTTGTGGGTAGTCATGTCCTAGTTCGTGAACCATGGGCAACGGCTGAGTGGCCTAGTAAGTGGTCCTGAGAGTCGGGATACCACTTGCTATGGAATGGGAGTGGGCATCTCAGACATATTCTGAGTCATGGCCCTCCTTGTGCTCAGGCGGCTAGGACTATACAATTCACCAGTGGTCCATAACCCATTTGAGGAGAGATCTTCACTTGGACTATGTGCAAGTAGGGTAGCATCCTGCTTCATGAATTTACTGAGCTCAGAACATTTTAAGCAAGCCTCGGACCTATGGGAGTAATGGAGTCCCACTCCCATTTGAGAGGCAAGGGACTCCTTGGAAACAACTAGGCGAACGAAATGGAATTCGATGGGGAGCTATCAATATTAATGGGGCTTAATGGAAGAAAGAAAGTAGAACTGGCTGAGTCAGCAAAGAGGATACATCTGTATGTGCTAGGAGTAAGTGATATTCGGGTAAGGGGAGATAATGAGGAAGAGATAGGAGATTATCAAGTGTACTTGACGGGTGTTAGAAAGGGAAGGGCAGAGTCTGGGGTAGGGCTTTTTATCAGGAATACCATTGCACGCAACATAGTTTTTGTTAGGCACGTAAATGAGTGAATGATGTGGATAGATTTGTCAGTTGGAGGAATTAGGACAAGGATTGTGTCCGTGTATTCACCATGTGAGGGTGCAGGTTTTATGAAGCATTGAATGACATCGTGGTCAGGGTCAACAGCAAGGATAGAATAGTGCTAATGGGCAATTTCAATGCGAGAGTTGGGAATAGAACTGAAGGATACGAAAGGGTGATTGGTATATGTGGTGAAGATATGGAAGCTAATGGGAATGGGAAGCGTTTGCTGGACTTCTGTGCTAGTATGGGTTTAGCTGTCACGAATACATTCTTCAAGCATAAGGCTATTCACCCCTACACATGGGAGGCTAGGGGTACCAGATCCATAATAGACTATATCTTAACCGACTTCAAATTCAGGAAATCTGTTAGGAATGCACAAGTTTTTCGCAGATGTTTCGATGATACAGACCACTATCTGATCTGTAGTGAACTATCTCTAGGCCTAGGGTAGAGAAAGTGTAATCTGTCTGCAAACGGATAAGGGTAGAAAATTTCCAGGATGAGGAAGTTAGACAGAAGTACATGGATATGATTAGTGAGAAGTTTTGAACAGTAGACATTAAGCAGGTTCAGGATATAGAAGGTGAATGGGTGGCATACAGGGAGGCTGTAGTAGAAACAGCAAGGGAATGCCTAGGAACAACTGTGTGTAAAGATGGGAAAAGGCGAACATCTTGGTGGAATGATGAGTTGAGAGCAGCCTGTAAACGTAAAAAGAAGGCTTATCAGAAATGGCTCCAAACAAGGGCCGAGGCAGACAGGGATTTGTACGTAGATGAAAGAAACAGAGCGAAACAAATAGTTGTTGAATCCAAAAAGAAGTCATGGGAAGATTTTGGTAATAACCTGGAAAGGTTAGGTCAAGCAGCAGGGAAACCTTTCTGGACAGTAATAAAGAATCTTAGGAAGGGATGGGAAAAGGAAATGAACAGTGTTTTGAGTAATTCAGGTGAACTTATAATAGATCCCAGGGAATCACTGGAGAGGTGGAGGGAATATTTTGAACATCTTCTCAATGTAAAAGGAAATCATCCTGGTGGTATTGCAAACAGCCAAGCTCATGGGGAGGAGGAAAATGATGTTGGTGAAATTATGCTCGAGGAAGTGGAAAGGATAGTAAAAAAAACTCCATTGTCATAAGGCAGCAGGAATAGATGAAATTAGACCTGAAATGGTGAAGTATAGTGGAAGGCAGGGATGAAATGGCTTCATAGAGTAGTGAAATTAGCGTGGAGTGTTAGTAAGGTACCTTCAGATTGGACAAAAGCAGTAATTGCAGCTATCTATAAGCAAGGGAACAGGAAGGACTGCAACAACTATCGAGGTATCTCATTGATTAGTATACCAGGCAAAGTATTCACTGGCATCCTGGAAGGGAGGGTGCGATCAGTCGTTGAGAGGAAGTTGGATGAAAACCAGTGTGGTTTCAGACCACAGAGAGGCTGTCAGGATCAGATTTTCAGTATGCGCCAGGTAATTGAAAAATGCTACGAGAGGAATAGGCAGTTGTGTTTATGTTTCATAGATCTAGAGAAAGCATATGACAGGGTACCGAGGGAAAAGATGTTCACTATACTGGGGGACTATGGCATTAAAGTCAGATTATTAAAATCAATCAAAGGCATTTATGTTGACAATTGGGCTTCAGTGAGAATTGATGCTAGAATGAGTTCTTGGTTCAGGGTACTTACGGGGGTTAGACAAGGCTGTAATCTTTCATCTTTGCTGTTCGTAGTTTACATGGATCATCTGCTGAAAGGTATAAAATGGCAGGGAGGGATTCAGTTAGGTGGAAATGTAGTAAGCAGTTTGGCCTATGCTGATGACTTGGTCTTAATGGCAGACTGTGCCGAAAGCCTGCAGTCTAATATCTTGGAACTTGAAGAGAGGTGCAATGAGTATGGTGTGAAAATTAGCCTCTCGAAGACTAAATTGATGTCAGTAGGTAAGAATTTCAACAGAATTGAATGTCAGATTGGTGATACAAAGCTAGAACAGGTCGATAATTTCAAGTATTTAGGTTGTGTGCTCTCCCAGGATGGTAGTATTGTAAGTGAGATTGAATCAAGTTGTAGTAAAGCTAATGCAGTGAGCTCGCAGTTGCGATAAGCAGTATTCTGTAAGAAGGAAGTCAGCTCCCAGACGAAACTATCTTTACATTGGTCTGATTTCAGACCAACTTTGCTTTACGGGAGCGAAAGCTGGGTGGATTCAGGATATCTTATTCATAAGTTAGAAGTAACAGACATGAAAGTAGCAAGAATGATTGCTGGTACAAACAGGTGGGAACAATGGCAGGATGGTACTCGGAATGAGGAGATAAAGGCTAATTTAGGAATGAACTCGATGGATGAAGCTGTACGCATAAACCAGCTTTGGTGGTGGGGTAATGTGTGGGCGAATGGAGGAAGATAGGTTACATAGGAGAATAATGGACTCTGCTATGGAGGGTAAGAGGAGTAGAGGGAGACTAGACGACGATGGTTAGACTCAGTTTCTAACCATTTAAAGATAAGAGGTATAGAACTAAATGAGGCCACAACACTAGTTGCAAATCGAGGATTGTGGCGACGTTTAGTAAATTCCCAGAGGCTTGCAGATTGAACGCTGAAAGGCATAACAGTCTATAATGATGGATGGATGGATGGATGGATGGATGGATGGATGGATGGATGGATGGATGGATGGATGGATGGATGGATGGATGGATGGATGGATGGATGGATGGATGGATGGATGGATGGATGGATGGATGGATGGATGGATGGATGGATGGATGGATGGATGGATGGATGGATGGATGGATGGATGGATGGATGGATGGATGGATGGATGGATGGATGGATGGATGGATGGATGGATGGATGGATGGATGGATGGATGGATGGATGGATGGATGGATGGATGGATGGATGGATGGATGGATGGATGGATGGATGGATGGATGGATGGATGGATGGATGGATGGATGGATGGATGGATGGATGGATGGATGGATGGATGGATGGATGGATGGATGGATGGATGGATGGATGGATGGATGGATGGATGGATGGATGGATGGATGGATGGATGGATGGATGGATGGATGGATGGATGGATGGATGGATGGATGGATGGATGGATGGATGGATGGATGGATGGATGGATGGATGGATGGATGGATGGATGGATGGATGGATGGATGGATGGATGGATGGATGGATGGATGGATGGATGGATGGATGGATGGATGGATGGATGGATGGATGGATGGATGGATGGATGGATGGATGGATGGATGGATGGATGGATGGATGGATGGATGGATGGATGGATGGATGGATGGATGGATGGATGGATGGATGGATGGATGGATGGATGGATGGATGGATGGATGGATGGATGGATGGATGGATGGATGGATGGATGGATGGATGGATGGATGGATGGATGGATGGATGGATGGATGGATGGATGGATGGATGGATGGATGGATGGATGGATGGATGGATGGATGGATGGATGGATGGATGGATGGATGGATGGATGGATGGATGGATGGATGGATGGATGGATGGATGGATGGATGGATGGATGGATGGATGGATGGATGGATGGATGGATGGATGGATGGATGGATGGATGGATGGATGGATGGATGGATGGATGGATGGATGGATGGATGGATGGATGGATGGATGGATGGATGGATGGATGGATGGATGGATGGATGGATGGATGGATGGATGGATGGATGGATGGATGGATGGATGGATGGATGGATGGATGGATGGATGGATGGATGGATGGATGGATGGATGGATGGATGGATGGATGGATGGATGGATGGATGGATGGATGGATGGATGGATGGATGGATGGATGGATGGATGGATGGATGGATGGATGGATGGATGGATGGATGGATGGATGGATGGATGGATGGATGGATGGATGGATGGATGGATGGATGGATGGATGGATGGATGGATGGATGGATGGATGGATGGATGGATGGATGGATGGATGGATGGATGGATGGATGGATGGATGGATGGATGGATGGATGGATGGATGGATGGATGGATGGATGGATGGATGGATGGATGGATGGATGGATGGATGGATGGATGGATGGATGGATGGATGGATGGATGGATGGATGGATGGATGGATGGATGGATGGATGGATGGATGGATGGATGGATGGATGGATGGATGGATGGATGGATGGATGGATGGATGGATGGATGGATGGATGGATGGATGGATGGATGGATGGATGGATGGATGGATGGATGGATGGATGGATGGATGGATGGATGGATGGATGGATGGATGGATGGATGGATGGATGGATGGATGGATGGATGGATGGATGGATGGATGGATGGATGGATGGATGGATGGATGGATGGATGGATGGATGGATGGATGGATGGATGGATGGATGGATGGATGGATGGATGGATGGATGGATGGATGGATGGATGGATGGATGGATGGATGGATGGATGGATGGATGGATGGATGGATGGATGGATGGATGGATGGATGGATGGATGGATGGATGGATGGATGGATGGATGGATGGATGGATGGATGGATGGATGGATGGATGGATGGATGGATGGATGGATGGATGGATGGATGGATGGATGGATGGATGGATGGATGGATGGATGGATGGATGGATGGATGGATGGATGGATGGATGGATGGATGGATGGATGGATGGATGGATGGATGGATGGATGGATGGATGGATGGATGGATGGATGGATGGATGGATGGATGGATGGATGGATGGATGGATGGATGGATGGATGGATGGATGGATGGATGGATGGATGGATGGATGGATGGATGGATGGATGGATGGATGGATGGATGGATGGATGGATGGATGGATGGATGGATGGATGGATGGATGGATGGATGGATGGATGGATGGATGGATGGATGGATGGATGGATGGATGGATGGATGGATGGATGGATGGATGGATGGATGGATGGATGGATGGATGGATGGATGGATGGATGGATGGATGGATGGATGGATGGATGGATGGATGGATGGATGGATGGATGGATGGATGGATGGATGGATGGATGGATGGATGGATGGATGGATGGATGGATGGATGGATGGATGGATGGATGGATGGATGGATGGATGGATGGATGGATGGATGGATGGATGGATGGATGGATGGATGGATGGATGGATGGATGGATGGATGGATGGATGGATGGATGGATGGATGGATGGATGGATGGATGGATGGATGGATGGATGGATGGATGGATGGATGGATGGATGGATGGATGGATGGATGGATGGATGGATGGATGGATGGATGGATGGATGGATGGATGGATGGATGGATGGATGGATGGATGGATGGATGGATGGATGGATGGATGGATGGATGGATGGATGGATGGATGGATGGATGGATGGATGGATGGATGGATGGATGGATGGATGGATGGATGGATGGATGGATGGATGGATGGATGGATGGATGGATGGATGGATGGATGGATGGATGGATGGATGGATGGATGGATGGATGGATGGATGGATGGATGGATGGATGGATGGATGGATGGATGGATGGATGGATGGATGGATGGATGGATGGATGGATGGATGGATGGATGGATGGATGGATGGATGGATGGATGGATGGATGGATGGATGGATGGATGGATGGATGGATGGATGGATGGATGGATGGATGGATGGATGGATGGATGGATGGATGGATGGATGGATGGATGGATGGATGGATGGATGGATGGATGGATGGATGGATGGATGGATGGATGGATGGATGGATGGATGGATGGATGGATGGATGGATGGATGGATGGATGGATGGATGGATGGATGGATGGATGGATGGATGGATGGATGGATGGATGGATGGATGGATGGATGGATGGATGGATGGATGGATGGATGGATGGATGGATGGATGGATGGATGGATGGATGGATGGATGGATGGATGGATGGATGGATGGATGGATGGATGGATGGATGGATGGATGGATGGATGGATGGATGGATGGATGGATGGATGGATGGATGGATGGATGGATGGATGGATGGATGGATGGATGGATGGATGGATGGATGGATGGATGGATGGATGGATGGATGGATGGATGGATGGATGGATGGATGGATGGATGGATGGATGGATGGATGGATGGATGGATGGATGGATGGATGGATGGATGGATGGATGGATGGATGGATGGATGGATGGATGGATGGATGGATGGATGGATGGATGGATGGATGGATGGATGGATGGATGGATGGATGGATGGATGGATGGATGGATGGATGGATGGATGGATGGATGGATGGATGGATGGATGGATGGATGGATGGATGGATGGATGGATGGATGGATGGATGGATGGATGGATGGATGGATGGATGGATGGATGGATGGATGGATGGATGGATGGATGGATGGATGGATGGATGGATGGATGGATGGATGGATGGATGGATGGATGGATGGATGGATGGATGGATGGATGGATGGATGGATGGATGGATGGATGGATGGATGGATGGATGGATGGATGGATGGATGGATGGATGGATGGATGGATGGATGGATGGATGGATGGATGGATGGATGGATGGATGGATGGATGGATGGATGGATGGATGGATGGATGGATGGATGGATGGATGGATGGATGGATGGATGGATGGATGGATGGATGGATGGATGGATGGATGGATGGATGGATGGATGGATGGATGGATGGATGGATGGATGGATGGATGGATGGATGGATGGATGGATGGATGGATGGATGGATGGATGGATGGATGGATGGATGGATGGATGGATGGATGGATGGATGGATGGATGGATGGATGGATGGATGGATGGATGGATGGATGGATGGATGGATGGATGGATGGATGGATGGATGGATGGATGGATGGATGGATGGATGGATGGATGGATGGATGGATGGATGGATGGATGGATGGATGGATGGATGGATGGATGGATGGATGGATGGATGGATGGATGGATGGATGGATGGATGGATGGATGGATGGATGGATGGATGGATGGATGGATGGATGGATGGATGGATGGATGGATGGATGGATGGATGGATGGATGGATGGATGGATGGATGGATGGATGGATGGATGGATGGATGGATGGATGGATGGATGGATGGATGGATGGATGGATGGATGGATGGATGGATGGATGGATGGATGGATGGATGGATGGATGGATGGATGGATGGATGGATGGATGGATGGATGGATGGATGGATGGATGGATGGATGGATGGATGGATGGATGGATGGATGGATGGATGGATGGATGGATGGATGGATGGATGGATGGATGGATGGATGGATGGATGGATGGATGGATGGATGGATGGATGGATGGATGGATGGATTAGGCTACTATTATACCAACAAATAATCTTTCTGTGTATCAACACCACTATCAAAGAGTAGGGAAATGTCCACATATTCAAAACCATTAGATTAATTTACAAAGGCTTGCAGACTTAACGCTGAAAGGCATTACAATATATCATGAAGGGGTATGTATGTACACCCTCAGACCAAAAAAAAAAAACCATTACGGAATGCTGTTCTGCCTTGGTGCAAACAGAGGGTGGGGTGGCCATCTTTACGTCGCAACAGCTCAAGCTGTACTGATCTGATAACGCTGAAACCTACCACAGACTTAGATAACGGTGTTAGTTCTGCCTTGGTGCAAACAGAGGGTGGGGTGGCCATCTTTACGTCGCAACAGCTCAAGCTGTACTGATCTGATAACGCTGAAACCTACCACAGACTTAGATAACGGTGTTATCTAGTGGCTGGTGAGCAAACAACGCCATAGAGCCAACCTAAAGACAATTAGAGCAAAATTGCAGATACTAGTCCGGCTCCATGGCTAAATGGTTAGCATGCTGGCCCTTGGTCACAGGGGTCCTGGGTTCGATTCCTGGCAGGGTCGAGAATTTAAACCTTCATTGGTTAATTTCGCTTACCAGGATATGCTTAAATCTTTAAACTGTTACTTGTATAGTCTATTCAATAAGCCATTTGTAGATCAAATGTTTCCACAATACACACAAACGATGAATATCAGCTCCAAGATCAATTCAAGACTCAAGAATAATTGTTTATTACATGGACATTGGCATAGTCCAACAACACCATTCACTACAGTTTTACTGTGTTGTTTTAATTCCAATTTTAAATGTGTTGTCTAATGTTTCATCACTCATTTAGATTAAGACTTTACTTAAGACATACCAATTTGTAATATTTTATTGGTGGTCATAATATGCATGTATTTCCAATTTTGATCATGGCTGAAGATGACCTAATATAGCAGGGTCGAAACTAGTACCAGTAATATAAGATACAATATTAATCTAATAGTATTGCATAGGTGGACCTTTCTCTACCTTTTGATAGTGATCAGTTGTTTCATATCGACCATAATGAAATTCGTAACTTATGAGTATCAACACCACAGTTGTGCATTAGTTAAACCATTGCTTTCTGCTGCGCACCGAGTGCATGGCCTTTGCACTCCTCACAGTTTTGCCACCTTTAGCGCTAGTAGTCACTTGCACGTTCCGCATTCGTTGTGCTAGATTAATGCTTCTGTTATGGAAAAGGAAAATTTACTGAGCACTACCGACAATGCCTCATCATCAAACTTCATAGGAATCCTCAACCAATAATCCCAGACACTTGCACATTATTTTCAAGATGACAAGGATAATAAAATTAAGTAAGCCTACTTTTTGCAAAATAATTCAAAAGGGTCCAATGATGCCAAAAGAAGTGAGAAAATAACATAGTTAAATTTGCTATAATACATGAATTTCAGTGTGGTTTGATTAGACAGGAGATTTTCAGTTTTTATAAATAGGGTCAGCCACTAACAGTTAATGAATTTGAAAAATGTTGATAGTTCCTGCATGAAGAAAAATCTTTAAGGGGAGTTGTAAGGAAGCTAGGATTTAGCTTTCCCATTCCCAATAAAAGACTTGTAATACTGGAATTGTTGCATGAATGTATTGGTATCTGCCTGCAAAAAAGTTGCATGATGAAACGAATATTGGAAACTGGTTTCAAAATTACCCTTTTTTTTAAAAAAAATTTCCTTTACACTAACACAGATACCATAGGTATTATGTCGACAATGGGATAAGAAAGGGCTGGGAGTGGGAAGGAAGTGACTCTGTCCTTAATTAAGGTACAGCCCCAGCATTTGCCTGGTGTGAAAATTTGAAACCACAGAAAACCGTATTCAAGGCTGTCGACAGTGGCGATTGAATCCACTATCTCCCGAATGTAAGCTGGTAGGTATGTGACCCAAGCCACGTGGCCACTTGTTCATTAAATTACCTTTTAAATATTCTTCCTAATGATAAGAGATATGCGATCATTCTTGACAATGCAAGTTGTCATTCTAGGCAGCTGGGTAAAATCTCTTAATAGATCAAGCAATAAAACAGAAATTGAAATATTCATGAAACAGTTCAACATCCATGTATTTGATCTAGTGCCAATAATGTTAATCTTGCTGGATCATGTAAAAGCAGCCAACAATTATAAACAGAAGCACTTGGTTGTTCCCCGTCTTCATACACATTATTATTAATGAAAATGAAAACCTACAACCTGTTTTCCAGTCATTGATCAGGTCAGGGATGAACGAATGAAGCCCCCATCTTGCGGCGAGGATAGGAATTGTGCCGGCTGCCATAGCCTGTCGCACTCCTCTGGGGCAGTGATTAATGACTGACAGATGAAATGATATTGGAGTGTGGTGCTGAAATGAAAGATGACAGGGAAAACCGGAGTACCCGGAGAAAATCCTGTCTCGCCTCCGCTTTGTGTAGCACAAATCTCACATGGAGTGAATGGGATTTGAACCACGGAACCCATTGGTGAGAGGCTGCCACCTGAGCCATGGAGGTATTATTATTATTATTATTATTATTATTATTATTATTATTATTATTATTATTAAAAATACTCCTATGGAATATGAAAGATAAACACTATCATTCTCCAGACATACAATGCAAAATAGGGGTGAATGTTACAGAGGAAGTGGGTGTTGATAATGTTATATCAACATTGAAACCACAGAAACCGTATTCAGGGCTGTCGACAATGGGGATCGAATTGACTATCTCCCGAAAGCAAGCTGATAGCTACGTGACCCTAGCCGCTTGGTCACTTGTTCAGTAAATTACCTTTTAAATATTCTTCCTAATGATTATTATTATGGTTATAATTATTAATTTGCCTGCTGTGAAAATGGGAAACCATGAAAACCCATCTTCAGGGCTGCTAACAGTAGGGTTTAAACCCTTTCTTGACGCAGGGTTGGGGATGAGGTGAAGTGAATTTATATGGCGTGTTTTATGGCTAGATCCCTTCCTGATGCCAACCTCAGTTGAGGAGCTCATGAAAATGATATGATGATGGTGAATGAAACTGGGTAAGGAGATGGAAGGAATCGGCTGTGGCCTATGGATAGGAACTGTCCTGGCATCTGCCTGGAAGTGATAACAGGAAACCACAGAAAACCGTTCTCAGCAGTGGGTTTGAACCCACGCGTCCCCCGAATGCAGAGCTTGGATGCAAAGCCATAACACGTTAATACGTGTGGCCACTCCGCTCAGTGGGTGTTGATAAGTAGTCCTACTAAATGATTATTTACAATATAATTATAATTTCAGTAACAGCAGCATAGCTCATGTGCTGAAAAAATGAATTTGGGGCCACCAGCAACCAACACCAAACACCATAAGCGAAGAAAACGAACGATTAAAAAAAATTGATGAGGACAAAAAATTCCTTGAAATAAAGGGAGCAATATTACAATTACTTATCAAAAGTAAAGCCATTAAGGACAACAGCCATCACCAATTTTTGGTAAGCCTTCTTTGATATATGAAGAAGGTTCCTGAACTGGCTGTAAGAAATAAGCTCCAGCAAGTTTTGAAAGATGGGGATGAATTACATCATACTTCTCTGCACATGCCATCTCTGTATAAATACACACAATCCCCATCATCCTGAACCATTGTACCAAAACCAGAGACAAGCCCACCTAATGACACATGGATTTTGTGGAGTTACAACCAACATTTCTTGAGGATTATAAAATTGAAAAAAAAAAAGGAAAATGGTTGTAAACAACATGATTTTTTTTAAATTTTACAATTTGCTTTATGCTGCACTGCTCAGATAGATCTTATGGTGACGATGGGATAGGAAAGGGCTAGGAGTGGGAAGGAAGTGGCCGTGGCCTTAAGTAGAGTCCCAGTATTTGCCTGGTGTGAAAATGGGAAATGAAAATCATCTTCAGAGCTGCTGACAGTAGGGTTTGAACAAAACAAAACATGTAGGTCTGTTGAAATAAGATATAAAGGTTTTTTTTTAATTTCTGTTTAACTCTTCTCATGTGAAGCTTTCTGATGGATATGTACCTTCCTTATTCGTGTGTGTTACACTGATATCTTAAATTACAGGCCTAATTTGACCTTTTAGTCTTTTCAAAATTCAAAGTATTTAAAAAAGTATTCATATTTCTTACTATAAATTCTCAGTGAAACGTTTCAAAGGCGTTATTATGTCCCCGAAGTGTGATATTTTGGCTGTATGATTTGAAAATTAGCCTTTCCAGGACAAAAGTGATGTCGCAGATAAGAAGCCTGAGAGAATTGAATATCAGGTTCGGAATACAAAACTGTAATAGGTAGATAATTTCAAGTACCTTGGGATGTAGGATGGTAGCATAGTGAGATTGAATCAAGGTGCAGGAAATTGAATGCGTTGATTTTGCAGTTGCCATGAGCAGTATTCTATAAGAAGGAAATTGTCTTTACATTGGTCTGTTTGTAGACAGACTTTACTTTACAGGAGTTAAAGCTTGGTGGACTCAGGATATCTTTTTTCATAGGTTAGAAGTAACATATATGAAAATAGCGAGAATGATCACTGGTATCAACAGGTAGGAACAATAGCAGGCAGATACTCATAATGCGGAGATGAAGACCAATTTAGGAGTGAACTCGATTGATGGAGTTGTACGCTTAAACCGGCTTCAGTGGTGGGGGTCATATGAGATAAATGCAGGAGGATAGATTACCTAAGAGAATAATGGACTCAGTCATGGAGGAAGATTTTTTTTCTTTTTGCTATTTGCTTTACGTCGCACCGACTATCTTCCGATTACTGGATACTGGTCGCACTTAAGCGACTGCAGCTATCGAGCTCGGTTGGAGGGAGATCAAGACGACAATGGTTAAACTCAGTTTCTAATGATGTAGAATAAATGAGGCCACAGAACTAGTTACCAATAGAGGATCGTAAGTGTATTGAGTAAGTACACAGAGGCTTGCAGACTGAACGCTATTATGAGGATATATGTATAGTATATGATTTCCTGATGCCAGCCCTAGGTGGAGGGATGTATTAACTATTACATTCTTTCTTATGGTGGATGGTAGTGTTGTGTTTTGTATGTAGATGAAGGAAAATGTATTGAGACAAACATAAATATCCAGTCCCCGAGCCAGAGAAGTTAACCATACACACTTAAAATCCTTTTCCCAGGCGGGTATCAAACTGAAGCCCTCTGAACCAAAGGCCAGTATGCTGAAATTTCAGCCAGGGAACCAGATTGTTTTGCAGGAGTATCATTTAATTCATTTTTATTATTCTTTGGAAGAAATAGGAAATGTTATTTCCTTATATTAAGGAAATTCTCACTTTATGTGAACCTCAACTTTTACTTAGAACTTAACACTACGTACATTATATTAATGTTCAGAGCTCTTGATTTGTCCCATGTCCCGTCATAACGTACACCAGTTCATTTAAATCTTGCTGCAGGTTTTCTGCAGCGTACATAGTCAAGATAGAGTAGCAGTTGTGTTGGGAAACCAATTAGTTCTTGGAATAATTGGTACTGCTTGCAAGGTAACAAAATAGCACTATAGGACTGTGGCATACAAACCACGAGGTCAAGGGTACACAGTATCCATTACTGATTTCACTTTTGGGGATTCTTCTCTGTTTATAATACCTAAGCAGGTATATGGGTGTCCAGTGATTTTTATTTAGTGTAAATAAAGACATTTGGACATTCAAACCAAATAAATATTCTCTTGCCTGAGACATATCTTCCCTACTCACCTGTAAGACATGGAACTAAAAATGTAGAATTTGGCTTCTTGCCTTCTTAGCTTTTGTAGTTTTTTTTTTTTTTTTTTTTTTTTTTTTTACTAATTTGATTTGTTATTCCATTTTAATTCAAACAGTATGAATCACAGAGGAAGGGAAATGTAATAATTAATTTTCCTTTTTCCAGTTTTTGCAGGGAAGTCTTAGTCCTGCATATTTCTGCAGTATTTGAAATTGTGACAGCAGCTGCACTGACTCTATTGTTATCGGAGCCAGTGGGAACACTGAATGTACGTTCATGCCATGTGAAAAAGTTGTCTGATTGGTACACATTATTACATAATCCTAATCCAAACTATGAAGAAACACTTCACTGCACTCAGGAAGCTGTGTATCCACTGTAAGTAATAACCTTTCCTTAAGAGTATTATATATGCAAATATATATATAAAATAGCATGTTTAACCCCTTTCCCTGCTAATGTCTGATTCAGCAGATGTTTGGAGTTCAGCAGAGAAACGCCAACAATCGGACGTTCTGAAAAAATGTATTTTCCAAGTTATTTATTCATTTTAATAATAGTTCATAATACGTGTTTTGGACTAGTATTGGATTAAATAAGACTATATCCAGCATGTTTTAAAAGTTGGAGGCACTTGACGACTTTGTAACAGGTGATGTTTTGTATTAGTTGGCGGGAGTCTGCCGTCTTTGTCTCAGTTCATTGTTTGTCACAGCTGTAATCAGTCACTGTAATTCCATTTCTTTGTGTGAAATGAGCCATTTGCTTTTTTTTTTTAGTTGCTTCTTTCACGCCAACATGGCGCCATGTACATTGACTGTATCTATACATGGCAGGAAAAAATTTTGTATACAAGAGCCAAGATTTAATTGGCTACATGTTCTAGGTTCTCTAGGCCAAGACCTCATATCAGGTTTGGCCATCACACCCGGTTTCCCTGATCATCTGCTACTACATGAACAGCATCATTTTGCTGAGTCCTTTTACCATTAACAATCTTTGATATTATTTTGGCCAGTTCATGCTTATCTCGTCCATTAAAATGCAGCCCATGCTTGGTGTGGAAGTTCCTACAGCAATTACTGCTATTCAGCATGGTCACATTTTTGAAGTGCTTGCAGATTCGGCTTAGGATTCATTAGCAGTATCCACTTCTTTGTTGATAGTGGAGAATTCTGGCAAGTCATGGCGATGAGGCAGGTTTACGACAATAACATTTGCACGCTTCAGGTTACCTAGTGTGATCTTCACGGTTGAAGTTGCATCACTTGCTGGATTCTCCGCTGCATTACTTGCACATCCCATGATGACAATGATATCCTTTGATGACAGATTATTACATTCCTTTACTGCAGAGCTCACAACATTGGAGAGTGTTGCATTCGGTTCCACTGTACTTTCTACCTGTAAGTTTTCACTTACTGCATCCTTAGATAATATTGACTCTATACCATGTCTATAACTGTCAGTGGAAAGTTTAATTTTATGTTTCAGGTTAGGTTTGTCACTATTCTTATGTACGCCGTAAGAGTGTCGTTAGCCCAAAACAGCAGAACTCCAAACTGTTCTTGTCAGGAGGAAGTTAGCCTTGTAGAACTGGAAACAATCATGATCAACATAGTTATTTTTCACATTAACTTACAGTCAATTAGAAATAAACTGGATGCATTAGATGTAATACTCAATAAAAGACCTACTGATATTGTGTGTGTTAAACCCTCGGCGCGGTGGGTTTAAATGCCCGGTTGTCTGTGCTGTGGAAGGAGTTCTGAGCGTGGTGTTTAAATTTTCTCAGATTCGTGCAAAGCTTTATTCAAAACAACACAACTTTGGTACTGTTTTATGGATTTCAATAAAATTTTCACATACATGTTTAGAAAATTCCATTCTTTTGGAAAATATGATGCTATCTTACCTTAATAGTTGAGTTTGGTTTGGAACATCTTGAAGCATCCCTCAACGCAGAGACCCGCTTCGCAGTCTGGACACCAAAACACTGTTTCCCTCCAAATTTTCTGTTTGTAGCACACGCCACATCATTTGGTTGGCCTACTCTTTCCCTCGGTTAGTGGGATTCCCTCAGGGAAATGCCTTTCAGTGAGATGGGGAACAGTTTTGTCTGAAGAATGACGTCCAGGTATTTTTATTTCAAATGAACCTGGATGTTCCAAAAGCAGTGCCTGAACGACATCCATCCTAAATTTCAAATGATCTATTCTAGTTTCAGGGGAATTTCTCCAGCAAATGATCATTGCGTTTAGAATTGCAACATTTAATAACTTGATGTACCACTTTGTCATCTTTTTCCTCTGTAAAAAGTATCCATGAAGTAGCTGATCTTTCAGATCAACTTCATCCATGTTATCGGAAACAAGCTTTTCTTTTTCCTTACCATGCTTTGTTTTTTTCATGACAGTTTCTGCCCCATGGAATGTAGAGGTCATTGTGACATCTTTCTTATCATGCCACTTTGGGATGCAAACCTGGTCGGAATGCCGAGCTGTAATTTCCCCCTTCTTTAGTTGTGTGTTGATCACATATTTTGGAACGTCCTTTCTGTTGTCCGTCACCGTTTATTACAGTCTGGGTTACCAGCGCGTCGCCCACTTGTCCTCCTACCTTCAACTAATGTGCATAAACATGCTAGACTGCAATGGTGTATGGAACGACGTCACTGGGGACAGGAATGGCAGCAGATAGTGTTTTCGGACGAATCCAGGTTCTGTTTGTTTGAAAATGATGGCTGCATTTTGGTTCGCTGCAGGCAGGGAGAGAGGCATCATATTGACTACATTTGCACAAGACATACAGCACCAAATCAAGGCCTTATGGTGTGGCATGCTATTAGATACAACCACAAATCACAGTTGGTGTGTGTCCAGGGCACTGTGACCAGTTTGACCTAAATGAATGACATCCTGCGACCTGTAGCCGTAACTTTTCTGCAGGACACCCCAGACGCCATATTTCAGCAGGACAATGCGTGACCACATGTTGCTGCATGAACACATGCCTTCTTGTTGTCACAGGATGTCGTACTGTTGCCCTGGACCGTCCGATCACTGGACTTGTCGCCAATCGAAAATGTGTGGTGTATGGTGATGTGACAGGTGTGATTCCGTGACCCAATGCCAACCACCAAAGATGAACTGTGCAACCAGGTGAATACAGTATGGATGGCTATACTCCAGAACGCCATTCGCGCCTTATACGCGTTGATGCCTTCCTTCATGGAACAAGTTATCAGTGCTCATGGAGGACCTAGTGCCTACTAGGCAACAGGACATATGCTGAACCTAGGTGACTGAAATGATAATAGTTTCTGCAGAACATACTAATGAACATGTCCTGCAAATATGAACTTCCTCTCTCTAGTCTTTCAAGGTGTTCTATTTTTTATGAACATGAGTGTATATCTCATCCTTAGTGACTGGTTTCCAATCCCGCATTCTGGAACAAAGTGATAATAAGACCCTAGATTGGATTATTTGCTCAGCATATGAATTTGTTTCCCGAACTATTATTTCCAATAACTTGTCCGTAAAGAATATCTTAAAAACCTTCACACCATCACATTCCCCGCCTGCTTCATCCTTGAAATATCTCTCGAAATTCAGTGACAAAACACTATCGAAATAGGGATCAAGATACAGTAAAACCTGTCTTAACGGACACCTCTCACCGGCGGACAACCCTCATTGGCGGACGATTGTCTAGGTCCGTAATGAAATGCCATGTTGTGTATGAGTAATTTACCCTTCTTATATGGACACCCTTTATTACGGACACGGACACACCATAGCCACGAGAAACTCCAATTAAACCTCTCCTAACGGACACTTTCTTTTTCAAAAAATTCTGTATTTGTGTCCTGTACAGTATGTATTCTCTTACTTTTTACACAGCCGGTACTTCCAAGAATCACAGACACCGTAACTTTTGATCCTGGCTGTACACATTCTTGGAAGGCAACACTAAGCTACGCTATCACTTCTGGAAGTTGTGTGATCTGACATGCTCGACAGCGCTGGAATTCGTACCTTCACTGTCAGGTTACTTTTCATTGACTCGTGGGCTTTTGATGTGTTCAATTTTTCGTTGGTAAGTGTGTGTAAACATGGCTTCGAAGAAGTTTTTAACTTTAAAAGAAAAAATAGGCATAATAGACTATCATAAACGTGAGAAGTGTGGTGTGCGTAAACTGTCCGAAGTGTTTAAGATTGGAAAGACACAGGCAGCTGAAATTGTGAAAAAGCAAGAGGAACTAGTGAAAGAATGGCATTTAAATGGCAACGAACAGCGCATTAAACTGTTTCAAAGTGGTAGTGGAGCTCTCCTTGACAAGGCAACGCTAGAGTGGTTCGCTAAAATAAGAAGTCAGAATGTCCCTGTGTCAGGACCAATGATACAAGCAAAAGCGTTAGAATTCGCGACAGAATTAGGTATTGGAGATTTCAAAGCCTCGAATGGCTGGCTAGAAAGATGCAGAAAGCGACATGGTATCAACTTCAGAGTGATTTGCGGAGAATCATCCCGTGTTAATATGGAGATTGTTGACAACTGGCAAGAAAAAATACCTTCAATTATAGACAGGTATGCTCCGGAAAATATTTTGAATGCCGATGAAACTGGATTATTTTTCCGTGCTTTACCCGACAAATCTTTGTGTTTCAAAGGAAATCGTTGTACTGGTGGAAAAGTTCCGAAAGAACGTCTTACGGTCTTGTTATGTGCAAGTATGAGTGGAGAACGGGAGGAGCCCCGTGTGATGGGAAAAGCTGCAAAACCAAGGTGTTTTAAAAATATAGACGTTACAAAGTTTGGCATTGAATGGAAAGTGAATAGGAAAGCATGGATGGCCAGAGAAATAATGACAAGAGTGGCTAGGACAATTGGACAGAAAAATGATACGTCAGGAGCGAAAAGTGTTATTATTCCTCGATAATGCAGCATCGCATCCGGATACAATTAAGTTGCAAAATGTGAAGATCGTCTTTCTCCCACCAAATGTAACATCAGTTTCTCAGCCGCTTGACTAAGAAGTGATCCAGCACTTCAAGGTTATGTACAGACAGTTAGTGATGAAGCACATAGTATCAGAACTTAACGGGAATGAAGTAACCCTTCAGACACTGACAAAGGGGCTGAATGTTCTCCAAGCAATTTCATGGATAACCAGTGCATGGAAAAACGTCACAGCCTCAACAATTCGTAACTGTTTTCTGAAAGCTGGGTTTCCCGCTAGTGGTGGACATCCCGAAATAGAATCGGATACCCTTCCTGACAGCATGGAAACAACACAAGAGTTGATTAATGCAGCAGGTTACAGTGT
This sequence comes from Anabrus simplex, assembly GCF_040414725.1. Classification (NCBI taxonomy): domain Eukaryota; kingdom Metazoa; phylum Arthropoda; class Insecta; order Orthoptera; family Tettigoniidae; genus Anabrus; species Anabrus simplex. The sequence continues at coordinate 254,405,125 of NC_090266.1, forward strand.
ACAAGTGAACACCTATATCGAAATTGATTCAGATATTCCAACAGAGTGTGAGAGTGGAGACACGAAAACGATTCTTCAGTCAATCCAAGGGAAGAAGGACAAAAATAAGAGATTCTGACGAAAGCGGGAGTGAAGGTGATGCTAATGACGACTTTCAAGAAAATACGGAAATGAATGTGCTGCCAATAACCACGTACAGTGAGGCTCTCGGCATTGTTAATCGACTGAAAGAATTTTATTATAAACAAAACGATGAAAAAGGTGTAAATTTGACCCAGGATTTAATTGCACATAGTGAAAACATCATTGCTAAACCGAAATGGACAAAACAAACGAACATTAAGAATTTTTTGAATCAAGAAGTATTTTTACTAGAGGCCTCCCACTAACTCATGTTGGAGCTGCAGTATATGTTGCACTAACAACCTATGTGAATCAGTAGCTATTAGATTGCGTGAATATAATTTTGTTGTATCTTTGTATCGTGCCCCTAACAACAATGTAAAATTATTTATATCACAGTTAGAGAAGCAGTATTGTAATAGTTGGTGATTTCACTATAAATATCTTAGAGGTGGCCATGATCGTTTAGGTCTTGATGTCTACATAGTCTGACATCGAGTCCTGTTGGTCAAAAAAATTTCACCATCAGAATGTTGGCCGGCAGGGTAGGAGAGGATGTGGTATACAACTTCTAATCACTGGATTGTGTGCCAAAAGCCTGGATTTAATTCCAAACCTCTCTACAGTGTTCATTTGGAGTGAGGGCATATGATGCTGTTGATGGTGATTTGCCCGTCGGATGGAGACGTAAAATTTTAAGCAGACACCTTGGTACTATTCGACAGGAGTATGTATGTATGTATGTATGTATGTATGTATGTATGTATGTATGTATGTATGTATGTATGTATTTATTTATTTATTTATTTATTTATTTATTTATTTATTTATTTATTTATTTATTTATTTATTTATTTATTTATTTATTTATTTATTTATTTATTTATTTATTTATTTATTTATTTATTTATTTATTTATTCATTCATTCATTCATTCATTCATTCATTCATTTTTAACCACAAGACTATGTGCTCTCTCCCTGCCTCATCATCATCCCACATCCAGACCTGCAGGTCACCGCCCATGGGCGTCAGATGGAAAGACCTGCACCAGGTGAGCCGAACATGTCGTCAGACACTCCTGGCACTAAAAGCCATATGATAGATAGACAATGATAATTACATATTTTGATTCAGCTTGCTCTAAAAAAGTTATCACTATTAAGCCCAACAGCTTTAAACCAAGAAATACAGTTAAAATACATAGCATTATGTTCACTTATTATAATAAGTATAAAGTAAATAATAATGTAGAGGATAAAGAAACATACAATAACTACAGAAAACTATGCAAAAATCATATATAAATCAGGCTAAACTTACAGAAAATGATAGGTATATCCAACGTGCAAATAATAAATGCATAGCTGCATGGTCTATTATAAGGAGAGCTAGTTGTACTAGTCATATTTTAAATAACTAAGATGTGATTCCTCTAGAACCTGATCAGTGTAATATGTATTTTATTACTGCACATAAAAGCACATGTGATCAGGATAACAGCATTTCATATGATGGGAATGCAAGTAAACTTAAACTAGTTGCATAATTTTTCTCTTGCCTCAAATTTATTGGAGAATGATTTTAGGTAGGTGGAGGTAAATCCACATACAGTCAGAAGTATTGTTACTAATTTGAATTCACCTACTATCTAAGTCATTTATGGTCTCTCCAACAATACCATCAAAGCAGTTTTTGAAATGCCATTGACATTTTTAATAAATTTAATGCTTAGACAAGGTGATTTTCCTGAGTGTTTAAAGATGTCTAACGTGATACCTATCTTTAAAAAGGGAGATAGAATGTGCCCATCAAATTACTGTCCTACAACAATAGTACTTACTCTCGACACGCAGGTCGCCTACGGCAGTCGAATCAAAAGACCTTCATCTGGCGAGCCAAACTTGTCCTCGGACACTCCCGGCACTAAAAGCCATACGCCATTTCATTTCAGTATTTATTCTGAGTAAAATGATTGAATCTTGTATATTTATGCAACCCAACGAGTACTTCTTCATAAATAATTTATTGTATAGCAAACAGTTTGGAATTTGAAAGGGTCATTCACTGATAAAAGGAGTTGAATGTGCCATCAAAGAAATATTAAATAATTTTGAGGGAAAAAAACAGTCACAGGTGCTACATTAATTGACCTGACAAAAGCCTTTGATAGTGTCTCACATGAAATATTAATTCACAAGCTCAGTTATTATGGAGTAAAGGGCCAAGAACTGAAATTAATGGCATCTTATCTTTATCAAAGGAAACAGATGGTGGTAATACTGTAAGTGATAAGAAATCTGATATGGAAACCGTTAAACAGGTGTCTCACAAGGGTCTGTTTTGGGATGTTTCTCTTTTATTTGTTGTCTGTATTAATGATCTAGCATGCAATGTTCCCTGCACATCTGTTCTATATGCTGTTGATACAACTTTCCTAAATAGTAATATTGATATGACAACACTAAGAAATAAGTCAACACATCTGTTAAAATTGCTGAAAACTGGCTTCGTCACAATAAATGAACTATTAACGTTACTAAAACAGAAAATATACTTTTTACCTTGAATCACACTACAAATAATGACTACCATAATTCTTTTAAATTATTAGGCCTACATGTACTGTAGATACAAGACTTATCTGGGAAATACATACCTCAGAACTCTGCAAGAGATTAGCCAGGGTGTGGTATCTGCTCAGGAAAGTGGAAACCTGCATCAGTTGGGATATGTTACTTGCATCCTATCATGCTTTCTTTCACCCTCATATATTGTATGGTTTCAGGTTATGGGGCAATTTTCCTATATCAAATAATGTATTTATTTGCCAGAACAAGGCAGTTCATCTAATTTCTGGATTATAAATTAGAGACTTTTGTAAAACTTTCTTTGTAGGCCTAAAAATTACGACAGTTCACTGTTTATATATCCTTAAAAATATTATGCATGTAAAAGATAATATTTCTGAATTTAAAGAACGATCTACAGTTGATATGCACGACACAAGGTACAAGAATGATCTGTATACTCCTCACTCCATGCTTAGTAAAAGCAAATACAGTAGAGACAATATGCGACACTCAGGGAGATATCTAGGGACAGCTATTAGAGCTCTCTCTAGTGCAGGGCCTCTCAGGGTGCATGCGCTTGGTGCATGCACTGTGCACGGTGCAAAAGACGACTTCGCTTGGTTGACCAGAGTGCAGAACCCCACTTCTCGATTTGGAGCAATAGCTCTTACTCTCTCTTTCCTCACGCCTGTCTTGCTCGCTCCCCCTGTCTCCCTCTTCCACACTTACCCCGTAGCGCTCCGAATCCGAGCTGAGTTGTGCCCAGTAGAGCCGAGCTTAGCCGAGTAGCCCAGAGGCGAAGCGTTGGTCCGAAACAAGCCGAGCGCGACCGATGCACAGTGCACGGAGCTCTTGCGCCTCGATTTGCACGCCTGAGATTGTGGGAGTTCGAGAGGCCCTGCTCTAGTGGGTAGTCCTGAGAACTACTGATTCTGTCATAAGAGCACGTGTATTTGTGTGTGAAGTTTTTGGTGTTATTTATGCGTTTTCAGTGAGTTGACCTAATTAAATAGTAGCGTGTGTCATTCCTTGATATCTCCTCTCAACATGAGGGGAAGGTATGTGCTGTATTTGGCTGCAGTAACTATGAATTAGAGAAGAATGCGCGGCCTTTCTTTTGCTTCTCTCGTGACAAAGTGTAAGTAATATTGTGTTTGCATATTCTTCCAGTGACAAAGAGATTTTTATAGTACTTCATAATCTTCTGACCTGCTCGACCCATATTTTAACTGGCTTAAAATATAATACGCATATTTTATTGTATAGTGCAGCAGTTAACCTTCAATACCGATGTGTTGTAGGTGTGATCTGTGGGTTTTGAAATGTCACAGAAGTGATTTGGATAAGGTGTACAAGAGAGAAGGGACGTTACGCTTATATAAGAATTATAAGATCTGTTCAGATCATTACCAGGCCAGCGACTTTAGAAATCCTTGACTATACAGCCAAGGGTATGTTACATTTTTACTCTAATTGTTCTTAAATATTCCTCAAAGCATCACTATCGACAACATTTTCATACTTTTCTTTCTTTTATCCCTCTTCTCAGATTAAAGCCAGCATTTTATAGATTTTCTTTCTGTTAGAAGGCTTCATGTTAAGAGGAAAATTGTCCAGCTTTTAAATGTTTATTCATTGCATTGTGTGTGTAAGGAATGTACCGATATTTTTATTGACAAGTGTCTTAATGTGATGATACAATGTTTTTTGAATGAGAAAGAAGACAAATCTAACCATAAAAGTTCAGGCAGGAATGCTAAAGCAAAAAAGTAATGCATAAATGAAAGATCAAGCCATTTCACAGCAGTCCATTTCACATGTTGTTTCAGTCTTTAAATAATAAACTTTTAAATAATTCTTCATTCATTTATCCAGAATTGCTTTAGCAACTTCGAAGTTAATATCTCAATAATACTTTCTTTCTAGACGTAATTTATTTATCCATTTTCGTATATGCATTTCCATTGATATTTGAATTTAGCGCGACATTTCAGGTCAAGTCAGTAGGAGCGCCACCGTCGAATTGTCTCCCATTTTAACAAGCCTAAATCCGTAAGTGTCGCGTATTGTCTCTACTGTATTTGGTAAAAGTACAGAAAGCCACTGTTACCAACAGCTTAAGATGTTCGATAAGCTTCCACTACCAATTTGAACAAGAGTACATTTAACAGGATACTGTCACAATTCTTAAGAAGAAAGGCATTTTATAGTGTAGAAGAGTTTCTAGAATGTGTTATTTTGAAAACTGACCTAATATTGATAGTCAAATTAATTTTGCTAATTACTCTGGCAGTATGGATTATATGTTGTCTATAGATTATTTGTGTTCGTACTGACAATACCTTGTGTTCATTTCCTGTACTTGATGATGGAAGCAATAAACTATCTAAAACTGTTGTGTAAAAATGTGATTATACATTTCATTGCAGATGATGACGATTTCCTTAGTGATAGTGAATTCGACAAATTATCAAGCGTTTCATTTTCAGAAGTTAGTGAAAGTGAACTTGATGGTTGTGATTTGGACCCCACACATGACCCTATTGCTAGAACAAGAGGTGACTAAAAGTGGCGATCAAGGGATGATCGAATTAGAACAATGAGACTACTTGTAATTAGTACCATCATGCAGGGAACACCATGGGTCGCCTTTACTTGCGAGTAGTTCCACTATGTTAGGTACAGAATAGGTTTGTGATTAGTAGCAACAGAGTGTGAATGAGTTTTCAAAGCAACCTAACAAAGAGGTCTAACGAATGGGTTGTTCTTGTCATTGTGTACGGATGACAACTCATCTACCACTGGTCAGACTACGTGCTTCCCATGTCTTTTTTTATTTTTTTTTAACATGGTTGTGACCTACACAGTCATTTATGTAAGAAACTTTATTCAACAGAATTGCCATAAATTTGGATGACAGCAGTAATATTGTTTGGAAACCTGTAAGCTTTGTTAAGATAAAAGCTTTCCTTGCTGTCTTAGTGAACATAGTTTTGAATAAAAATGAGCAGTTGAATTGCATTGCATTGCAAAATCTTCTCAACACCTTCTGTGGTTTAGCAAAACATTTGCTGGGAACAGATTTCGGTCAGTTCTGAAATTTTTTCTCTCCGCCTCTGGGTGGGGGACGCAGACGAAGAATACACCCACGGTATCCCCTGCCTGTCGTAAGAGGTGACTAAAAGTGGCGACCAAGGGATGATCGAATTAGAACAATGAGACTACTTGTAATTAGTATCATCACGCCTTTACTTGCGAGTAGTACCACTATGTTAGGTACACAGTAGGCTTGTGATTAGTAGCAACAGAGTATGAATCAGGGTGGGATTTACAGTCCTCGTGATTAGTACCACTACATGGAAAATTCTAAATTCCCGTGGAGGGAATTAGATATTTTTCACCAATAGAGCATGTCAAAAATGTCAAAAACATATCTGCAGTTATCAGACTGTGCCTCTTATAAGGGCTTCTGATAATTTCACCTGCATACACCCCAGTGTCAGTGGGTAGGGTCTGACACATCTCACTCTGATGAGTCTAGTGTCAGACCTAAGACGAAACGCTGGTTAATAGAACAAACGCCTGAAAAGCCTTACATCTGATATGTTTTTGACATAGTACCACTACATGCGAAACACTACAGGCTTACATTGCCTGTGATCAGTACCACTATATGAACGACACCATGGGTCTGCGTTCCCTATGATTAGTACCCACTGTGTGAGGAACACCACGGGATAGTATGAGTTCCTGTGATTTGTACACCTATGTGAGGAACACCATAGGTTTTCGTTGCCTTTAAGTGGTGCCGCAATGTGAGAAACACCATAGGTCTGCTTTACATGCGCCTATTATATTACCTGTGAGCAGTACCATAATGTGTGGAATACCGCGAGTATACGCTACTTTTGATCAGCACTGCAACATGACAAATACGATGGTTCTACTTTACTAGCGATAAGTACCATTATGAGGGGCCGATGACCTGGATTTTGGACCCCTTTAGACAACAAGCATCATCAATTCAGGATTGTGCTTTAGAAGTAGTCCCTTGGTTGGTAATACTATTCCTTTATGATAATTTCTGGGAATGTGGGGCATTGTGGGTCGGATCCACTGATAGTTTTAAGTTCATATTCACCCATTCATTCTTCGTCCTCACGTTTTGAATTCTGGCCGATGGATGATTTTGAACTTTTAAATTGGCATTACATTTTGTTTCATTTCATACCATTAGGGGCCGATGACCTAGATGTTAGGCCCCTTTAAACAACAAGCATCATCATCATCATCATCAATTTTGTCCCATGGTAGACACTTGAACATTGCAAAAACTAGGACAGCCCGGATATGATTCCTGGGCTTGATTTAGTCCTCCTGTTGATCATGCCAATAGAGTTTTCAGACGTTAATGCACACCAAATGAACTACTGTCCATCGAGAGTTTAGTTGGGCTGGAAAACCATCAGCTTCTATAATATATGCCCAACAAACACCACTACAAGTTGTGGTTTCACCGGGCGAGTTGGCCGTGCGCGTAGAGGCGCGCGGCTGTGAGCTTGCATCCGGGAGATAGTAGGTTCGAATCCCACTATCGGCAGCCCTGAAAATGGTTTTCCGTGGTTTCCCATTTTCACACCAGGCAAATGCTGGGGCTGTACCTTAATTAAGGCCACGGCCGCTTCCTTCCAACTCCTAGGCCTTTCCTATCCCATTGTCGCCATAAGACCTATCTGTGTCGGTGCGACGTAAAGCCCATAGCAAAAAAAAGTTGTGGTTTCTTTGTGATAATGTTACACATTGTTGTTTATTCTTGGTTTACTACAAAGATAAGAGGGATCAAAACAAAAATAATGACAGTGGAAATAACTGGCTAGGTTGTACGGTTGTGATGAAGTTGTTGGGAATGGGAAATTACCTACTTGAATAAAGGATTCCGTATGTATCATAAGTTATCAGATTCATGTCCATATTCATGACTAGGGGGCAGATTTCTATGACAGGTCATATTTTTTCCTTTAACATTATATCTTATAGTCTTGTATTTTCAACACGTTTCCAAGCATAATAATCAAAATTAAACAGTTTTTATTGGCATATAAATGCATATTTAGGCTTTCTTAAGTTTTATGGCATATTTTGACAAAATATCATTATAATGGCATATTTTGGTAATTTTCGTTTGAATTTAGTTTTATAAAAATCAGAATAAGCTCTAGAAATTATTTTTCAGGATAGACTGGAATATACTACTGAAGAACCATTCTAAAGTAGTGTATGGAATGTTTCTAACAGTTAGGAGCTATTGTTTGCTAGCTGGGTCAATTCCTGGAAACCGGGCTATTGTTACATGGAAGGAGAGGTAATTCTGCAGTTATTTGTCATTGTTCTTGCAGAATCGTCCTTCATAAAAACCACTCAAGATTTATTTTCAAGCACTACATTAAAAGCAGACCTGGCTTACGTATAAAGTCCAATTTTAATTCTTTATCTGGAGCAATCACGCAACTGGAAGTTTCAGGTGCAGAACTAAGCGATGCACCGGATGTTGTAAAGTGCATTGAACAGGAATTAAAGCATGCGAAAGGAACAATAGCATCTAGGGTGTGTAGAAAATTAGAAAATGTACTGGAAAAAAATAGTGGACTTGTGTACCTGCATGGAATAAGTGACATTCTTTGTGGAAACCCTTCGTTTGCAGATTTCCAGGAATTTTCTCCAAGTGATTTAACTCTATTCAAGTACGCTCCCCTTACATCATGTGATGTCGAAAGAAGTTTTTCTCGCTACAAGATGATACTCAGCGACAACAGGAGGGAATTCTCATTTGACAATCTTAATATGCATGTACTCATAAATTGCAACAATTCTGATAATGGAGACTAGATCAGGTATGAAAGTTTCATTCAAATAACATATGTTTTGTGTATAAAAGAAAACTGATTGAATATTGTTCACGTGCCCAGTCTATGCTCTAATAATAGTGGGATCTAAGATTAGTCCTTGTTTGCTAGTTGGTTGAAAGGCTATCATGTCGATACGCCTGGCTCTATTGGTGAAAAATATCTAATTCCCTTCATGGGAATTTAGAATTTTCCATTCGGAATTGCTAGGCGGGAAATAATTCCATAGTGGAGATTTATCTCCCGTATGCAGTTATCAGACTGTGCCTCTTATAAGGGCTTCTGATAAGTTCACCTGCATACACCCCAGCGTCAGTGGCTAGGGTCTGACACATCCCACTCTGATGAGTCTAGTGTCAGACCTAAGACGAAACGCTGGTTAATAGAGCAAACGCCTGAAAATCATTATATCTGATATGTTTTGACATTTTTGACATGTTCTATTGGTGAAAAATATCTTAATTCCCTCCATGGGAATTTAGAATTTTCCACGCCTGTTGCTCCCGCCAGTAGCTAGGCCAGAAACCTCAATCAATCAATCAATACTGATCTGCATTTAGGGCAGTCGGCCAGGTGGCAGATTCCCTATTACACTTTCTTTCATTTTGTCACTATTGTAATAAGGTGGATTATGTAGCCTTGTTTGCACCAGTCAAATATGTGCAAATTGATAAAATTACTTAGATGAGATTCTGTAATGAATATAAGTTATCTGTTTAAAATTGGTAATGAATTCATAAATGATGTTATTCATTAGTGTTGAAGTAAAATGGAGTTTAAAAATTGTTTACTCCATTCAAGGGTAAATACAAAGAAGTCATGAATCTTAAAATTGTTGTTTTAGTACTGTGTTGGCCTCTTGCTGATGATTATTTCATTTTGAATAACCTTGATTAGGAGAGAATATCACTTGGTACTGGTTAATCAATGTGGTCAAAATAGGTGTGAACTGTTGGTATTCTGGTGGTGTAATGGTGTAGGATGGAACCAACTAGAGGGAAGAATATTCTGGATGTGGTGCTGGAAAAACCAGATGAGCTCTATAGAGAAACCGAAGTAATAGATGGTATTAGTGATCACGAAGCGGTTTTTGTGGCAGTTAAAAATAAATGTGAAAGAAAGGAAGATATTAAAATTACTACTATTAGGCAGTACCATATGGCTGATAAAACAGGCATGAGGGAGTTTTTAAAAAGTAACTATGATCGGTGGAAAATGGTAAATAAAAATGTAAACAGACTCTGGGATGGGTTTAAAGCAGTTGTTGAAGAATGTGAAAATAGGTTTATACCTTTAAAGCTGGTAAGGATTGGTAAAGATCCACTATATTATAACAGAGAAATAAAGAGACTAAAGAAGGAGGTGCAGGTTGGAAAGAAATAGAGTTAGTAATGGCTGTGGAAGTAAGAAGAAATTGAAGGAACTTACTAGGAAATTGAATCTAGCAAAGAAGTCAGCTAAGGATAACATGATAGCAAGCATAATTGATGGTCATACAAATTTTAGCAAAAAATTGAAGAGTATGTATAGGCACTTTAAGGCAGAAACAGGTTCCAAGAAGGATATTCCACGAATCATTAATGAACAAGGGGAGTGCGTATGCGAGGATCTTCAAAAGGCAGAAGTATTCAGTCAGCAGTATGTAAAAATTGTTGGTTACAAGTATAACTACAAGTAACAACTCTCATTATTGTTCCGTATTGAAGATGACGTTAGGCATAGATATCAAGGATAATTTAATAAAAAACCACCTATTCAATACTTTCCACGTTTAATGTGGTTATTATCTACATGATTTTATGTAGACTTATTTGGTCAGGTACATGTTTCACCCATTATTTTGGGCATCTTCAGCCTGTAAACAACCTTTAGGTCAAGGTTTGGGACCTTTTTAACCAATATAAACATACCAATATATACACTATATACAATATATACATTATATACAATATATACAAACATAAGTTAATACAGTTAAGTTTTTTGGTCCTAATCTATCTAATATGAAAAATGTCGGTAAAGAGGATTGCATATCGGGGTTTATGTGACCCCTATATCATATTGAGTTCTTGACGTACCGTGTCTGGTGACAGGATGTGTCGTCAACAATAAGTGGAGATTTGAACTGATTGTATCTTTTTACTGTCAATATAATGAACCACAATGTCAATACTATTAAGAGTTCAACAGTATAGTTTATATAAATTTGACAAGGTCCTCAGACCAAAGTGTGTTTTAGAATTGAATAAGGCTGATGATGCCCAGTAAAAGAGGGGTGAAACGTGTACCTTAAAATCTGGCAGTTTCTATGTTCATATAACCATACAACAGTGGATTGTATTGAATAGGTGGTATAATAAAATACTCCTTGTGTAAACTTAGTGATATAAGTGGTATGTTCCGAGCTGTCAGTGGAGAGATGACATGGAATGACATCAGTAGACGAATAAGTTTGTGTGGTGTTTTTAAAAGTAGGCAAGATCACAATATGATGATAAAGTTGGAATTCAGGAGGACAAATTGGGGCAAATATTCATTTATAGGAAGGGGAGTTAGGGATTGGAATAACTTACCGAGGGAAATGTTCAATAAATTTCCAGTTTCTTTGCAATCATTTAAGAAAAGGCTAGGAAAGTAACAGATAGGGAATCTTCCACCTGGGCGACAGCCATAAATACAGATCACTAATGATTGATTGATTGATTGATTGATTGATTGATTGATTGATTGATTGATTGATTGATGTTCTCTCACTTTCTGGGCCGGTTCTCTTTGGCCTTGTTGATGGTGTTGTCTGTAATTGTAATGTATTTTTGAATGTAAATACATATACTTGATAGTATAGTAGTATTGAATAGGTGGAGACTTCAAACCTATAATCGTGAACTGGATGTCTGTGACGTACTGTTGTGCCATCAGAATTCCCTCAGTCACTAGCAGCCGTGACCTGACGTAATACCCAATGGCTCCCCACACCATGATGCCAGAAGTAATGCCGCTGTGCCTCTCCAAAACATTGGAAGAATGAGACTACTCTGCAGGTCGCCGCCATACTCACAGATGATGGTCATCTGATGTCACAGTCTTCTGGGGCATTGATTAATGAATGATAGATGAAATGAAATGATATTTGAGAGTGTTGCTGGAATTAAATATGACAGGGAAAACTGAAGTACCGGAGAAAAACTTGTCCCGCCTGCGCTTTGTCCAGCACAAATCTCACACGAGTGACCGGTATTTGAACCACGGAACCCAGCGCTGAGAGGCCGGCGTGCTGCTGCCTGGGCCATGGAGACTCTAACTATATTTTCATAATAATTAGTTATATTATCATCACAACATTTGCATATGGGGCTAGTTTTGGCCAACTTGGGCCATCTTCAGCCAAACAGATTTAGAAATTGGCATAATTAAATCACTGGAATATACAAAGGCATTTAAAATAGAGAAAACATTAAAATAAGTCTGTGATGAAAAACTTTATGACACTCATGTCCACACGTCGCAGAGTATTATAGAGTAAAAATTAAATGATTAGCAAGGTGTTATGTTGTAACGTTTAATCTTAAACTTGTTTGGTCTTGAAAGATAACATTGTAAATTATCGAGTGGGACATCTATATATTATTACAGAGATGAGTAGTGGCCCAGTAGATGTTAAATCTGTCAATACGGCAGTGTGCTATACTTTGCCGCTGGCATACGAGGACGGTTTGAAAAGTTCTCGGAATCACCGCTAGATGTCAGTGCTAGAGCAACGAGGTTCCCGCGCAATAATCACACATCATTTGTGAGTGAACACGTGGCGCTTCAGTGCTCTAGCTGCAGGAGTGTGGTAGTGACGACTCTTTGTTGTTGTTCCCGCATAGTGATTTGTGACAATGGAAAAAACTGAGATTGTAAAGAAAGGTATGAAAGCAAAGGAAATTCATGCTGACTTTCAGAACACACTGGGGGACTCTGCTCCTTCATTTTCAGCTGTTGCCAAGTGGACCACAGAGTTTAAATTTGGTCGGGAGAGCTTGGATGATGATCCGCGTAGTGGACGGCCAAAAAGTGTTACGACCCCAGAATTTATCGCAAAAGTGCATAAAATGGTCGTGGAGGATCGTCGACTGAAAGTGCGGGAGATTGCTGAAGCTGTAGGGATGTCTTCTGAACGAGTATATTATATTTTAACTGAAGAATTGGGTATGAAAAAATTATCCGCAAGATGGGTGCCGCGGGTCTTGACATTGGACAATAAACGCACCAGATTGGAAATGTCCGAACAAAATCTGGCCTGTTTTTAGTGCAACCAACAAGATTTTTTTGCGCTGGTTTGTGACTACAGATGAAACTTGGATCCACTACTATACCCCAGAGACAAAACAGCAGTCAAAGCAGTGGAAACATGCTGATTCACCACCACCAAAAAAAGCAAAGGCAGTGCGTTCGGCCGGAAAGATCATGGCCTCAGTTTTCTGGGATGCAAAAGGCATTCTGCTGATAGATTATCTTCCTCCTGGCCAAACAGTTACAGGGCAATACTATGCAAACCTCCTAGACTAACTACAGGAAAAGATACGCGAAACAAGGCCTGGTTTGGCAAGGAAAAAGGTCATCTTTCATCAGGACGATGCTCCGCCGCACACAAGTGTTATTGCTATGGCAAAACTTCATGAACTGGGGTACAAATTGTTGCCACATCCACCTTATTCACATGATTTGGCACCATGAGACTTTCATCTATTCCCCAAGCTGAAAATTTTCCTCGGTGGACGGAGATTTTCTACAAGGGAAGAACTGACAGCCGAATTGGAGATGTACTTTGCAGGCCTGGAGGAATCTCATTTTTGAGAGGGGATCAAGGCATTGGAACATCGCTGGACCAAATGCATTAGTCTACAGGGAGACTATGTTGAAAAATAAAAGCAGTTCCACCGAGGTAAGATACTTAATTCTAGTACATTCCGAGAACTTTTCAAAGCACCTTCGTAAGACTCCCTTGGAGCTGCATAAGAGTGAGAGTGGTACATCTGTTCTGATCTGTTCTGATCTAAATCTGAGCTAATAGCCCCCTTTAGAACCATCGACGCACACACATACCTAACCGCCACTTACAGTCAAAGGTCTCATCCGTTTCTTAACCATTTCATTGCTCAGTATTCATAATCCTTAATCACTTACAAGCCGTGGCAAACGAAACCTTTAACCTTCACTTTTCAACCGTTGGATTAAATTCTCATTTCAACTTTACACTTCTGGAATCCTTGTCTAAACCTACCCACAGCTCTCCCAGCTTAACAAATAAGCTCCATCTTCCATGAAGTGTACAGTCTCCGATGCTGCCACGGACATTATGTTCATCATAGGTTGTAAGTATACTAAGAGTACAAATGTATCAATTCACAAATTCCACTGACTGCTTTTGTATTAGTACTTCTAGGTATAGGACTCAACAGAAAACTACCGGGCAGTTACTTTTTATTTATGATTTTATGTACATGTGGATGCAAAACAAAACAAAAAACATAATACTAAAATCTATGTATGAAAGTCCGGCTCCATGGCTAAATGGTTAGCGTGCTGGCCTTTGGTCACAGGAGTCCTGGGTTCGATTCCCGGCAGAGTAGGGAATTTTAACTACAATTGGTTAATTTTGCTAGCACGGGGGCTGGGTGTATTTGTCGTCTTCATTATCATTTCATCCTCATCACAACGCACAGGTTGCCTATGGGCGTCAAATCAAAAGACCTGCACCTGGTGAGCCGAACATGTCCTCAGACACTCCTGGCACTAAAAGCCATAAGCTATTTCATTTAATGTATAAAATCAAGCCATTACCAATCAGACCAAACTAACGTAGAATTTGAAAACTTTAATGAAGGTTTGGCAGAGATGCAGCGAGTTTATCACAGCTGGATATAATTTCCTTCCAATTCCAAGGTGCTCTTTTGTTATTTTTAATAGGGACCTTTAGGATCACTTTATTGATGCATTGAAAAAAAGATATCCATGCCTTGTGATTAATTTCATGCGTGCATTGTTGGTGATTGAGGGTGTAATGATGGGTAGTTTGTCAGATAGCAGATCAGAAAGAAGTTTCCAGTTGCTGTAGGAGTAATTGTAAGCTATTCTGGTTTGTGATAATCCAGGAAAGCCTATCAGCAAATGTATTTTAGCAAGGGATCTAACCACTCGACTTTGCGTCCTTATTCTCCTGTGATACATCGCTTCTTTTCTTGGCTGTCAAGGCAGGTTCAAATGAGGACCATTGTACCAAACATATGCAGAATTTAGCAACTAAACTGTTTAAAATTTGGTCAGAGAGAGAGGAGAATAATAATAAAGGAACACATTTAATAGGATGAACACAATGTCAGTGTGGGATTGAGGGAGTAACAGAAATAGGAGATGAGAACGAACATGGAAACACAAAAGGACAAGGACAATCTCCACATCTTCATATACTTTCGTCTTCAAATAGACAGCTCTCTCCTCATCATTTCAGTTCTTCTATATCCATCTCTTCTCAGTCCCTGATGAGCTCGTTTCTGCTTCTCACCTTCATCAGAAGGGCGGGCTTCAGCACTCATTGAGGGGCCATCTTGACAAATCTTCAGTGTTCATTTGGTACAAGATGAAAGCTGGATAAGTGCAGGGAAAGGAAAGAAACATAAGACAAAGATAAATGCAGGTGGTAAAAGAATAAAAACACTGGACAAACACAAAAGGAGAAAAGGATCCTGATGGGATAATAAGATACAATAAGTATATGAAAGGAACAAACAAGTGTTCCTGATGCTTGGAAGGAGGTTGCCAAGAGTGAGCAGTAGATTGTTCATCTCATGACTTACATTCCTCAAAGACTTCATGCAGTAATCAAAATCAAATTAAAATCTCTTTATTTGCAAATGAGGTGTCTACCTCGGTGGCAAATGGTACACTAAAATACATTATTGTCAAGCACTAAATTTTAAATTAACAAGAGAAGAAACAATTTTTTTTCTAGAATACAATAATATACAATTTATGCTAACAATTTTTTTTTTCTTTTAAACAAACAGATCATCCTTAATAAATGTATATTGTTTACAAAATTCTATTTATAATATCTCCTGTACTTACAAACATAGTCAACTCATATACAGTATGTGAAATTACTTCAAATAATACTATGCAACTGGTATAAGATTAAAATTTACATTGCATTTATTTACTTTTTTTTATTTTACCCATTTTGGAACCTAAGTAGCATAACGACCTGCTGCGTCTTAACCAGAGCCCCCTTTTGCCACCACTTTTCAGAGTTCCTGAAGGGCCTTCACAGCTACCGTAGCGGTCCCAGGGCCCTCGAAGTCCCCACTGTACTTCACCCCTACAGGCAGTCCCGTAATTTGGCTGTCCAAACTCCATGGATCAGGGGATGGAATTAATTTTTTTTAACACACATTTTTTATTTACAGTAACCTGCACTGGTCGAATGCCCTCTAACATTTCATTTATTTTCCCTGTTGCTGTTTATTCTCTTCTTGAATACCTGTACAGATTTTGGAAAAGGATCAAACACTACCCCTGGTAAACTGTTCCACTCCTTCACGCCCTTCCCAATGAATGAAAATTTACCCCAGTCGCCTCTGTTAAAATTCCTTCTAATTTTATACTTGTGGTCAGTTCTTCCAATATAATTATTTTCCAACTGAAACCTCTCACGGATTTCTCCCCATGCTGCTTCTCCTGTATAGGCTCTATATAATCCTATAAGTCTAGTTTTCTCCCTTCTCTTACTTAAAGTTTCCCACCCAAGTTCCTCTAACATTTCTGATACACTACTGTTTCTCCTGAAATCCCCTGTTACAAATCTTGCTGCTTTCCTCTGCACACTATGTATTTCTTTTATTAGGTATTCTTGGTGAGGATCCCAAACACTGTTTGCATATTCCAATAATGGACGAACCATACTTAAGTAACATTTTTCTTTTAATTCTTTGTTGCATCCTTTAAGTAGCCTCATTATGACATGTAACGATCTGTATGCTTTCCCAACAATGTCATCCACATGACCCTTCCAGTGCAAATTACTTTCAAATCTCACACCTAAGTATTTGCACTTGCCATCTTTTGGGATAACTGCCTCATCCAAAGTATATTCAAATTCAGTTTTAAAGCTCCTGTTTGTAAATGTCGTAACAGTTGATTTGCCTCCATTAACCTTCATATTATTTTCTTCAACCCACTGTTGGATACTTTCAAGGTCCCTTTGTAATTCTGAACAATCCTCAATGATATTTATTTCCCTATAAACAATTATATCATCTGCATACAATCTTATTTTTGATGTTATATTGTTCCCTAAATCATTTGTGTATATTAAGTAAAGTAACGGACCGATTATACTACCCTGTGCGATTCCCTTCCAAACTTTCTCTTCCTGTGATATATTATTTCCTACTTTGACTTTCTGTACCCTTGAGTTTAGAAATGTTCTTATCCAATGTATAACCCTTATGTCCAATCCTATTCCCTCCAATTTCTTTAATAATATTCCATGTTCCACTCTATCAAAGGCTTTGGAAAGATCTATGGCTATGCAACCTAACTGGCCTCCTGAATCCAACTGATCTGATATGTCCTGCTGAAATCCCACCAGTTGTGCCTCACAAGAAAATTTCTTTCTAAATCCATACTGGCTCCTCATGAACCAATTTTTATCATCACATGTCCCTGTGATGTACTTTGCTATTAAACTCTCCAGTATTTTACAAACTATACTGGTCAGGCTGATTGGTCTGTAGTTCTCTGGTTTCCTTTTATCACCCTTTCCTTTATAAATTGTTATTATTATTGATTCCTTCCATTCTTTTGGTATTACACTATTATTTATGACATAGTCAAAGAGAAATTTTAAATAAGGCACTATGTACCACCCCATTGTCTTTAATACCTCCCCAGTAATTTGATCACTTCCTGCTGCTTTTCCTTGCTGAAGCAGTTGGATTTCTCTGAAAATATGTTCATTTGTGAATGAGAAGCTTCTTGTTTCCCCATGTGTCTCTCCCTCTCTATCTTCAGTTAGTTTCCAACTCCTGACAATCTTCTACTGAATCTCTGAATTCCCTACTAAATAGATTTGCTTTCTCAGTATCTGTTGAATAGTGTTCACCCCCTTCTCCCACCATTGTAGGAATTTGGATTCCTTTTCCTTTTTGATTCCTAATATATGAATACATCTTTTTCCATTTCCCTTTGTGGTCATTACCCTCTTGAAGTATGCCATTCATATATGTCTCTTTTGCACCCTTTTTCACTCTATTCAGTTCCCTCATTAGCTGTTTTCTAGTTTCTCTATTCTCCCTACCCTCTTTGATTTTCCTGTTTACTGTTCTACATTTTCTTTTTAATTTTCTTATTTCCCTTGTATAATAAACAGGGTCTGAGGTCATTTTACCCTTCTTAACAGGTACAAATCTCTTCTCTCCTTCCCAAATGATTCCTTTAAATTTAGTCCAAAGTGTATCCACATTACTCCCTTCACTTATCCAACAACTGAATTGTGATTTAAGGTAAGTCCCAAATTCATCAGCTTTAGTTTTTCTGTATAATTTCCTGTCTTGTGTGACCCTCTTATTAAGCATTTTTGGTACAAGTCCTACATCCATTATTACAGCCTTATGGTCACCTATTCCTTCAATTACCTCAGTATTATCAACAATTTCCCATGGTTTAACCAAGAATACATCTAGCAAGTTGTTGAGACAAGTTGGTTCTTGTACTACTTGTGTAAATCCTCCGTCCCAAATTAACTTATTTGCCAGTTTCTGTTCATGGGCTTCACTTGCAGCTCCATTCCATTCAACTTCAGGCAAGTTTAGATCTCCCATTGTTTTTATGAGTATAATCTATTATTTTCTCAAATATTTCCATGTCTCTTTCCCCTCTTCCAGGCCTATATGTTCCTATAATTCCCACCTCCTTCAAATTATCACAAACTAATTTTATCCCTAATATTTCATCCCTTTCATCGGTAAACCATTCATGTGAACAATAAGTTTCCTTCACCAGAATAAACAACCCCCCACCCATTTTATCTCCTCGGTCTCTACGATAGACTGTATACCCTTCTGGAAATACTTCTCTATTACCCACCCCTTCTCTCAACCATGATTCTACTTCTATCACCACATCAGTCTCATAAGATTCCATCAATGTACTGAATTTTATTTGTTTATTTACTACACTCTGACAGTTTACCAAGAGCAATCTCAGACCCCCTTCCTCCCTAAAACTTGACTGTTGTAATTGGGTAACATTTGACTCATGAGTTGAGAACGTCCCTGGAACCCAGATCTTTGTACATAGATCTTGATTTAAGGATCTGGGTTTTCTGGCAAGTTTCCCTGTATATGCCAATTTAGTGGTATGGGTTTTCTTAAGTGCATATTAGTTTGCAAATCTCTGTTGATAATTGTAGCAATTTGTCTACAGAGAGTTGCTTTTCCATTACCATTCAGACGTAACCCATGCCCAGTGAACATTTGCCTGCCAAGACCTAAAGTATCTACTACATAGACATTTCTAAAACTCTTACTTAATCTCTTGGTTTTTATATTTACATCATGTACAGCTTTGTTCACACACGAGTCTTCTATAAGGTCATACCTGGGTGGCACATTAACTACAATTACTTTTTAGTCAGGTAGTTTCGAAATCTTACCTCTGAGGGTCGTAATTAGTTCCTCACCTTCATTTGTAGCAATGTCATTTGTACCACTCACAGTCACAACGTAGTTGTCCTTCTCTAACACAGGATCACAACTTGAAAGGACGTCTTCAGTTTTGGTACCTGGTTTTATTAGTCCTTAATCCTCAGTTTCTGGATTATGCAGCTCATTCTTGATGCCTTCTGCCATACCCCGCCCTTGACTGTCTGCATAGAGATGAATTTTTGGCGATCTTGACTTCCGGTTGGTTTTCTTCTTCTGTAGGTTACCTCCACTGGATTTAAAATTATTCGGAAAACTTGATGTGTCTTCTTCTGGAACTTGTTGCAATAACTGAAATCTATTTTGGCACTGCAAAGAGTTTTTTCCCGGATTTAAGTTGTACATAGTTTCTCCCATATGTTTAACATTAGGCCTAAAATGGCTACGCGTCACTTCCGTCCACGGCGATCTTTCTTCTCCACTGTCTTCTTTATCTTCCAGTTTCTTTATTCTGTCCTTTAAGTTTTCATTTTCAAGTTTCAGAGCACATAAGTCTTCTTGTAGCACTCCTAAAATCTTAAGCATGGATTCGCAAGTCTCTCTCTTTTGTTGTTCTACCTCACTATCAGTTTGTTTACACTCGGGACACAGCCACACACTTTCTTCAATATCAGACCTATTTACAATATTTGCACAACGAAAATGGTACCATTCATCACACTTACGACACAGAATTCCATTTTTAACTACTCTTCTGCATTTGCCACATTTTTCACTGCATCTTACACCATTATCCACCACGGATATCACAGACTCATACACAGTAGTCGCCAAAGGCCTTTGTACTAGTTTTTTTTTTTTTTTTTTTTTCCGCTAGGGGCTTTACGTCACACTGACACAGATAGGTCTTATGGCGACGATATACAAGTTATTAGACCAGCTTGTGGGGTGATTCAGATTCCATGCAAAAATATATGTTTCGGCTGCTGTAAAAATATTGTCAGCAGTCGTTAACTCACTACGGTGAAATATTCTTATTCCACTAGGTGTCAGCCGCTTACCCCCACAGCATCGTGTGATGGCTAGTAATACCAAACATAATAATAATAATGTTGAACACACAAAAAATGGTAGAGACTTGGATTCAAACCTCAACTGTCAACTGCAGTTTCTGATGCTATCCAACTATTTTACAGGTTGAGCTATTAATTCACTGACCAGCCCATAGATAAATTGAGATACTCCTATTGAAATAAAGCAGATTTTGTTATTTGTCTATTGCCTTTAGTCTTGGGAATCAAAGACGAGGCCATTTATGTTATCCTTTATGTAATGATGAACTAATATATTTTGTGCATTAAATAATAAAATAATGTTTCCAGTTGAAACTAAGTAAGTATAAATATTATGCCTTCTCTCTTACCTAGTCTAATAATGGACCAAATATTATCGTGTGTACTGCTATACAGAGAAATGAAAAGAAATAAGCGAATTACGATAACTGTTTCCCATTAATATAGTTAGTGTATTCCATAAAGCGAGTGTGCTTACAAGTTAACAAGTTAATCTAATTAGCGATAGGATAGCAAGCACTGGGCAGTGTCGAGCAACTGCAATTTATACGCTGTCACCCGTATACAGCGCCTCTACCACCTAAGCTACTACGTCCCCACTGTCAGATCAGGTCATGTAATTTCCACTTAACGATTAGGTATGTTATTAACAGGTTTATCGGACAGATAGCTGCTCCTTTACCTTCTAAAAACAATTTCCTGGCCTATTTGTTGTTCATGTGTTCTGCTTTGATCTAGAAATTGGATCAGAGTGATGTTTGCAAGCCACATACTATGTATGTTTCCGTTTCATGGTGATTGCTGCACAGGTTTATCCCGATTTATGTGTCTTTAATATGAGGATTTTTCCACTTTAGGTATCGGCCATATTTTGTGCAGTTGAATGTACATTTTTAAGAACAGGGGTAGGAAAAATAATTACAAGTCTTTTGATTTTATCTCCTACTAGCTGTTGTAGCCATTGTTGTTGGGACAATTGGTTAAAATATGCATGATTACAATTTTGTCAACCATTTATTGAGTATTCTACACAGAACACAGTCAAATAAGATTACAGCAAAAATGGTCTCTATGATACTCGCTGCTCTTCACTTTTCTTCTTTGTAATCATTCAACCTCTCTTGAACTACTACTCTCTGTTTTGGACAGCAGCCTCCCCCCTCCCATATTAACTAGTTAGACAGAGCAATGACTTTCTTAGCTCATTTGTTGTAAGGAACAGAAACCCCATGCTTAGAAATCAATCTACGGAGGAGGTATTAAGGATGATAAATATGTTACTGCTGCACATTAGATGACAGGCAGCTGACCTGAGTTTTCTCCAGAGAATCGTAAACGGATATTCCTGCTTGGAACATCTTTTCTTACTGTTCTCTCTCCGTGTTCCTTCCGCCTCCACTAGAGTTAAAGAACTTATCCACATTCCATATACTCAGCACACAATACTCCCATGATCCTTTCTAATCTGTCTCCCAACTCTCTGTAATAATATAAGCAAAAGTTTATTCCAGTGGAGTGTAAATAATCTCCTATGAACAAGTTAGCATGAAGTGATTAAACTTCCATCTTGACCTACGGTATGTACATCGACTTGGTGCAAGTTATAAGATAGATGCACCTATGCCTGACCCTGTACCTATAGCTGACAGCCAAACTTAATATAACTTATAGATATATATATATATAAATGCATGCATTCATGCATAATTTCTTTTTTGCATCAGTTTGTAGTTTAAATGTTTCTCCTTGGAAGAAAAAAATGAGTTGGCAGTAATTAAGGTCTAGGCGAGATCTGCCAGTCCTTTGTATGAAAGGGAGCATCAGCAAACAGAGTTTGGAGAGAACCTTAGCATTTTTCAAAAGGAGGTTAGTGCAAGTATATAAAGTTTTATACTTTGTTTATTAGGTTCTGACCGGGCGAATTGGCCGTGCGGTTAGGGGCGCGTGGCTGTGAGCTTGCATCCGGGAGATAGTGGGTTTGAATCTCACTGTCGGCAGCTCTGAAGATGGTTTTCCGTGGTTTTCCATTTTCACACCAGGCAGATGCTGGGGCTGTACCTTAATTAAGGCCACGGCCGCTTCCTTCCAACTCCTAGGGCTTTCCTATCCCATCGTCGCCGTAAGACCTATCTGTTAAAAATAGGACAATTAAAAATAGGAGAGGATTTCCACCAATCAATACTTATTTATTGTATATATTAAACTACAGGACCGGTTTCGACCTCATATTCAAGGTCATCTTCAGCTGAACCATACATAATTATATAATGAAGCTTTGATTAAGATTGTGGTGTTGAAGGAATGCCATATGATGATGATGTACATTTAGTCACATACAAATGGGGCACGTCTTAGCGTGAACTGGCGTATATGTCATTCTGTACAATATTGCAACTGTATGTCTAAAATGTTGAAGGTCTTAAAACTAGTGTATAAAACATGTCTTTACCTAAACTAACTTATATATATGTACAAGATAAAAACAATATATAAAAACACTTCATGCATTTGAACATTCGTTCTTGCTTGGTGGTCAATACATCGACTAACTTCCGTATTTAAGTCTTATTCACAGTTGTACACTTCAGCTGCTATTCTTGGAGTTTGTAAAATTGCATGGATAAAAGTTTTGTCTTCCTGTGCGTATGTGAGATAAAACACTTTCTATATTTTTTAAAAAGGTGCCAAATGTATGGATGAAATTCAAGTAAAATATGTTCAGCTCTGCTGTGTGTGTTGCCCTTTTATTAGAACCATTTCATGTTGTCTTTTTGGCATCCGTAAATTTGGATGACATTGGTTTCAAAGTAGTGGCTCCTTTCCCATTTGTAGCTGTGCAATGATGTTATGTTTATCTGTGGAAGATAAGATTGAGTTATAAGTGATATTGTGTGGAGGAATGTCTAAGGGTTATGTGTGTGAATTGGAATATGTACTTACTGTTGTTGGTGTAGCTGAGTTGTGTTTGACATGCGAGCTTGTAATGTACTACTTCGTGTTCTTCTTGGGCTTATACTAGCTGCTGTGAGGGGAAGGGAAGGAGGGGTAGGGAGAGTTGTTGTTGTGGGGGTAGGGATGGAGCTGGGTGTGTTGTTTGGTGTTTTTCTGTTGCGTGTTGCGTTCTGTTTATCGATTAACTTAAGGTAAGGGTTTTTTAGGGCGGGGATAACTGTATTGAAGATGATGTTAGTTTTTTCTGTGATTTCATTTATGTTGTAATTTGGATTGGTGTACTGATCTAGAGTGATATAAAATTCTTCTGTTATGTTGAGCAGGGGGCCTTTGGGGTTTATGTTTAGGATTTGCATATCGTTATCGATGTTTGTAAAACTGTGTTTATAGTCTGCGACATGTTGTCCTATTGAGGAAAAATGATTGTGTTTCACTGCGTTTATGTGTTTGTTATATCGGGTTAGGAAGTTTCTACCGGTACGTCCGATATAGCTGGTCTCGCAGTTATTACATTTGATACGGTATACCCCTGAGTGGTTGTATTTGTTGTTGCTGTTGATTGTCCTGACATTGTGTATGATGTTGGTACTATTGTGTGTAGTTCTGAATGCTATTCTTAGGTTATGTTTTTTTTAAATGTTAGTTATGGGGTATATGTGTACATTATTGAAAGTGAATAGTGCATAATCTTTCTTGGGTTCGTTCACTTTTGTTAGTTTGGTTTTGGGTTGGGATTTTATTTTGTGAATGATTTTGTTAACCATTTCTCTCTTGAATCCATTGTTTTTAGCTATGTCATGAATTAATTGTAATTCTTTGTTTAGATCTTCTTTTGTTAACGGTATATTGAATGCTCTGTGTATCATGCTATAGTAGGCTGCTCTTTTGTGTATGTTGGGGTGACCTATCTGTGTCGGTGCGACGTGAAGCCACTAGCAAATTATTAGGTTCTGAAAGGTAAATCAATGTTCGTTAGTATGTTTAATGAATGGATATGAATTCTATATGGTAGTCAAAGTGAAAGTTATAAATCATTACATAAATTATGTAGGGTCAGCCATTGGTACCCCATAGTGGGACCTTATACCTATACCTGACACTTGTATCAGCTTAGGGTGAAAATATTATTTTGGTCTGCTTCAAATTTGAAACGTTCAGTTTATAGTAGCAAGATATAGGTATGGTGGCCATGATCGTTAAGGCATCATGTCTATATGGTCTGACACCGTGGTTTGGCGTGGAATGACATTAGTAGACAAGTAAGTTTGAGTGGTATCTTTAAAAGTAGGAAAGATCACAATATGAAGATAAAATTGAATTTAAATGGGACAAATTGGGGGGATATTCATTTATAGGAAGGGGAGTTAGGGATTGGAATAACTTACCAAGAGAGATGTTCAATAAATTTCCAATTTCTTTGAAATCATTTAATTAAAGGCTAGGAAAACAACAGATAGGGAATCTGCCGCCTGGGTGACTGCCCTAAATGCAGATCAGGATGGATGGATGGATGGATTGATTGATTGATTGATTGATTGATTGATCGATCGATTGATTGATTGATTGATTGATTGATTGATTGATTGATTGATTGATTGATTGATTGATTGATTGATTGATATGAACATGGACAATCTCATGATTTTCGGTTTGGACAATTGTTACAATTAGGCGGGGGGACTGATCTTGTTACTTATGTGTTGTTGTTGTTGCTGTTGTTGTTTGGGTCATTGGTCCACACACTGGTTTGATGCAGCAATCCATGCCACCTCATGCTCTTCTAACCATTTCATGTAACCACTACATCCTACATCTACTCTAATCTCTTTGTTATATTCGTATCTTGGTCTACCTCTGCCGTTTTTACTTCCCACACTTCCCTCAAAAACTAACTGAACAAGACTTGGGCGTCTTAAGATGTATTCTCTCTTCTTCAGGTCAAATTTAGCCAAATAGATCTCCTCTCACCAATTTGATTTGGTATCTCTTAATTTATGATTCGATCTTTGATTCCTTTTCCAGATTCCTCTTTGATTTCCTTCATTGCCAGTTCTGTGTAAACATTGAAAAGGAGAGGGGACAAACTGCAGCCTTGCCTCATTCCTTTCTGAATTGCTGCTGGTTTTTCATAGCCTTCGATTCTTATCATTGCAGGCTGATTTTTATGCAGATTGTAGATAATTCTTCTTTCTTGGTATCTAATCCCAATCACCTTCAGAATCTCAAGTAGCTTTGTCCAATCAACATTATTGAATGCCTTTTCTAGATCTACAGATTCCATGTACGTAGGATTGTCTTTCTTAATTCAATCCTGTAAGATCAGACGTAAAGTCAGGATCACTTCACGTGTTCCTGTATTTTTTCTGAAGCCAAACTGATCTCCCAACTCAGCTTTAACTTGTATTTCCATTCATCTGTAAATATTCTTCTTCTTCTTCTTCTTATTATTATTATTATTATTATTATTATTATTATTATTATGCTTTTCTCACGTCTCAAGGCCAAGGGTGCGAACTGTGTTGCACATATGGATTTGGCTCTGTTTTACGGCCGGAAGCCTTTCCTGATGCCAACTCTATATGGAGGGATGTAATCACTATTGCGCGTTTCTATGGTGGTTTGTAGTGTAGTATGTTGTCCAAATATGAAGGGGAAAATGTTGGGACAAATACAAACACCCAGTCTCCGGCTCATAAGAATTAATCAGACATGATTAAAATCACTGACCCAGCCGGGAATCGAACCCGGGACCCTCTGAACCGAAGGTCTCAAAATTTGACCATTCAGCAAATGAGTCAGACATTCTTCTGAAAATAATACATGTTAAAATTTTGCAAGTGTGTGATACTTAACTAATGGTGGTGTAGTTTTCACACTTGTCAGCACCTGATTTCTTGGGAATAAGTATAACAACATTCTGTCTAAAATTGTATGGCACTTCTCCTGTATCATACATCTTACACACTAAATGGAATAACCTCTCCATGCTGGTTTCTCCTAAGGCAGTCAGTAATTCTGAGGGTATGCCATAAATTCCAGGTGCCTTTTTCCTATTTAGGTATCTCAAAGTTGTGTCGAATTCTGACCTTAGTCACTACTGATCTGCATTTAGGGCAGTCACCCAGGTGGCCGATTCCTTATCTGTTGTTTTCCTAGCTTTTTCTTAAATGATTGCAAGGAAATTGGAAATTTATTGAACATCTCCCTTGGTAGGTTATTCCAATCCCTAACTCCCCTTCCTGTAAACGAATATTTTCCCCAATTTGTCCTCTTGAATTCCAACTTTATCTTCACATTGTGATATTTCTTATTTTTAAAAACACCACTCAAAATTATTCGTCGACTGATGTTATTCCACGCCATCTCTCCAGTGACAGCTCGGAACATACCACTTATTACACGTTATGAGTCTCATTATGATAGCCGTATTGGAGTACAGAATGTAATAGTTTCAAACAAATTTATTTAAAAACCACCATTCCAATACTTTAAAATCTCTAAGTCTAAGATACAAATACTACATACATGTTAAAATGGGACATGTTTCGCTTAGGCTTTGTAAGCATCTTCAACCATACTTAATCTAAAGCTAAGTCAGGGCCCTGAACTGGGTTTCTCATTAAAGTATAATAATACAAGATAAAACAGTCATAAAATCTAGTTTGTGGAAAAAGTAATACTTAAATGCAAATAAAATTCAATAATGAACATGTCATAGTATTATATGTACATGGAATGAATACTAGTGTTCATCTAAAAAAGTACACGTTAGTTATTTGTAGAACGAGACAGTCATAATGATCTGACATACATTTGGATTGTACAGATTGCTTGACATTAATGAAGCGTGGATTAATTAAAAATGCCGAAAAATAAAACTTTGAGCGTTGTTGACTGAGAATCAGGTACGCAGAATGCAGTAGAGTTGTTGACTCCAAGTGGTTGCGTAATAAGGTCAAAAGGCGCTTGAAGCATCAGTATAGAAGTGTTGTGTCTCCTTCTAGAATAATCTTTGTAATAGATTGTAGTCGCGAGCTGTCTAGCGTAGATTCAAGAAATAGGGTGTTCGATAAAGCCTTAGATGTGGGAGAATTCGCAATGTAGCGCGTGTTGAAAACTGAAATGTGTAAGAAAATAAATGTAAGTTTTGAAGATAGAGAACATTCTATTAATGAGTGGAAGTTTAACAACGCTTACCCCTAGTGTTGACAGAGAGGTGACTAGTCTTGTTGGTTGTTTGAGACGACCTGGCAGTTGTTATTCTACTCCTACATGTATTGTAGGGGTGTGTCTGTGAAGGCAGAGAATGAGTCAGGAGAGGGGAGGTAGGCGGAGCATTGAGGACATTAGGAGTAGGTGGAGGGGGTGTGGCGTGAATCGGTGACTTGGGAGTGGCTACTATTGCGTTATGGAAATTGCTGACGTGTTTATAATTAAATATTTTCATGAAGTTATTTGTATTTGTAATGTTCCAAATATCTAGTTTTGAAACTGCGTCCGGGTTGTCCTATGTACGTAAAGTTACATTGGGCGCATTTGAGTCTATAAATTCCGGAATTCGAAAATTTATTGTGTATTGAATTTACGGTATTGGAGTTAAAAAATATATTACGATTTGTGTTACAAGTTTTATATGCGATTTTGACATCATATTTCTTTAGCGGATTGGTTACACGGTATGTAGCCGGGTCAGTAAAGGTAAAAGCGGCAAAATTCATTTTTTCGGGTTTTTATTTTGAAGCGGCTTGTAGTTTGATTTTCCTATAATTTTATTGACCATATCTGGTTTGTAGCCGTTGAGTTCAGCTAGATCTTTAATGTAACCAAATTCTTTCTTTCTGTTAGCATTAGACAGTGGGATTTTTAGAGCCCTGTGAATTAAACTGTAAAAAGTCTCCTGCTTATGAGAATGTGGATGCAAAGAATCATTCTTTATAGTCAACGGAGCGGACAAAGGTTTCCTGTAAATTTGGAATATAAATTTATCCTTAGCCCTTGTTAAATTTAAATCCAAGAAATTCAGAGAATTCTTTAGTGAATTTGATATAATTGTCAAGGTCATTGAGGTACTTTATTATATTATCACTGTTATTTTGATGTTTGTCAATGATAGTGAATGTGTCGTCTACAAATCTCAGCCACAATTGAAGACCATTGATTCTGTTAATTATCTTATTCATTTCTAGGTTGTCCATGAAAATATTGGCAAGAATACCTGAAATTGGGTCGCCCATTGCGAGGCCCTTTTGATGGTAGATTTTGTCGTTAAAAGTGAAAAACTTATTGTTTAGAACAAATTTCAGTAGATTGATGAATTCTTCTATTTCAAATTTACTTAAGTTATTCTGTTTTGAAAGATTAGTTTTAATGATGTCCTTGGCACAAATAGCCCATTAATTGAACAAATCCCTAAATTACTCACAGTCTTCAACATAAATACAAATAACATCATGAAAATATTTAATTATAAACACGTCAGCAATTTCCATTACACAATAGTAGCCACTCCCAAGTCACCGATTCACGCCACACCCCCTCCACCTACTCCTATTGTCCTCAATGCTCTGCCTACCTCCCCTTTCCTGACTCATTCTCTGCCTTCACAGACACACCCCTACAATACACGTAGCAGTAGAATAACAAATGCCAGATCGTCTCAAACAACCAACAAGACTAGTCACCTCTCTGTCAATACTAGGGGTAAGCGTTGTTAAACTTCCACTCATTAATAGAATGTTCTCTATCTTCAAAACTTACATTTATTTTCTTACACATTTCAGTTTTCAACACGCGCTACATTGCAAATTCTCCCACATCTAAGGCTTTATCGAACACCCTATTTCTTGAATCTACGCTAGACAGCTCGCGACTACAATCTATTACAAAGATTATTCTAGAAGGAGACACAACACTTTTATACTGATGCTTCAAGCGCCTTTTGACCTTATTACGCAACCACTTGGAGTCAACAACTCTACTGCATTCTGCGTACCTGATTCTCAGTCAACAACGCTCAAAGTTTTATTTTTCGACATTTTTAATTAATCCACGCTTCATTAATGTCAAGCAATCTGTACAATCCAAATGTATGTCAGATCATTATGACTGTCTCGTTCTACAAATAACTAACGTGTACTTTTCTAGATGAACACTAGTATTCATTCCATGTACATATAATACTATGACATGTTCATTATTGAATTTTATTTGCATTTAAGTATTACTTTTTCCACAAACTAGATTTTATGACTGTTTTATCTTGTATTATTATACTTTAATGAGAAACCCAGTTCGGGGCCCTGACTTAGCTTTAGATTTTTTTTTTTTTTTTTTTTTTTTTTTTGCTAGTTGCTTTACGTCGCACCGACACAGATAGGTCTTATGGCGACGATGGGACAGGAAAGGGCTAGGAGTGGGAAGGAAGCGGCCATGGCCTTAATTAAGGTACAGCCCCAGCATTTGCCTGGTGTGAAAATGGGAAACAACGGAAAACCATTTTCAGGGCTGCCGACAGTGGGGTTCGAACCTACTATCTCCCGAATACTGGACACTGGCCGCACTTAAGCGACTACAGCTATCGAGCTCGGTAGCTTTAGATTAAGTATGGCTGAAGATGCTTACAAAGCCTAAGCGAAACATGTCCCATTTTAACATGTATGTAGTATTTGTATCTTAGACTTAGAGATTTTAAAGTATTGGAATGGTGGTTTTTAAATAAATTTGTTTGAAACTATTACATACCACTTAGTCGAGCAGCTTGTCTCCTTTCTCCCAAGTCTTCCCAGCCCAAACTTTGCAATATTTTTATAATGCTACTCTTTTGTCGGAAATCACCCAGAACAAATCAAGCTGCTTTTCTTTTGATTTTTTCCAGTTCTTGAATCAAGTAATCCTGGTGAGCGCCCATATACTGGAACCATACTCTAGTTGCAGTCTTACCAGAGACTTATATGCCCTCTCCTTTATATCCTTACTACAACCCCTAAATACCCTCATAACCATGTGCAGAAATCTGTAATTACTTACAATCATATTTACGTGATTACCCCAATGAAGATCTTTCCTAGGTACTTACAATGATCCCCAAAAGAAATTTTCATCCCATCAATGCAGTAATTAAAACTGAGAGGACTTTTCCTATTTGTGAAACTCACAACCTGATTTTTAACCCCATTTATCATCATACCATTGCCCGCTGTACATCTCACAACATTATCGAGGTCATTTTGCAGTTGCTCACAATCTTGTAACTTATTTATTACTCTCTACAGAATAACATCTGCAAAAAGCCTTATCTCTGATTCCACTTCTTTACACATATCATTGATATATTGCACCCGCTCACTTCCTGAGTCCCAGACTAGCATTTATCTCAGGGGTGATCAGTTCGAAAACGATAAAAAATTTTATATAAAGAAAATCAAAAAAATATATCGACGCATCAAATGAACACAGGGATGAACGGGGCATGGAAATTAAGGTTACGGGGAACGACTCATTCATGGATACAAATTTTTGACTCCACAATAGGACTGGGAAGTGACAACTTAAATTCCATGGGCATACTGGACTAACTACAATAAAAAGATATGGAAACTGTTTCCTATTGAAATTGCAATGAGGAGCAATTTATTCACTTATTTTGCATACTACACATGATGACAATTATTACATTGGGACACTTCCATCCTGAAAAATAAATGACATACTACTTGGATTTACCTCACTACTCTGGTAGTGTAAACATCTGGTGAATTCGCCCCAATTGGTTACTGGGGATCGAATTCACATCCGTATGATTGGACGTTTCACCGCTGGAGATCTTCTTTCGGAGACGAAGGCACGACAGTAACTTTTTACTGTCACCTCCTCGTTCCGTTGGACATGAGACACTTCCGGTATATACATTCTGGTGAGCCGGACACCCACCGTGGAAATGTTATCGTCTCGAAAAAACGGGAATTTATAGTACGGACAAACTCTAGCCTATTATTTCCAGATTCACAAACACGCCAGGTAGAGTTCATTAACTCAAAGCCTATTTCAATATTTACACTTGTCAATACGACAAGACGTACGGAAAGGTTCATTACTATGCTCTGACAATGAAGACATGTGCCGTCCGTGGGTTATTTACGTATCTACCGCTAACAATCTCCCCGTGAAAACCCAACATCTGGTTCTGAGCAGTTCGACACAGGACGACTGTCCCTATCTTATCCTCGTATGATTATTAAATAATTCATTACCGTCCTTTATCTGATCATTATCATATTCTGTGACTACCATCAATTAATTTATTATTATCATTAATTTCAATTATAATCCTATTTTTGATTATTATCATTTGTCATCCGGGATGATTATATGCCAACCCTTGCCGACGTTTCAAACGAAGGGTCGTTCTTCCTCGTAATTTATCCGCACAATATAATGATCAGCTTCCTCATAAAATATTATTATTATTATTATTATTAGTATTATTATTATATTCGTAACAATGAATCATCGCCCATTAAATATCTTAATTTCCTTTCATCATAATTATTATTCTCAAAGTACTATTGCAAGTTCTTCATCTTTTGCTTCTTCAACTTTTCATTATGATTATTATTATTATTATTATTATTATTATTATTATTATTATTATTATTATTATTATTATTAACATTATTATTAATAGTGGAAATCGTGATTATCGTAACCCGTAATCATCCTCGCTATAATACTTCAACTTCTCGCTCCTATTATTCTCATCAAAAAAAAAGTAGCTTCATTGGTTATTCTTCTTCTCCTCCTTCAAATATTTTATTTATTATTATTATTAGTTAAAAATCTCAAATTTTTCATTTCTACTCCCAACATCATTATTATGTCCAAAATATAAAAAGTAAATTCTTCTTCGTCTTCTTCTTCAAATATTTTATTTATTATTATTATTATTATTATTATTATTATTATTATTATTTCACGTTTACACTACCGTTAGCGATATTTATGGTTAAATGCATAAACCTTCACAATTTCAGTCTACTTTGGCACTAAGCAATTGATTTACGACAAGATTCACTTGGAGTATGATTATTATTATTATTATTATTATTATTATTATTATTATTATTATTATTATTATTATTATTATTAAAAATGGAAAGATGATATTTTAATTTCCACTCTTTAGAATTTAGTCACATATGTTAAATCCCGTTATGAACCACTAATATCTGCTTTATATCGGTCGGGACAACACGGAATTCGGGACCGTACCTTCAGTTTCGTACTGCCGTTAAATTTATATGGGGACACATGTCCTCCCAAGACAAATCTCACAACCTATGGCACATCGCGGCTGGGCAAATACCTCCAATGCCGGTGATTGCTAAACTATTCCTTCCAATTTGAAGTCCATTTCCTTTTTTCGGAACTCTTCAAACATTTAATTCATAAATTAATCCTCGGTGTGTGGATTCTACCACTAATAACACCGGAATATGCATTTTATATCATCTTAGGCCTTGAGATTACAAACAATACGGCTCAATTTATTTCACGCCGGATATTCTCCCCTCATGACTTCCAACTCTAAATATGGGCTCAAACCACTCTGGGCTTTTAACATATCGTGACCATTCTAATTCACGTGCCTCTATCGCTTTTAAACAAATTTTAATGGTTAAAATAAAGTCCAAAAACGTGAAATCAAAAATTTACATAAAATCAAACTGATTACGCGAATGAAAGTCTTTAACGCTACATGTCATCTCCACATTGATTATTATTTGCACTAGCCAACTCACGAAGCACTGTCATTATTATTATTATACTTTAACTTGCAAACGCACAAATATTATTATTATTATTATTATTAATTTACTTTCCTTTGTCAACTCACAAACATTATTATTATATATTTTAATGACCTTCCGTACGCAACACAAATTTTACATACTCTGGCTCTTTCATAATCTGGCTGTCAGGTAGAAAATATTCCTAATTAAAATACAAATGATCACCGCAGTGATTGAAAATCAAATAAATGGGTTAGCACAAAAAAAGGAATTTAACACTTGAAATGAACTTAAGTCAAAGTATTACAAACAGCATGCATTAATTGAAAGAAATATATCCCATATTTACATTATATACAACAAACAAATACTCAAATTAATTAATCTAACCCATTATTGCGTTAATATAAATTAGTTCGTCCGTCTAACAAAAAAAGTAAAATCATGGACTCGGGAGGCGGACCATGTTAAGTAACCATAATTAATTTACACAGAGCCCCGTTTAGTCGCGATAACATCCCCAAGTATCAAATTTGTGTACTCATTCCTATGTAGAATTCCATTGTCTCATAGCGGATGAGATATAGGCCTTACGGCCCCATGGTGATTTACTCGTCCATCATGTCGCACAATATAAATTTAACACAATAAAACACTTTTGGGTGACTACCCATGATTGACACCTTATTACACTATGTTATACAAGAATACTAATAACAAAAAAAACACTTATAAGTGCTCCTAGACCCCTGACACTCGCACAATATACTCTTCATATACGCCCGAAACAGACGTCGTTACACATTACGACGAAATGTCGTTCATTTGAACCGGCGCATATCGCGTCTTCAACCGGCACTTCCTGGTTTGTTTCTAAGCCGTCTTGATAATCGCCTAACTCCTATAGTTCCCTGCTCGGATGGTTATTCACCGTCTATCTTGAGCTATTTACTTCAGGCTCCGCACACTGCCTTCCAAAGGTACTATCGGCGTTCCGTTAATTATTTATTATTTAACCACATGACATTTATTAAATTCAACATACAGTTGTACTGATTATTTACACTCGGTACTATGGATAATCTCACTGTTCGTCTTCATTCTCCTAACAACTCACTCACTTTCAGCTCTAACTGACTTCGAATGCGTCCCGAGGTACTGACTTACAGAGTCAACGTGTCAGAGTCTCAACTACTTCATACGACTGACACGACTGGTGACCGATAACGACTGGTGACTGGTAAGAACTGAGTGATGTGATGTTCGACCGGTCACAACTGGTGACTTCAAACGACTAGGTGATGTGAGGTTCGACCGGTCACAACTGGTGACTTCAAACGACTGGGTGATGTGAGGTTCGACCGGTCACAACTGGTGACTTCAAACGACTGGTTGATGTGAGGTCCCACTACTGGACTTTTATGGACGATACGGTTTCCCGCCGGGGTCATCCGCGGTCATCTCCTGGGGAGGGGGGTTGGTTATCCTAAATCGGCATATGCAGGTGGATTTGGATCTCTTGCTTTATCCTACTTAATACACTGGCGATACACATTCATGTGTCGTATTCTGAACTCATATCGTTCGGTGATCATGGAAATATCACTTAATTCCTGTCCTCCACCTTTCGCGCGCTAACTCGGCGTCCCTGTTGGCGTGCTCATCTCGACCAATGGCGAGATAGCGTGGGTCATTTCCACGAATTCATTACTTTAATTTATAACGATTACAATTAATCAACATGGGAATGATACCACAAAAATCCCCTCTATTCAATTATGTGGTTGGAATAATTTAATTATTGTTATCGGAGAAGCTACCTGGAGTTCACTCTGAGTTTTTCTTATGTTGGTTTATCTGCGGGCCTATGATAAATTTTCCCATTGGTCAACACCGCTTCGGTTAGTTTGAAATCTCTTCCTTGTAACGTGACAACACCAAATGCCTCGGGGCGTGGAAAAACTGGTACGTCATATTCTCGGTATTGGTAATACATCTGCTCGCCCTTGGTCCGAAATATATACTCTTTCACTTCCTCGTAGTCATTATTCTGTTGTTGTGAGCTCTAGATTTAATCCTCTTATCTTTTGACCAGGAAACCTTCTCCCCATAATGACAAGCTTAACTGTGGCGACGGCTTGTCGTGATCACGTCTGGCTATGGTGAAATTCTCCCGTCCACACAAAACTGACACTGTATTCAATTTAATATTCCTATATATCTGTATTTCTCATATCAAATTCAAATCATGAAACTAGGGCCTATCTCATCAGCGTACTATATATATATATATATATATATATAACATAAAGGTCCAATAATACTGCCTTGAGGAGTTCTCCTCTTAATTATTACAGGCACAGATAAAGCTTTGCGTACTCTAAGTCTCTGAGTTCTATTTTCTAGATACAGAGCCACCCATTGTCGCTCTTTTGTCAAGTCCAATTGCACTCATTTTTGCCAGTAGTCTCCCATTTTCTACCCTATCAAATGCCTTAAATAGGTCAATTGCGATACAGTCCATTTGACCTCCTGAATCCAGGATATCTGCTGTACCTTGCTGGAATCCTTTAAGTAGAGCTTCAGTGGAATAACCTTTCCTAAACCCGAACTGTCTTCTATCAAACCAGTTATTAATTTTGCAAACGTGTCTAATGTCTTCTTCTTTTTTTCATGGGGCCTCTATATATTAGTTTCTAATTAGTGTCGATCTCTAAGATCTTTTGCTACCATGTTTTTCTTTCATTGCCACCTAGATATACCTGCTCCTTTCACAAAGCTGCAGGTTGTTCTTATTGGGTTATCTCTCCTCACCTGGTAGTCCTAGAGTGGGGAGTCTGATTCTACCCAGCGCCTCACATTCGAAAAGTATTCCTCTGCTTCATTGCATTTCCTACATATGTTGTCTCTTATTATTCCAATTCT
This sequence comes from Anabrus simplex, assembly GCF_040414725.1. Classification (NCBI taxonomy): domain Eukaryota; kingdom Metazoa; phylum Arthropoda; class Insecta; order Orthoptera; family Tettigoniidae; genus Anabrus; species Anabrus simplex. The sequence goes on from NC_090266.1 coordinate 254,441,147, forward strand.
ATGTAGGTGTTTTTTCATATGGCAGTGTCCTGTCAACAGTCCTACTACCCATCTTATATTTTCTCTGCTGAGTTTCAACAGTTCTTTAGTATGCTTCTTATTTGGTCTTTTTATCAGTTCCTTTGCTAGCCTGCATCCTGGAGTATTTTTCCAGTTTTCCATTTATTTCTTTTGTACTTATCTTCCTATGTAGTATCGGGCTTGTCCATAGGAAATCCTGCATAGAGTTTCTGGGCCTACAAAATGTGTTTCTGCCCCTTTCCTGGCCAGTTTATCTGCCTTTTTATTTCCTTCTATACCTGCATGCCCTGGTACCCATATTATTTTGACAATGTCATACTTTGAGAGCTTCAGGAGAAGTGAGTGGCAATACCAGACAATTCTGGATATTATCCGGACTGCCTTTAGAGCCTTAATGACCGCTTGGCTGTCCGTAAAAATGAAAATGTTCTTATTCCTATAGTTCATTTTCAGATTTTCTTCAAGACATGTTGTGATAGCTATCATTTCAGCTTGAAAGACTGTAGAGTGTCTGCCCAGCCTCATCTGGATTGATCTCTCAGGTCTTTCCCCGTTGATCCCTCCTCCTGTGCCATCCACAGTCTTTGAGCCATCAGTCCACCACACTATATCTTCTTTATCAGTATTTCATTTGTTGATATCCCAGTCTTCTTTTTTTATTATCTGGGCCTCAAACAGTTTTTCAAAGTTGTGCTTTGGTATCATATGATCAGAAGGCATATGTAGAACTTCCTCTGTTATTACTCTGTTAATTTTACAGTGTCCTATATTGGGTCTTTGTGCATTCCAGCACTCTGATTGTGCCAGTCTATATGAACTCATTCTAGCCTGTCCTTTTATGAAATTGCATAATGATGGGAGGTCTAGTAAAGCATTCAAGGCTTCTGTCGGCGTAGTTCTCATAGCCCCAGTTATGGCTATGCATGCCGTTCTCTGTAGGCTATCCAGTCTACTGCCGACTTTTCCTTGACTTACTTTCTGCCACCAGATGATTGCAGCATAGGCCATCTCTTATGATCATTGTGTATTGTACCAGTAAAACATAGCCCGAATTTACTATTTAATTTATAATCGCATGAGTTATGTGTCAGGACAGTTCCAGGAAACTTATAGCTAGGACTTGGTACAGGAGAAAGGGTCGGGTCCTATCTACAAGAAAACTTTAAATTTCTTTAAAGAATGAAGTTTATTCAAATAAGTGCATGTTGAATTGCATATCACCTTGGTGTAGATTTTCGTCGTCTTCAGCATCGTCTATCAGGTAACCCGTACTCCCAGGTCACCGTGCTGAACGGGACTGGAACTCCTTCTGCAGGCCCCGTTCGTCACCATGGATTGGACCTGGAACACCCAGGTTGGTCCGACATGGGATCGAACTTGTACCTCTGAAGTTCTAGACGGTCTCCGATGTTCTCCGACAATCTTGCGGGGTAATCACTCGTTTTATTACTCACACGAGTGTCCACAATTGCACAGTCCCCTGACACTTATTTGACACCAACGTTTGACTTAATATTGGCGAAATATGTAGTCAATCTTTCACTAGTCCCTTGTAGATAGAATTTAAATGTTACTTAAAGATGAAGAGCGGATAGCATCAAATTTAGAAAAGAAATAAATTACAGTTCATGAACATAAGCTTTTGAAATAACGAAACTGAAGACTGTTCACACATTATGCACTGTTCATGGTCGCATTCCACTGAAATATGGTCGCACTTGACACTAGAATAAATATACGACTGCACAAGAGTTTATCCAACAGACACTGCTGTCAGTAATGCACTAATAAATTATTAATCACTTTGAGGAAGAAATAACATTAGCAATTATTATGCACAGTTCAAAATTCAACTTGGTTTGAATTAAGTATCGTTCACTTCAACCCAAAATTTGAAGAAATAATGAAGTTAGCAATTATTATACACAGTTGTAAATTCAATTCATTATGCATTGAGTATCATTCACTTCTTTCCAGAGTTAATCACTTGTGTCGAAGCACACAAGTATAAATTGTGTAATAGGTAATCACTTGCATTCATGGTAGTGAAAAAGTTTAAACACTTTCATGATCACTTCTAAATAAATGAAAGAAAATAAGCTGACTGAGTTTTAAGAAATTCCACAGTTAATAATACAATGTAGCGGTATGTCACTTTGAAAAATTTTTTTTTTGCCAGTTGCTTTACGTTGCACTGTCACAGATAGGTCTTATGGCAATGACTTTTGAAATTTCCAACACTTGTTGGTAAGAAACTAAGTTCCACAATTGTAAAGTTTTAAGAAACTAAGTTCCACATTTATAAAGACTTGTCACATGTTCAAGTTTCTACACGCGTACAATTTCTAAGTTCCAATCAACTGTCAGAACCTAAGTCCACTGGAAGACATGTAACATATCGAAGTTTCTATACACACACAAAATCTAAGTTTCAACCAACTGACAGAGTCTAAGTCCACTATAAAGACTTGTAGAATTCAAAGATAAATTTGGACAGCACTTTGTCTCGACAAACCGAGTAAAAGTGAAGCGTAGTGAGTCAGACTGGATTCCTAGCTGTGACTGACTGACTTTGTTGGGTCGAGCTCGTCTTATATATGATTTGTGCTTCTACGTCATCAGATATAATTATTTCTATGAAGTGGAATAACTCAAGAATCTCGCAATGGATTTACTTGAAACTTAATATTAGAGACGTTTACATGATTATGTACAAAATGACGTATCCCTCGAGTCGATACGATCATTATTACAGGAGTTTTGATAATTTCCCAGTCGAACCTTCGGGAAGGTGTGACGTTTCTTCTAGAACACGCCAGTCATTGCCGGGTAGCACGTGGCATAACAGGCAGGTAGCCTATCTTGCTCCTGCGTCCACATCACTCGTACAGCTGTACCTGCCTCAAGCCGGTTCGCTCCACCGAGCGTAGACAGACCAAGCTCACAGTAAATGTCTTCCGTGATGATTAAATATTATTTATCTTAAAAAATACTGCATGTACCACGCATTACTGGTACAGTATATCCACATTACCATTCATCGTCTTAGGCCCCATGTCTTCTCAACGGCTCTTTTAAATGCCTACAGCAAGTTCTTGGCCCAGGTTATGTTCCTTTCTATATGTGGATTCCAGGTTAGATTTTTACCTAACACTACACTTAGGTGCAGTGCCTGTTCTTCCATATATATATATCTTGCCCAAAGAGCTTCACTGATCTCTTTCCCTCTAATTTTCGCCTTCTTGTAAAAGGGACCAGAGTTATCTTGTTCGGGTTGACTGATAGTTCTTCTTCCCAACACCAGTTCTCCACACGATTGAGTGATCTTTGCATGAGGTCCTGGATAACACTCATCACCTTACCTCGTACCACAGTCACTATGTCATCTGCATATCCTTGTGTATAGAAACCCTGTTCGTTGAGCATAGCTATGATTTTGTTCACCACGAGGTTCCACAGCAGAGGTGAAAGAACTCCTCCCTGAGCACAGCCTCGGGTGGCCCTAACCATCAGCGTTTCTTCAAACAGGGTTGCTTTTTATCTTCCTTCCATTTAACATGGATTTAATCCATTTGGCGATGGTTTTACTCACCTTGCTCTTTTCCAATGCTTTGATCCTAGAGCCATAGGTTGTATTGCCGAAGGCTCCTTCTATATCTAGAAATGCCGCCAGTGCAGTTTCTGTGTATTCTAGGCTTTCCTTTAGTTTACAAACCAACTGGTGGAGTGCTTCTTCAGTGGATCTGCCAGGTCTATATGCAAACTGATTTTCATGTAACTTTGAGTTCAGTTGCACCGTTCTTCTGATATCTTTATTCAGAATTTCCTCCATTGCTTTCAGCATGAAGGAGGTTAAACATAATGGTCTGTATGCTTTGGCTTGGGCATAGTTTGCCTTTCCATGTTTAGATACTGCTTTAGCTTCAGACCATGATTTCGGCACGTACCCTTAAGCTAGACTGGCTCTGAAGAGGTCCGCCAGGGCATTGACGAGTATCTCCCGTCCTTCGTGTAGGAGTATCGGAAGTATCTCATCTGGCCCCGGAACCTTTATAGTGTGGAACGTGTCGATTGCCCATTTTACATGGTTATGTTTTATTATTCTGTTGGCACAGTTCCAGTCTGCTCTTCGAGCTCCGGTCTCTGTTCCAACTGTTTCTTCTTGTGTTATCTCCTAGCCTCAGGAAAGTGACATGCCATTAGCATCTCCAGCGTGTCCTTCCCCGCCTGAGTAAATAACCTATCTGGTTTCTCCAGTGTCCCCACCTGATTTATATGGGTTGCTTTGAGAACCTTCTGGAGCCTTGCTGTTTCAGAGTGTGATTCCACTTTCTCACAGAACAGTCTCCAAGATTTTCTTTTTGCTTTCCGTGTCTCTAGGTTATACTCGGTGAGTTTCCTATGATATACATCCCACATACCATTTCTAGATGATATTCTATACAACATCCTAACCTCTTTTTTCATTTTGGCTAGTTTGTTGTTCCACCACCTTGTTTTTTGGTGTTTTTCTTTTCTTTGAGAGGACAGTTGTCATGGAATGAGTCTGTAATGGCCTCTTCTAATAGTTCCACTGCCTCATCCAATTCTTTCTGTCCTCTCACGTTAGTTGTAATTTTTTGTGCAGCCTTCCCTAGAACTTTTCTGTATCTATCCCACTTAGTTCTTTTTGGGTCTCTGTACATCTCAGTCCCACATAGTCTCGCATCTATGGCAAATTGGATGCGCTGGTGGCCTGCCAATGATGGTTCCTCCAGCACCTTCCAGTCTTTAACACATTGGAGACACCGCCCATAGTTTCTACTGTCGCATGATTTCATTGCTAATGACGGCGCTTGGAGAATCTATGAGCATATGTTTTCACTGTGGCTAGGAAGAGAAGCCGCTGTTCCAGCGAGCTCTTACTTCACCAGGACACTGTCTGATGTTTCTAGTGAGCATACAGTTTACTAGGTATGAGCTGAAGTCAATAGCTCTTCTTTCAAAGCGTTGATAACACAGTTGCGCTCTAGCATAGCCTGTGGCTGCGTCATCGCTCACTCTCAGCTCTGACTCGAGCAGGAAGGTACATGCGTACGGACAGGAAGAGTGTGTGTTTCAGGAGCTGGGCTTGTTTGTGTCATTCTTGTGGCTATTATGTCTAATTCAAGTGCACAAAATTTAGACGATGAATCCATATTGTGCTTAAAGTAAATACAAAATTTTAATATTCCACCTTCTCAATACTAAAAAAATCATTTGATGTTTTTACAAAACATTACAATGACATTAAAAGGTACTAGTTTCGGTCCACAGTAGTACCTTTTAATGTCATTGTAATGTTTTTGTAAAAACATCAAATGATTTTTTAGTATTGAGAAGGTGGAATATTAAAATTTTGTATTTACTTTAAGCATAGTCTCAACTCAATACGGAACCTAACAATGAAGTTTATTACTTTTAATGAATCCATATTGGATGTTCTTATAGAAGACTCGGGTTCTGAAATGGAGGACAATGGTGACGATTTCATACAAAGTGACCATGATGATTCTGACGCTTCAGGCAAGTACACTTATTATTTAGCTAATTTCAAATGGGTACAAAGTGGGTTCTGTAATATAGTTTTATTCCAGGTCCCTAATAATTTGCGCTGTTTCCTGTGTACAGATGACAACCTGCAGACACCCGATGCAATCCCGTCATCAAGTTACGAACTGCGGGAAGAACATCAAAACAAAGGAGGAAGCGTGCAGTTCAGAGACCCGCAATTGATGACAGATGGTCATCTACCGATAATCTTTCTCTATTACCGGTATTTCAAGAAAAAATTGGAGTCAGAATTCCAGTGGATAATAACAGTGATGCATTGAAATGTTTTAGTAATTATCTGAACGCAGATATTTTTAGGGACATAAAATCAGAAACAAATCGTTATGCAAGCGATGCAGTAAAAAAGAAAAGAAATCGCAGTGAACAGATAAAGCAAAGATTTCTCTTTGGCTCCTGGACTACAGTTACATTGAAGGAGATTTATCACTTCTTTGCAATAACCATTCATATGTGTTTGGTTGTGAAGCCAAAGTTGACAGATTATTGGGCAAAATCGCCGATTCTTCAAGCTCCTTTCCCGAGGTCACTCCTATCAAGGGATATTTTTCAAGCGATTTTGTCATTTTTACACTTGAATGATAATCGAACCTATGTTCCAAAAGGTCAACCCAACCATGATCCCCTGCATAAGATTAGACCAATTTATGACCATTTTATTAGAAAATGTAAAGAAAATTTCTACCCCACTGAAAATTTGACAGTTGATGAGGGCATATGTCCCTTCCGAGGCTGCGTAGGTTTCCATGTTTACGTAAAGAATAAGCCAAACAAATATGGAATCAAGTTTTATATTATCAGTGATGCAGAATCTGGTTACATTTGCAACTGCAAAATTTATACAGGTTCGGCTGGGGGAACAAATAACACGGTTCAGGAACTAATAAATCGGTTATGTGGTCCTTATTTCAACAATGGTCACACTATTTATATGGATAGATTCTTTACCAGTGTTCCATTGTTTCATCATTTGTGGATCAGAAAAACAATGGCAGTTGGCACTGTTAAAAAATAGGAAAAACCTACCGACAATTTTCAAAACAACTAAATTGAGAAAGGATGAAGTGTTATTCAGATGTAAACTACATTTACGTGCACTCAGGAGGAAAGACACAAGGGATGTTTATTGTCTTTCATCAGGACATGAGGCAAAAATGACAAGTGTTCTGGTAAAATGTAAGGGAGGAAACAGAAACAAAGAAAAGCCCGATCTAGTATTAGATCTTTATTTTTAGGTCCATGTATTAGTGGGCGTTAAATTTTGCTTGGTTAGCTTTGTCATGATAAGTTAAGAACTTCATTTCCCCGTATTGAACTGAGATTCAGAATTGAGAAAACGTTGAACCTTTCCAAGCATGGCGTTAAGGCCTCTCTTCTTGTGCTCTTGCTGAAAGAATTCCGCCCACCACAGGAAAGCAGTATGCATCTAGGTACTGTAAAGTATGTTCAGACAAAGGGCAAAAGAATAATGGAAAGAGATTTAGGAGGGAAACGCGATGGTTCTGTAGCATTTGTGATATTGTTTTGTGTATGCCGGATTGTTTCAAGGCCTACCACACTAAAGCTAATTACTGCTTTTAAACAATGATACCCATGCCAATTGACCTTGTAGGCTAGACTATGTATATATCAGTAGTATGTTTTAGTTGATTTGTTCTCAATATTGGGAAAATTTTAAAACATTAACCTGAGTGATATCCATAGCAACATCTGGATTTTTTTTTTTTTTTTTTTTTTTTTTTTTTTTTTTTTTTTTTTTTTTTTTGCTTGTAGAACATACCATGTTCATGAATATATAAAAAAATACACTGATGTACTATTATAATAATTAAAACATATTTTTTTGAAGAGAAAAGTCTGGTCTTTCTAATTATTCCAACAGTTTACACCCATCGCTTTACCTAACCATGAAAACACTTTTTAAAAATGTTTAAAATCCTGCGATTTCTGGAGGATAGCACGTTTAGATATGGCCGTCTCCAATGTGTTAATAAATTTTGAATATGCGTAGTGCTTATTGTAATGTCTATTACCTCCCTACAATTGTTATTTATAAATGTAGGCTTGTTTCCTAGGTTTAGTATCATCAACTCAGTTCCAATAATAAACTCTAGTAAAGACTCAACTCTTGCATTGCAGTTCGTGCTGCCCCATGCCGTGTGGTGTGAATTTGCATCTGCTCCAAGGACTAGGTGTTCGCCTTTCCTCTTTGCGTTGCAAATTATTTTCTCAACTTTTTCTTATGGGGGCAGATTAGTTGAGTTATATGGGAGGTATGCAGAGCCTATGGTTATTTCTCTGGGACCTTCCCAATTTCCAAGTTTTATCTTGGCCACCACTAAGTCCTTTGAACAATGTTCCTGCAACAGAAGGCATTTTAGCTTTCTGGTCACAGGTAAACATGATCTAGACATATTCGATGTAGTATTGTACATAAGCTTACCTCCAGATTCCACCAGTCCTGCTACTCTACACTTAACTACCCATGGCTCTCGTATAAGAGCCACATCGATAGCCTCAGACATGAACCTCCTGACAAAATTGGCCGCAACTGATTTTTTTTGTTATAGGTTGGCCTGTAGTATTTTCAGTACCATCCTTGCCAACGTTAGGCTTTGTTTTTCCTTTAATTACTTGAAATTTGATCTGCCCAAGTCCAAGCTTGGCCTTAAGGCCTCTCTTCTTGAGCTCTTCAAAATCCCTTTCATTAAGGGCCAAAACAATTGTCCTCCCTGTCTCATCAGTAGTTGTTGCATTCAGCACTCTCCACTCTTTTGTCGGAATTTTGGTGTCATGTTGATGTATCCTGACAAGTACATCATCAACCTTCATCTTGTCAAATGCAGGAGGAAACTTGGTGATGACCTTTGTAGTGTTCAGCACCTTCTTGGCTTCCGCCACCTCCAAATTCTCCCCTCTCCAAGGGTTGCAGTTGGCCACCGTCTGTTGCAGCCAGATTTTAGTTTCTGGATTTGCACAGATCAGTACCATTGCTCCAATTTCCAGCCTTGGAGACTCGAGGAAGCCTGGAATGCATCCTTCCGACAGCGGTTTCATTTGCGCTATCAGAGCAGATGAAGTTTCTTCACATCTTCCTCCTTCAGTTTCCCATCTGGAAAGGTTTTAGGTATTATTGCTACCTTGATTGAAGTTAGTCTTTCCGAAAAGGACATCACCGTCTTCTTTCTGTTTCTTGGCGGGCGGTTTTGTAGCCGAACTTGATGGCGTACTATCCCCCGACCTTGGCCTTTTGGGCGTTACATGTAGTAAATATCATTTTTGGTCTGTATTGATATTTGATTGAAATAATAACAGTAAGTTATTACTGTTATTAACAAGTATTTGAACCTGAGAATTACAATAGGCAAGATTTCTAGAGATATCAAGTTTCTTAAAGATTGCTTGAAATTTGAGTTGGTACCTAAATTTCTCAAATCTTTACAAAGAAAAAGTCATCCCTATTCAAAATCTAATGCCACTCAGAAGAAAGTAAACAGCATATGGTTGAAAAATGAAATTAAACTATTATACAAGAAGAAATCTACTAAATTTACAATTATATAGGACTCATTTGACCATCTCTCAAAAATTACCCCCACTTGAATGGAGTTCATTTTTAAGGTACACTGACCTTAAACTATCTTACATATTAGATAAGAAACAGAAAACCCTAAACCATAAATTACTTTGTCTACAAGAAACAAATGTAAAACACCTGACCAAAATACAAACAACAAAGTGTCCCCTTCCCATTTGACTAACATTTCCACTACAATCAACCTATCTAATACAGCCTTCTCTAACCAAGAATTACATCTATTAGACAAAGGCATCAAACATAATTGGCCTAATCACAAAAAAGCAGAAGACATTATCACTACCATCACTGAAACCGAAACTAATATTGATAAACAAATCCCGATTGATAAACAAAATGACGTACGTTATGAAGTAAAAAAGAAACTCCCAACTTTGATTAATGAGATAACTTCTAATAATAACCACAATGTCTTGAAACAAATTCTAAACCTGAAATCCAAAATCCATAATAACAACGTAGTAATTACAAAAGCAGATAAGGGCAACACCATAGTAATAATGAACAAACAAGATTACATTAATAAAACTGAAACTTTTTTTTTCAGACAATACCTATACCTTAATTAACAAAGATCCAACAAACAAAATACAAACAAAAAAGTGGTATGTTCCGAGCTGTCAGCGGAGAGATGGCATGGAATGACATTAGTAGACGAATAAGTTTGAATGGCATTGATAAAAGTAGGAAAGATCACAATATGAAGATTAAGTTGGAATTCAAGAGGACAAACTGGGGCAAGTATTCATTTATAGGAAGGGGAGTTAGGGATTGGAATAACTTACCAAGGGAGACGTTCAATAAATTTCCAATTTCTTTGAAATCATTTAGGAAAAGGCTAGGAAAACAACAGATAGGGAATCTGCCACCTGGGCGACTGCCCTAAATGCAGATCAGGATTGATTGATTGATTGATTGATTGATTGATTGATTGATTGATTGATTGATTGATTGATTGATTGATTGATTGATTGATTGATTGATTGATTGATTGATTGATTGATTGATTGATTGATTGATTGATTGATTGATTGATTGATTGATTGATTGATTGATTGATTGATTGATTGATACAGCGTAACTTAAAGAAACTTCTTAAAAATTCTAATTTCATTTTAAATGATCAAGATTATCAGAAATTAACTGTAAAGAACCCAAAATTACCTACAGTTAGATCATTGCCCAAAATTCATAAAAAGGATGTCCCCATTCGGCCTATAATTAATAGTATAAATTGTCATACCTATAAAACTTCTCAATTCCTACACAATTTCCTGAAAAAACATTTCAAATTTCACAACTCCAACCCCATAAAGAACTTGATCGAACTTTGCAATTCCCTAAATAAATTCAGTCTGCAACCAAACCACGTTTTATGTTCTTTTGACATCACCAACATGTATACTAATATCCCAATACTGTTAACATCATAAAAAAAAATCTGTTGAAACATAGCACATTGAGTAAAATCGAAATTGATGAATGGTTAAAATTACTTAATTTCGTTTTAGACAACTACTTTACCTTTAATAAGAAAATTTATAAACTGGAAGGTCTAGCGATGGGAGACCTGTTATCTGGAATACTAGCCGATATATAGTTAGATAATCTCGAACATAGTAAGATTATTAATAACATTAACGGACTCTGTCTTTGGCATCGCTATGTTGACGATACCATAGCTATTATTGATAAACAAATCAACAACAGCGATAACATACTATCATTTCTCAACAACTTAGATAATGATATTAAATTCAGTAAAGAAGATGAGTTCAGTAGCTCTTTGAACTTCTTAGACATCAAAATCACATGAGTATCAAACAAATTCGACTTCCAAATATACAGAAAACCCACCTTTTCTCCAACAACCATAAAAAATTATTCTTTACATCCCAACTCACATAAAAAAGCCACTTATCACAGTTTAATATATAGAGCATGAAAGATCCCTATGTCCTCTATTAATTTAAAGAAAGAATTACTATTCATTAAGGAAATAGCTAAATTCAATGGATTTAACACAGATATGATTGATAAAATCATTAATAAAACCAAACTGAAACTAGCTACCAATTTAACTCCATTGAAACCCGTCAAACCAAAATACGCTAAATTCACGTTCACTAACCATAGTATTTATCCGATAACCAGTTCATTAATGAAACACGAAATAAAAATAGCCTACACAACAAAAAGCACTAATCGTAATTTATTCTTTAATCACAACTCTATTAACATCACAGACAATAGTTACTCTGGATCAGGAATATACAGATTGAAATGCTCTATATGTAATTTTTCTTATGTTGGCCAAACTGGCCGCAGCTTCTCCACTAGATACGCCGAGCATTACAGTGCTCAAAGATACAATAAATTCTCCGCAATGGCCAACCACATGAGGGACACAGGGCATAAATTCACCACAATAGAACAAGACCTCCATATCCTCAAAAGAGTCGATAAAAGTAAACTTATGACAGAATATGAAAATTTATTCATTTTCCTCGACCAGCATTTTAATAAAGATAAAAACCTAAATGACACTATTGATTAAAAAAAGCCCCTTGTATGAACAGATTCTTATTCTATTACGAGAATCAACTCCCCTCACCAACATATTCTTAAAAACCTTCAACCTCACATCAATTGGCATTCCCACCTTCTCTACAGCTAATACACGCCCTTCCCTTCCCCTCACCGCTAGTACCTCTAATTCAAATGCAACCAATAAACCCATAGCCACACCCACTGTAACATTGCTCCCTCCAATGGCCTTACACCGATACAACACTCGCATTAATACACTCTCCTCCTTCCCTCCCACTAATAGCAGCCCCCTCCAAGTACTACAAACAAGCCAATAGTTACGTCACCGCAAACAGATCCCCCTCCAACACAATCCTTCAGCTATAACACACGTAGTAAGAAGTCTACTGTTGCAAATACTTCTAACTCATAATGTTACAAGTTATCTTCATCATCGTCAAATAGTAAGTGTACACGATTCTACTTCAATATTTTTAAAACATCTTTTCACACAATTAACTCTACGTTTCTTGTTTCCTTTTACAGATTCCACTATTATATGCCTTTTCAACTAGAACATCAACCGCCTCACATTTTTGCAACATTTGAGCATTGCTTCAAATTTGAAATGGTCCATAGAGATCCAATTTAAAACTGTTCTTCAACTTCTATTCGATAACTTCATATCCTCAATGTGTTCTACAACTTCACCATATGCCTCTGACTTTCGTCTTTTATCTTCAAGATTATGATTAACTTTGGATCTCTCGACCAATCTTCGACTTTTATTCTCTCTTCTTTATTTTGAATATATAAGATTTTTCGCCATCGTCTAATTGTAACCGCTTGACAGTCAACTTTATTTTTATAGCAATCTTACTACTTGTTGTATAACAGTCTGTTGTTTTATCCATTGTACTTATTATAGCAGCCTCCTAATGTTAATTTTGTTAATACTTCCACCATTGTAACTCATCACATTGTATATTTTTAAACCATCATTGTTATTTTTAATGTTATTTTACTTCAAATCTCAAATTTTAAAAATTCATTTCATTATTACATGTTAATTAGATGTTTATTTTCAGTCTAAGGTTAAGGCAGTGGCTGATGATGCCTTCATACAAGCCGAAACATGTACCACTATTAGTTAACAAATCTATGTAAATCATCCAAGACTTGACTTTGTATTGATTAGGTGGTCTATTTAATAAATAACTTACTGTTATTATTCCAATCTTTTGGGCGTTGTCGAAGGGATAGCCTCTCGTCAATCCCTATTCCTTGGCTTCTTCTCGGTCCAAGTTCCAGCCACTATTTTGGCTTCCTTCCTTGCTCTCTTCCTTTCCTTGTAATAAGCACTGTTACGAGGTGGTCTGTCGATATGAAATTTGTTGATTTTATATGAAGAAATATTCAGTTCTGTCTCTACGGACGTTCCTGGGTTGAATGTGTCTATTATAATCAGAATTAATGTTTTCCCAAAGCTTACATGCAATGCATGTCAAACTGAATGGCCTGTAATTTTCAGCTTTATGTCTATCACCCTTTCCTTTATACACAGGGGCTACTATAAAACTCTCCATTCATTTGGTATATGTCCATCATGCAAACAATAATCAAAAAAGTACTTCAGATATGGTACTATATCCCAACCCATTGACTTTAGTATATCCCACGAAACCTTATCAATTCCAGCTGCTTTTCTAGTTTTGAACTTTTGTATCTTACTAAATGTCTTTGGTGTCATAGGTAAATTTTAATACTTCTTTCGTATTAGTCACGTCCTCTATCTGGACATTATCTTTGTAACCAACAATCTTTACATACTGCTAAATGAATTCTTCTGCCTTTTGAAGATCCTTGCATGTACATTCAAAATAATCAGTCACTAATCAATCACTACTGATCTGCATTTCGTGCAGTCACCCAGGTGGCAGATTCCCTGTCTGTTGTTTTCCTAGTCTTTTCTTAAATGATCGCAAAGAAATTTGAAATTTATTGAACATCTCCCTTGGTAAGTTATTCCAGTCCCTAACTCCCCTACCTATAAACGAATTATTGCCCCAATTTGTCCTCTTGAATTCCAGCTTTATCTTCCTACTTTTAAAGACATCACTCAAACATATTCGTCTACTGATGTCATTCCATGCCATCTCTCTACTCACAGCACGGAACATACCACTTATAAACCATCACTCTCATTTTTGTTCTGTATTGAAAACAGCGATCTCACTTAGTTTACAAAAGGAGTATCTTTATTACCCCACCTATTCAATACAATTAGTACCACGTTATGTGGTTAATTAAACATAAAAAATCTAAATATTATGGGGACATGTTTCTCCCTTCCTTTATTGGGCATCATCAGCCATATTAATTTAACCTTAAAACAATCATTGTTTAGAGGACAATGACATTTATAATTTGTAAAATTTGAACTGTGATTTCTTATGATATTAAGGGAATCGGTACAGTAAACAGCCTTCAAAAATTTGATTTTTGAAAGTATTTTTTAATGTTTAACTGCACTCTTCTAGTTCATTTTGGTGAAAGAATTATTTAAATATCTCCACTAGTTTAGGTGTTACGACTTAAAATGCTAGACATTGCATAGGCTATTTAGAGAACTCTGAATGTTCTGAGATAAGATATGGTGTATGGTACGTAACATACATTGGTGGTGGTGACACAAAGTCATTCAGCTGTGTCAGATATGCAACCGTATGATCCTAGCGTATCAATCACCAAAGCTGAATCTGTTGGTCATGTTTGAAACGCATGGGCACACGGCTGAGAAATCTGAAAAAATAATTCAAGGGGAAAACTTTCAGATGAAAAGCACCTGTCTGGAAAAAACAGGCTGACAGATTCTGCAATAAATACTCTGACGACCTGCTATGGAAATGCCATAGGAAGTAATTCAGCATCATTAAATAATATGAGAACTGCTATCTGGGCTATCTGGTACCATAAAAGCTCTTCTGATGAAAATGCACTTCATTACTTCTGCTCAAAAGGAGATAATTCCTGGTGCCCGTACCAGCGAGCCTTCAATGTAAGCAGAGTTCAAGAATACAAACACAAAAACACATTACCTTCAGTTATTATGGATGTGATTAAGCCTGTTTTCAAGGATTTGGGTGCTACTGAACTGTTGAGGAGGTTATACTCAGAATGTTAATGAGTCTCTGAATGCTAGGATTTAGAAAGTGTGCCCAAAACTGGATTCTGTGGAAAGAAAATTGTGATGGAGTGAAGATTAGGTTGGCTGTGCTGCAAAAAATGGGCATGAATCCTGGTGTCTTTTGTGAATGTGCAATGCTACAAGGGGATATGTTGTTTATAAAGTCTGGTGAAAAAATGGTACGAGAAGCCACAAAGGAGGCCAGAAAAAGCAGAAGAAGATTAAGACTGGAAAATGAAGCTCAGAAGACTGCTTTAGAGGGAACATCCTATGCCCCAGGAGCATTTTAGCAGCCACTGGAAGGCTGCTGTGTATTTACAGGGGTCATATAACTTTGCAGCTCATTTTCTCAAAACTATATTTTTCAAAACCATTTCCCTTGTAACTCCTAAATTATATGGTGTATTACAATGCCACTTTTCTCTCATGATCTTAGTGATAAAGTCTACAAAACTGACCAAGCTCATGTGGCTAGGGTTGATAATTGTTTGGAAAAAAATATCTACGCACAAAAAGATGACCAAAATATGCAATATTTAAGTTACACAAAATTAAAAATACTAATTTTGCAAATATAGTTCTGGAAGTGGTCAGTTTTGTAGCTGTAACTTCAGTCAGTACATTTAAATAAGCAGAACACTAATATATTGATAAATGGCCCAGCTATGAAGGAAACGGTGAGCACAGACACAAAAAGAGCCGCTATTTTGAATAATTAATTAGCGAGTTTGATAATGCCAAAATCAATCATGATATATGTGCTTGCATAGTAAACATGTAGTGTGCTTCATTTAGAAAGTTTTGTTGTTGTACATACAGTAGAAGCTGACATAATTATTTAAAATGTCCAAATTCTGAAGGTTGTTTACTGTACCAATCCCCATAATGTTATGGAATAGTAGTTATAAAATTTGATGTTGGAACATGACATATACAGTACATGTTAAAATCATTGTAAACAAATTTAAAATCTTGTCCAAAAGAAAATTTGTGTCATAAAATTCTAAAAACGGCACGAGTTTGACGTGTGTGTTTAAACTCATCTTTTGACATGTGCATTTAAACTCGTCTTTTTGTTCCTTTGCAGTATAACCACATTCTTTTTCCTCAGTGTTCTACATCTTCTAGAAGGACTACATTTCCACGTGATAATCAAACATTATGTGTCAAATACTCGGAAATACTCGTCTCAATAGCAGCTTCAAACAGCACATCAACATCTGTTTGCATTGGTTATATCAAGATAATATTTTAGATCAATCAACTTAATGAAGATAATTTTATAACATTTGCCTTTTCTCTTGGCGTATTTTTAGCACCGGAACACAAAATATAAACAAAATTCACCTCAAGTTTTCAACCATTCTAGTCTATTGAAATCTTATGTTGACAACTGCCCCAGCAAGTATGTGCTGAATTTTCTTACGAAGAGGATCCACTTCAGTACCAGACATGTGCCATTTTTAGAATTTTATATGACACAAATTTTCTTTTGGACAAGATTTTAAATTTGTTTACAATGATTTTAACATGTATTGTATATGTCATGTCCCAACATCAAAATGTATAACTACTGTTCCATAACATTAATATCATAAGAAATCACAGTTCAGTTGTTACAAATTATAAATGTCATTGTCCTCTAAACAATGATTGTTTTAAGATTAAATTAATATGGCTGATGGTGCCCAATAAAGGAAGGGCACATGTCCCCATAGTATTTAGATTTTCTATGTTTAATTAACCACATAACGTGGTACTAATTGTATGGAATAGGTGAGGTTATAAATATACTCCTTTTTTAAACTAAGTGATACATACCACTTATTACATGTAACTAAACTTATGATTAGACCCATATTGAAATTTGCTATAAATGCTTACAATATAGTGATTATTTTAATCTACCTATTCAATACAAATTGGTTTTGTGTTGCTAGTTCATAATGCTACAACACGAATTTACAGGGACATGTTTCGCTTTATTTACAAGCATCTTCAGCCTACATAATTGTCTCAAGGTTAAGACCTGTCATATTTGGATTGTTTTAACAAAATTTTTTTTAGTATAAATCCATATTTAGTAAATTTTTTTAAAAAACATAGGAATTATGTACACATTAAAAGCATGACAATATGAATTACAATGTTGAATTGAAGTAACCCTTAATTCTAAAATACATTGACGTCCAAAACTTAGCAACTACAATTTAAAAAAATTTTTTGGTTAAAATTGTTTTCACAATTACAATGTTGAATTGGAGTAACCCTTAATTCCAAAATACATTGACATCCAAAACATAGTAACTACAATTTGAAAATTTGGCTAAAATTGTTTTCACAATGCTGTGGTTGATTGAATCAACTGTAATATGGCTTTAAATTTGAGTCATAAATATAAACTGAAGGTTAAAATATAGGAGCCATTTTTCTAAAATCCATTGATTTCTGGAACACAGTAACTTCCGATATTGAGAATTTGGTTAATAATTGTGATCTCCAGTGCAGTTATTTAAAAACAACTATGATTTGACTCCATGTGTAATTTGAGTCGAAATGATATTCTAAAAATTAAAATCTTGGAACCGTTGGAGACCAGCTTCTGGAATTTTCAAGGCTTGCTGCAGTTTGGTGATTTGATCAGTGAAAGTATTGGAATAATTAGCTCTTGTTTATTATGACTTGAATATCCATTGGTAGCAGATTGTATTAATGTAGTTGTAGTTAAAGGGGGGGGGGGGGGGGCTTCTATCCAAATCTTGAGTAGCTGTTTATGTTTCTTTCGAGGTAATAGAATGAGTGAAGCATCTGGAACAAATGGAAATTAACTTGAATACTGTTATGTGTTGTGCTTGTAATGTGAGTTTGATGTTATATTTTTTCACTTACCCCTTTGATTGCTGCTACATAGTCTTGTGGTCTTTCTTACGTTACTGTGACTAATGTCTGTTGTGGTTCTACTCCTTGTGTTGTACGTGTGGAGGGTCTGTGGTGAGGGGCAAGTAAGGGGTTGAGGGGGATAGATGTTAGGTGGGGCGTTTGCTATTGGTGTGCCAGTTTCTTTCATATGGTTACTCATTGCAGAGTATTTATTATGCTTTAAGGCCGCAGCTTCCTAACCAGGTACATGGAACACTTTAACGCCTTAAAGCATAATAGATACTCCGTAATGAGTAATCATATGAAAGAAACCGGCCATCATTATACCTCAATAGACAAAGACCTTACAATAATCAAAAGGATCGAAAAGGGGAAGCTAATGACAGAGTTTGAAAACATATATATTTATTTGGATCAATATTTTAATAAAGAAAAAAATTTGAACGACGCGGCCGAAATAAAAAGCCCGTTAATAGAACAGTTGCCAATATTGTTACAAACTTTCATATCAGATAAAAGCAAATTCTTTACGATATTTAATCTAAAAACACTCACAACAGAAACTATTTCGACAACGAATCGCCCTCTATATAACACGCCAAAGCTTAACGTCCCGCCCGCAGGATCGTCCCCTACCCCCACCTCGACAACAGATAAGAACTCCCCACCACGTGGCACGCCAATAGCAAATGCCCCGCCTAACATCTATCCCCCTCAACCCCCTACTTGCCCCTCACCACAGCTCCTCCACACGTACAACACAAGGAGTAGAACCACAACAGGCATTAGTCACAGTAACGTAAAAAAGACCACAAGACTTTGTAGCAGCAGTCAAAGGGGTAAGTGAAAAAATATAACATCAAACTCACATTACAAGCACAACACATAACAGTATTCAAGTTAATTTCCATTTGTTCCAGATGCTTTACTCATTCTATTACCTCGAAAAAAACGTACACAGCTACTCAAGATTTGGATAGAAGCCCCCCCCCTTTTAACTACAACTACATTAATACAATCTGCTACCAATGGATATTCAAGTCGCAATAAACAAGAGCTAATTATTCCAGTACTTTCACTGATCAAATCACCAAACTGCAGCAAGCCTTGAAAATTCCAGAAGCTGGTCTCCAACGGTTCCAAGATTTTAATTTTTAGAATATCATTTCGACTCAAATTACACATGGAGTCAAATCATAGTTGTTTTTAAATAACTGCATTGGACATCACAATTATTAACCATATTCTCAATATCGGAAGTTACTGTGATCCAGAAATCAATGGATTTTAGAAAAAATGGCTCCTATATTTTAACCTTCAGTTTATATTTATGACTCAAATTTAAGGCCATATTACAGTTGATTCAATCAACCACAGCATTGTGAAAACAATTTTAGCCAAATTTTCAAATTGTAGTTACTATGTTTTGGATGTCGATGTATTTTAGAATTAAGGGTTACTCCAATTCAACATTGTAATTGTGAAAACAATTTTAACCAAAAAAATTTTTAAATTGTAGTTGCTATGCTTTGGATGTCAATGTATTTTAGAATTAAGGGTTACTTCAATTCAACATTGTAATTCATATTGTCATACTTTTAATGTGTACATAATTCCTATGTTTTTTACATATTATTACTAAATATGGATTTATACTAAAAAAAATTGTAAAAACAATCCAAATATGACAGGTCTTAACCTGGAGACAATTATGTAGGCTGAAGATGCTTGTAAATAAAGCGAAACATGTCCCTGTAAATTCGTGTTGTAGTATTATGAACTAGCAACACAAAACCAATTTGTATTGAATAGGTGGATTAAAATAATCACTATATTGTAAGCATTTTACATACCACTTAGTCAAGCAGCTAGTCTCCTTTCTCCAAAGTCTTCCTAGCCCAAACTTTGCAACATTTTTGTAACGCTACTCTTTTGTCAGAAATCACCCAGAACAAACCCAGCTGATTTTCTTTGGATTTTTTCCAGTTCTTGAATCAAATAATCCTGGTGAGGGTCCCATACACTGGAACCATACTCTAGTTGGGGTCTTACCAGAGACTTGTATGCCCTCTCCTTTACATCCTTACTACAACCCCTAAATACCCTCATAACCATGTGCAGAGATCTGTACCCTTTATTAACAATCATATTTATGTGATCACCCCAATGAAGATCTTTCCTTATATTAACACCTAGGTACTTACAATTATCCCCAAAAGGAACTTTCACCCCATCAACGCAGTAATTAAACTGAAAGGACTTTTCCTATTTGTGAAAGTCACAACCTGACTTTTAACCCTATGTATCATCACACCATTGCCTACTGTCCGTCTCACAACATTATTGAGGTCATTTTGCAGTTGCTCACAATCTTTTAACTTATTTATTACTCTGTACAGAATAACATCAAACAGCCTTATCTCTGATTCCACTTCTTTACACATATCATTGATATATATATAAGAAAACATAAAGGTCCAATAATACTGCCTTGAGGAATTCCCTTCTTAATTATTACAAGGTCAGATAAAGCTTCGCCTACTCTAATTCTCTGAGATCTGTTTTCTAGAAATATAGCCAGCTATTCAGTCACTCTTTTTTTCTAGTCCAATAGCACTCAGTTCTGCCAGTAGTCTCCATGATCTACCCTGTCATGTGCTTTAGACAGGTGAATTGCAATACAGTACATTTGACCTCCTGAATCCAGGATATCTGCTATATCTTGCTGGAATCCTACAAGTTGAGCTTCAGTGGAATAACCTTTCCTAAACCCAAACTGCCTTCTGTCAAACCAGTTATTAATTTTGCAAACATGTCTTATATAATCAGAAAGAATGCTTTCCCAAAGCTTAGATGCAATGTAAGTCAAACTGACTGGCCTGTAATTCTCAGCTTTATGTCTATCACCATTTCCTTTATACACAGGGGCTACTATAGCAACACACTATTCATTTGGTATAGCTCCCTTATGCAAAGAATAATCAAATAAGTACTTCAGATTTGGTACTCTATCCCAACCCATTGTCTTTAGTATATCCCCAAAAATCTTTTCAATTCCAGCAGCTTTTCTAGTTTTCAACCTTTCTATCTTACTGTAAATGTCATTGTTATCATAGGTAAATTTTAATACTACTTTAGTATTAGTCACCTCCTCTATCTTGACATTATCCTTATAACCAACAATCTTTAATACTGGTGATTGAATACTTCTGCCTTTGGAGATCCTCACATACACACTCCCCTTGTTCATTAATGATTTCTTGAATGTCCTTTTTGGATTATTACAAGTAACAACTCTCCTTTTTGGAACCTGTTTCTGCCTTAAAGTACCTATAGATATGGTACCCTTCCAATTTTCACTTGCCATCATGTTATCCTTAGCTGACTTCTTTGCTAGATTCAATTTCCCAGTAAGTTCCTTCAATCTCTCCTTACTTCCACAGCCATTTCTAACTCTATTTCTTTCCAATCTGCACCTCCTTCTTAGTCTCTTTACTTCTCTGTTATATTATAGTGAATCTTTACCATTCCTTACCAGCTTTAAAGGTAGAAACCTCTTTTTACTATCCTTGACAATTGCTTTAAACCCATCCCAGAGCCTGTTTACATTTTTATTTACCGGTTTCCTCCGATCATAGTTACTTTCAAAAAACTCCCTCAGTCCCGTTTTATCTACCATATGGTACTGCCTAATAGTCCTAATTTTAATGCCTTCCTTTCTTTCACTTTTATTTTTCACTGCGACAAAAACAGCTTCATGATCACTTATACCATCTATTACTTCGGTTTCTCTATAGAGCTTATCTCGTTTTACCAGCACCACATCCAAATATTCTTCCCTCTAGTTGGTTCCATCACTTTCTGAATCAGCTGCCTTTCCCATGTTAACTTATTTGCCATTTCTTTTTTTGCTTCCTGTCGTTTGTATTACCTTCCCAAGTGACATTTGGTAAATTGAGATCACCTGCTATAATCACATTCCTTTCCATATCATTTTCAACATAGCTGATTTTCTTATCAAATAATTCTGAATCGGCGTCTGCGCCACCCTTGGTCTTAATGATTCCTGGAATGTCCTTCCTGGAACCTGTTTCTGCCTTTAAGTGCCTAAACATACGCTTCCATTTTCCACTAAAATGTGTGTGACCGCCAGTTATGCTTGCCATCGTGTTATCCTTAGCTGACTTCTTTGCTAGATTCAATTTCCTAGTAAGTTGACCTCAAAATTGGGTCTCCCATATCATCAGTATCAATAGTTCCTTCTAGTTCAGAATCTTAACATCTACTTCTTTCCCTTGATACAATTGTTGAATATGTTATTGCCATCTTCTGCCTTACCTTTTTCCCCTAGAAACGCTTTTCCATCTGAACTCTTAATATTCATACATCTAGTTTTTCTTTCTCCAAATGTTTCCTTGATTTTCCTCTATGCGGCATCTACATTTCCTACAACGATACATCCTTACCCCCTCTGGATGGGGGGGATGCAAATGAAGAATACACCCGCGGTATCCCCTGCCTGTCGTAAGAGGTGACTAAAAGGGGCAACCAATGGATGATGTAATTAGAACCATGAGACTACTTGTGATTAGTACCAACATGTGAGGAACACCATGGGTCTGTATTGTTTTTGGATGGTACCGTAATTTGCGATTCTCCGTGTGTCTACATTACCAATGAAAGTACCACTATGTGAGCAACACCGTGAGTATACGTAGCCTGTGATTATTACCACTATGTGAGGAAGACCGCAGATCGAGCCGGCACCTATGATTAGTCTCACTGTGTCAGGAACATCATGGGTCTGTGCTAGCATTAGGGCCTAGGAAAATAGGAACATGCCCAGAGGGGAAGCTAGGTGGACCAAGGTGAGGGAGCGTTCCATCTGTAAATTCATCCGTCTTTTATTCACTGTTAACATATTTACAACATTATAACTGAAGCACTCTTTCAAAAGTAAACCAATAAACTACTATTGGGCTCGTACATACAAGAGAGAACAAAAGATCTATTACCCCAGGAAATATAAAGAAAAAACAAGTAGTACTAGAATGTAATATTAAATGTTAACATTAAAGAAAAAGAAACGGCCTTCAACTGGCCATAGGCCCCTGGGCTACTGTTGTGTGTCCTTCGCCATCTCAGCTCTGCGCCTGATAGCTCCGCAACATACCGCAGCCCGGATCTTTCCAGACTCTACGAGGTACTGCAGTGCGCTTGCTTGTGACGTCAGCCAGCGCTATAAAAGGAAGCTTCATTCCGCTCCTCAGGAGGACTCCTCAGTGTCTAACGCCAGATTACACTGCAAGTCAAACACAGAGGCTATCCCTCTTAAACATGTGTATCGACCAGGTGGACTGAAATTCTGGTTGTGAGGTCTCACCTCTAGACACTGCCTCACCTCCCGCTTCCTGTAGCCACGTCGAGCCCCGATGTCAGTATTCTACTCATCCCACAGTCCTCACTTAGGCTCCGACATTAACATTAGTATTCTACTAATTGTGAACATTTATGTCAGCTCCTGACAAGCCTACGGCAACTACTAGCGTTCTGTTAGTACGAACTTTTATTGCAAGTTACACTTGTAATTCTTCAAGGCAGATAGTTTTCGACTATCTTGGACTCTCTCTTAATTGACAGACTATCTCCGCAAGATAAATTCGTGTGTATATAGACTCCCATGTATATAAAGTGTATATTTCCACAGACCCTCAGTCTACGGTAATACTATCATTAATTGCTTACAAGTGCATCCAGCTTCAAGAAAATTTAGTTGCATTTATGTACATATTGTGTAAAAACTTAATGTAACAATAAATTTATGTTTTTTCTGTATACCGATTCCTTGTATACAACAGCTACGAACCCCGCACATCCACACACCACACCACACACACAGAAATACAACTCAAACCCAATTACACACACATTCGCGGCCACAAGCATTAACCTTTCACTCAATATACACATGTAACATTCACTCACGACTTACGCTCCGATGTTCGCAGCCCAGAAGCCTTGGGTTCGAAAGGAACCTCCAAGTAGATGCTCTAGCGAGCGACAAAATTATAATGAGACCCAACCGCTGGATACAACCAGCCACCAAGACTACGATTGAGAAGGGAAGGGGAAGGGACAGGAGGGGGAACAACCAATGTAGAAACAATACACTCAACTCATAGCGCAGGTGCACTTCAAGTGTCTGTAAGAGTCTTTTGAGTCTGAGAGCGTAATAGAAGTTTCTCGTAACACAATTTCTTAAATACATGAAAATATCTGTGATATTGCTTATGAGTCATAGCCATATGTGAAGGACACCATGGGTCTGTGTTACCTGTGAGTGGTGCCATTATGCGTGATATACCATGGGTCTACATTACCTGTGATTAGTACCACCGTGTGAGGAACACATGTGTCTACGTTATCTGTGATTAATACCACTAAAGGAAGAACATATGGTTTTGCTTTACCAGTGATTTCCAGTACTATTATGAGGGGCCGGTGACCTGAAATTTGGACCCCTTTGGATAAAAAGCATTATTCCAGAAAATAAGGTATTGTGAATTGGATCCACTGATTGTTTTGGATCCATGGTCGTTTTTCATCATCATTCAACATCCTTGCACTTCTGTTTCAGTCATTCTTCCTATCTGACCTGCACTTTCTTTCTACTTCGTTCTTTAATTGCCTGTATTCGTTTATGCCCTTCTCGTTTTTTGCATTTTTGTATTTCCATCGTTCATTGGTCAGGTCTAATACCTTCCAAGTTATCCACTGATTCTTACTTGATCTTACCTTTCTTCCTAGCTTTTCTTCAACAGCCCAACTGATCTCATTCTTCACGACTGTCCATTCTTCATCTATTGTGTTTCCTTCAGCCTTTTCATTTAGTCCTTGTGCAACTGGTTCCTTGAAACAATCCCTCACACTCCTTTCCTTCAACTTATCTAGGTCCCTTCTTCTGTTATATTTGTTATATTTTGTTATGAAAATTTACATTTGGTAATTCATCTGTTGACATTACAAGTGAAATGTGCTTGTAGCTGTATCTTGTATTTTGTAAATAAATATATTAATTAATACATCCTTATCTTACAGTACTTATGTAGCATTTATAATGGCTGCAGTAGTTAGCTAGTGATGTCATCCAAGTGTCTAGTAATATTTCCATCTGCTGACCTCTGAACGTTTCTTGACATTAAATCCACTGTAACTGCTAAATTTGAGAAATGTGTACTTATCCATTTTGTTATATTTTATTATGAAATTTTACGTTTGTTAATTCATCTGTTGATGTTACAAGTGAAATGTTCTCAGTCCGCCTCCGTAGCGTAACGATTAGTGTTATTAGCTGCCGTCCTCGGGGGCCTGGGTTTGATTCCCGGTACTGCCAGAAATTTAAGAATGGCATGGGGGCTGGTATATTGTTAAAATGATACATGCAGCTCATCTCCAATGGGGGTGTGCCTGAAAAGATCTGCACTACCTCGGTATGAGGACACGAGTTTACATTAGTGTAGCTATATCTTGTACTTTGCAAATAAACAAATAAATATATAAATAAATTATAAATAAAATAATCAATTACAAAACAACCTGGAGTAACAATGAGTTTTTGATAGGAAAGTCTTTTAAAATAGTGTGTGTGTTGCACTCAACCAAAGAATTCCTATGTTGTTGCTGATTTCAATTTTTCCTTTGTTTCAGGTATACCATGGTGTTTATTTTTTATGCCTTATCTGTTCTATTAATGCTAATAGTGCGCCCGTGGCTAGCTCAGCACTTCCTTCCCAGATATGGAAAAATGTCAATATATGCAGCACTGTACTTCTTTCCAACTCTAGCTTTGATTCAGGCGATATTTGGAGGACTAATATGTAAGTGTCTGTCTCAGAACATGTTACGTTTTTAAATTTCTCCTTATCATTAATAGCATCAGATCAAATATTCATGTATTTGCCATTATTCAACCGAGCAAGTCGGCTATGCGTTTCGGGTCACATAGTTGTATTTCTGTAAGAGTTAAGATAGTGAACTGATTCTTACATATTTTTGCAATGTCATATGCACCAGTTAGAACAAAAGGAGTTCTAGACGGGTGGATTGAGTTCATTGCAATTGACAAATGAATGTTGTCTTTAAACAATCCAAAAGCATAAAAGGAGTGGCAGCAGGATGGAAAGAAAGAAAGAAGGACAAAAGGGAGAACTGCCTAAGAAGATTAGAAAGATGGAATAGCAGGAGTGATGCTGATATAAAAACGGATACTAAGTAAACTGTAGAACAGAAGGCATCAGTTTAAAGCATTATGGTGCAAGTGCTTCTTACTTGCCTGTAAAATTCTGTCAATTTGATTGTGTGTGAGGGATTGGTTAATATATCAAATGATAACTGTACTGTCGTAGTATGTATTAATAGTGGCAGATCCAGAACACAATGAGGGCAATAAGTTAATATGGCAAATAAGTTAAAATGGGAAGGACACCTGATTCAGAAGGTGATGGAACCAACTACAGCGAAGAATATCCTGGGACGTGGTGCTGGTAAAACCAGATGAGCTCTATGGGAAACCAAAGTAATAGATGGTATTAGTGATCATGAAGCTGTTTTTGTCATAATTAAAAATAAATGTAATAGAAAGGAAGGTCTTAAAAGTAGGACTATTAGGCAGTACCACATGTCTGATAAAGCAGGCATAGGCAGTTTTTAAAAGTAACTATGATCGGTGGAAAACGGTAAATACCGGGTGAGTTGGCCGTGCGGTTAGGAGCGCGCAGCTGTGAGCTCGCATCCGGGAGATAATGGGTTCGAACCCCAATGTCGGCAGCCCTGAAGATGGTTTTCCATGGTTTCCCATTTTCATACCAGACGAATGCTGGGGCTGTACCTTAATTAAGGCCACGGCCGTTTCTCCCCATTCCTAGGCCTTTCCTGCACAATCGTCGCCATAAGACCTATCTGTGTCAGAGCGACGTAAAGCAACTAGCAAAAAAAAAAAGTAAATAAAAATGTAAACAGACTCTGGGATGGGTTTAAAGCAATTGTTGAGGAATGTGAAAACAGGTTTGTACCTCTAAAGGTGGTAAGGAATGGTAAAGACCCACCTTATTATAATAGAGAAATAAAGAGACTAAGAAGGAGGTGCAGATTGGAAAGAAATAGAGTGAGAAACAGCTGTGGAAGTGAGGAGAAATTGAAGGAACTTACTAGGAAACTGAATTTAGCAGAGAAGTCAGCTAAGGATAACATGATGGCAAGCATAATTGACAGTCATACAAATTTTAGTGAAAAATGGAAGGGTACCATATGTATAGGTACTTTAAGGCAGAAACAGGTTCCAAGAAGGACACTCCAGGAATAATTAATGAAGAAGGGGAGTGTGTATGTGAGGATCTTCAAAAGGCAGAAGTATTCAGTCAGCAGTATGTAAAGATAGTTGGTTACAAGGATAATGCCCAGATAGAGGAAGTGACTAATGCTTAAGAAGTATTAAAATTTACAAATGATAACATTTACAATAAGATACAAAAGTTGAAAACTAGAAAAGCGGCTGGAATTGATAAGATTTCTGGGGATATTCTAAAGACAATGGGTTGGGATATAGTACCATATCTGAAGTACTTATTTGATTATTTTTTGGTTGGAGGAGCTGTACCAAATGAATGGAGAGTTGCTATAGTAGCCCCTGTATAAAGGAAAGGGTTATAGACATAAAGCTGAAAATTACAGGCCAGTAAGTTTGACATGCATTGCATGTAAGCTTTGGGAAGGCATTCTTTCGGATTATATTAGACATGTTTGCAAAATTAATAACTGGTTCGATAGAAGGCAGAAAAAAGAGTGACTGAATTGGTTGCTATATTTCTAGAAAATATATCTCAGAGAATTAGAGTAGGCGAAGCTTTATCTGACCCTGTAATAATTAAGAGGGGAATGCCTCAAGGCAGTATTATTGGACCTGTATGTTTTCTTATACACTGCCGGGAAAAAAAAAAATAGTACACACTCGTAGAGTCTTCCAATTCACTCAAGACTTATTGTTGAAACAGTGCAAATGGAGTAAATAAAATGATTACATTTACAGATCAATAGCTCAAGCAGTACTGAGGTACCGGGTGTCGATCAATGCTGAAACACCCATATTAGTACGTGGTGTCTCCCCGGGCGGCAATGCAGGTTCTTATTCTGTTATCCATTCGATCATATAGATGGCAAATACCGCCTTGCGATACATTATTCCATGCATGTTCACGTAGTTCTGCGAGAGTTGTGGGTTGACGAGTCGCACGTATCAGTTGTCGTCCCACCATATCCTACATGTGCTCGATGGGAGACAAGCCTGGAAATCGTGCTGGCCAGTGAAATTGCTGGACGTCTTGTACAGCACGTTGAGTTTTATGCGTAGTGTGTGGGCGAACATTATCCTGTTAAAACAACACATTACCTTCCTGTTGCAAGAATGGCAAAAGATCATGTCTTACAACATTCTGTACCGGGCGAGTTGGCCGTGCGTGTAGAGGCGCGCGGCTGTGAGCTTGCATCCGGGAGATAGTAGGTTCGAATCCCACTATCGGCAGCCCTGAAAATGGTTTTCCGTGGTTTCCCATTTTCACACCAGGCAAATGCTGCGGCTGTACCTTAATTAAGGCCACGGCCGCTTCCTTCCAACTCCTAGGCCTTTCCTATCCCATCGTCGCCATAAGACCTATCTGTGTCGGTGCGACGTAAAGCCCCTAGAAAAAAAAAAAAAAAAAAACATTCTGTACGTACCAAGCTCTGGTCAGGGTTCCCTCCACGAACACCAAAGGTGAACGAGAGTTGTAGCTTACTGCACCCCAGACCATAAAACCTCGGGTGGGGCCAGTGTGTCTTGGACGAATGCACTCTACGACACAGCGCTCACCAGGTCTGCATTGTACGTGCAAACGACCATCACTTGCATACAGGCAGAATCTGCTTTCATCACTGAAGACCACGGCCCGCTATTCCATCTTCCAAGTGGTCCTGTGACAGCACTAGTCGAGCCATGTACGCCGATGCTGTGGCATGAGTGGAAGAGGGGCTAGAGTTGTGCGTGCCCGTAGTCCCACTACTAGTAACCAGTTGGCAACAGTTCGTGTTGACACTTCTGGGCTCACAAACCCTCTTATCTGTGCTGTGGTAGCTGAACGATCTGCCAGTGCTGGCCTTTAAATACAACAATCTTGGCGGACGCCTGTGCTGCGTGGATGTCCAGAACCTCATCTACAGGTGTGAGAATCTTCAGTTGACCATTGCAACCAGCATCGTTGCACAACTGATGCAGGACATCCAACTTGTGTGGCAATTCTCCGAAAGGACCATCCCGGCACTCAGAAGGCCACAATTTGACTCCTATCAAAATCGCTCAGTTGGCTGTAGGAAGCACGAGTGCGTCTCCATGGCATGGCAACTGTTTGCTTCACACATTTACATCACACTGAGCCTTATGGCTGTGTAAACATTCCCTGTTAAAGGATACATGCAGAAGGCGCTCTGGCAGCTATGTCACTACGCTATCTGTTGTCAGACGGCGTTGAAACCATTATCAGTACATCTACTATCCCTCAGGTTGCATCTGCCATCATCGGATCAAAATCGCTGTCGTCTTTCCAGGTGTACTAATTTTATTTTCCGCCA
This sequence comes from Anabrus simplex, assembly GCF_040414725.1. Lineage (NCBI taxonomy): Eukaryota > Metazoa > Arthropoda > Insecta > Orthoptera > Tettigoniidae > Anabrus > Anabrus simplex. The sequence goes on from NC_090266.1 coordinate 254,470,609, forward strand.
GTGTATATATAAATGATATGAGTAAAGAAAGGGAATCAAAAAGGATGTTGGATTTCTCTGAGATTGTGTTGAGATTATAATTGGCATTAAAATATTGACATTGATTTTGATCTTTCATCACCTTCCTCAGAAATAATAATTTGGCTAACCAAAAATCATTCCTAAGTTTAATTAAAGGTACTTTTCTGAAACATTCTCCCTCACTCCTTCACCCTTCGGCTCTGCCTTAAGTTACTCCCTTCCCTCCTTTTCCCTTCCACATGCTACCACCCAGTCCAACCAGCATGTCCCTGCCCTTCATATACCTCCCCTCCCATCCTCTTCCTTTCCCCTTTAACACGCTAATATTAGTTGCACACCACCAGCCAAGCTGTACACGCTGCTGCGCAAGGTGAGTGTTTCTTCATTTTGTTTTTTATATCGTTCTCTTTTCTTCACAAACTTTGAGTTAGTTCTGCCTTTCTCTTTTCTCATTTTATCAGGTCCCATTTGTTTTCCACATTGGACTGCGAATTCCATCTACTCAAACCACCACGCACAGTGTTCACTTACAATTCCCAGAAGATATTCAAGGATTTGTTTATATTCAATTTGCACAATTCTATTAATGAACTCTTGCAAATCACATTACATGTACTTAATGGAAGTTATCTGAATCTCCCTCTGCGCCAGTGCCAAGAATTTTACTCAGTCGGTGAAAAGCACAATCGAACCACAACTCTCAGAACATTACTAGAAATATTTGTATATTTGTATTCAGACATTTTAACGTATTTTTATACTTTTATCACAATGTATTGAATTTGTGTCACATAATATTTTAACATTCATGTAATTTTTAAGAACCACAGTGCTTGGTTCAGTTCAATCATACATCATAACGCATGTTATAATATTGTGCATATAGCTCATAACATTATTTTTATTGCTTAATAGGAACGTAATGTTTTAGGATATTCAACAAAAATGTGTACTTATCTAATGATGGCTGATGATGACCCCAAGTAGGGTCGAAACTAGTCCCTAACGACTCATTGTAATGTAAATATAGGCATTGCAAATAGCATAAAGTATTGAATAGGTGGAATAAACCGTTTTTGTAAGATTAAATTATATGTTATATACAGGTTGCAACACCCCCTAACAATGAAAATAAATCACTTGCGTCATAGGCACGTGTGCACATAAGGCAAATATAAAAGAGCAGTAATTCATAACAAATCAGATAATAACACAACAAAACAAGGAAGAGTGCAGAAACCAACCCATAATGGAAGGAGAGAGGAGGGGTTCGAGGAACTACGAGACAATACCACATCAAAATGACACCAAAATTTTCATAAAATAAAAATAAAAATGTAATTAATAAATAATGGTTACCACTATACATCAAATTTGAAAAAATTAAATAACTCAGAGGTATCATTAAACTTGTAAAAAAAAAAAAAAAAAAAACCAACATCAAGAAGTAAACTGAAAATTCATCAAGTAAATCTCTTGGATGTAAATAAAATAATATTCCTAATAAATAATACCTTTCTGTTCCCAAGAAAAAAAAAAAAAATATATATATATATACTGATGCATCAGCTTAACTTAACAATTACCATTAATAGACACATGTTTGAAGTATATTAATATTAAATTAATTTAAAATTTAATATAGAAAAGGGAAGTATTTGGATTGTAAATTGAGGGCTTTTTACAGCACACCATTGGAAACTAAGATCCCACCAAACCACATATTAGTGAAGAAACCCGACATATCAACATTGACACAGAACACAGCAAATACAGACATAGTGTCCCCACAGCAGACCGCCCAAAAAATAAAAATACGACCCAGATAAAACCAAAATTTAAGACCACAATGTCATGTTAAGAAGAGACAATAAATAAAAATACCGAAACATAATTTACAGGATAGAACCAGTTCACATAACATCACCGAGACCAAAAAAAAAAAATCGCAGTTTCAGAAGGAAACCAGTCATAATAACATTCACGGAGCAATCCACAAGATGCACTTATCGTGCCGGCGACAATTCACAATCTCCCCAATAAAGACAATAATAAGTTACGTAACCGTCCGGCACGAAGAGATAACACAACAATCATAATCAGGAGCGATAAGATAAGGACCAGGCTCCATATCTTTCGCACTCGGGTTGTCTAAGCCCTCGATTAAAATGAAAACGTTGCAAAGGCATTGTTGACCAACTTTAACATAAATGCGGGTTTACAAAATAATTAGAACAAGGATCTCATTAAAAACCTGCAATAGGAATGAAAATTAACTAGCTAAACCCAAATAAATATTCCCAGAGAGAGAATTTTTTTAAAAATTAATAATAATAATAATAATAATAATAATGATGAAAAAAGAAAACATTGTAGAAAGTAGTGTAAGTGTAGTGTTAGTTCAAACACAGGCAAATGAAATGCCATAACACACCAAAAGATGTACGAAAAATTTAGATGAGAATCACGACAACATCACACGCCGGAATGTGTACAAAACACACACCATGACAGCAAAATTACAAGGAAATTCAAAATAAGAACAGCACACACGACAAACGAAGGCCATAATCACCCACAAAAATACAGGAAACAAATAAACCGAAGGGAAAATCAACTTTCAATCAGGGCGGAGGAGAATTTAGAAATTACCTAGGCAATAATGGCCTACTTCGTTACAAATACAGAACGCACTTGAACCATGACGCCTTACCACAAAACTAAGATATATTTAAAAATCACAAAGGACACACGCACGATCATATAACAACTTACACAAAGAAATATGAGCACAATGAAAATGATACGGCGTACTTACTTTAATCCATATGTGCCTAGGTAAGGCAACCGTGTTCCGAACTATCACTACAACTCACCAGTAAGAAATAAACTTACGATATTCACATTCTTACAACTACATATTTACACAATAAGTACTACAGAACAAATATACACTTTAAAAAAACATAATTCCCCAGATGGGAAGGTTTAAGGGCATCACCCTATACCAGTCTGCAGACGCATAGTATTGGCAGTGGTAATGTAAGCCATAGCTGCGAGGTAACGTCTCTCTTCAAACACCACCAAGCGAAGACTCGTGCACTTCCAAGCTCCCCGCTAGGAGCAACATGGACTAGGCTGATACTCGCCCTGGTGGGCGCTATCCAAACACGCACTGTAGTAGCAATGCAGTCTCATAGATAGCGTAAGGGTACATGTAGCTGTCCACAGTACGATCAAACACACTAGATATAACTTGTAGGAAAGTTACGCACTGTCATGTCCCAATAGCCATACATACAATTGAGTAGTATTATCATCCACTTAGTCAAATAGTGTTGAATTCCAGTTTCAAATAGATAATGGCAATATTACCGCTCATCACATCAGCACTTTGTCAATAAAGCAGAGTCCAATAGTAAAATGCCTAATTCACAAAATGTTACTTGTGCGGATTGTGCACACCATTTAACAAGTGTCGCGTAGACAGTCGATAGTCCAATTATATTACATAACTAGCGTATTTAGTTTAATAATGCTTCAAGGTTCTTATATTAACTGAACTCATATAAATATCTATATACAGCAAATGTTTCATGACATAACCTCACAAATAATGTGATCGTAAACTAATAATGATTCTAATAAGTGGATGTACATCACAAGTCATAATAATAGTAATAATAATAGTAATAATTCGAGCTCGATACTTGCATTATTTACTCATGAGTGAGAGAATACTGTTTTCAAGTTATATCAGTTTATCACACTTGCATCAAACAACATACAACACTTACAAAATGACACGATATGTGACTTTGCTTTCCGGTCTGATCAGGTCGGCATATGATTTTACGTGTTAATGACCAAGGTGAAATTGAGGATTCCAACTAATTACTTGACATTACAATGTATTCCAAATAACGAATCACTTCCAGAAGTGCCGTAGCCTATTCACTGTGTGATGAATGGCCCAGACCAGAACCTGTAATATCCAATTTATCGCCGTCCATTTTACCAGTTTGTCTTCCTTGAACTCACTATGAACTCACTATCGGAAAGACAATCACGGTCGAGTTCACTCGATAAGGGACCGTCAATGGCTTGAAGGATGCCACTTGCATCTAAGTAATCATTCATTTTCATAAACACTGACACACAATAGACTTTGACATAGTGAAAGTAAACAAACAATGTGGCTTGAAGTTCTTGTGCCAAATCTCCCACAAAAACTAAACTATGCCCAGTGCCCGATCGGGTCAGCAGTTTTATATCAAGTGCTTGCAGAGATTAAAAGTAAATGTGCTGACCCGACTGGCACAGCAGTTGTGAGCCCCTCAGTATTAACATTTTTGTCTCGTTTACGATTTAATACCAGAACCCTTACACAATAAAATAGAAAAATAAGGAGACACCATGTTTCGTTCAAATTGGCACTAACGTGAGGGGGTCGTCAAATGTAGTGTGGAAGTTAATGTGTTAAACAATTTATTTGGATCATTTGTTTTTCTCACTATTTTGATTCATTGTATGTAGCTCAAGGAGGCCTAATGAAGGCCGAAACATGTACTGAGCTTTTACAGTAATCTCTTACAGTGTTTTTAATATAAGAATTGTATTGACTCAGGTAGACATTTTCTATCTTTTCTTTTTCAAGGGAATTTTGTATGTTATATACACTGTTAATAAGGAACATTATGAACATGAAATTCATAAAATGTTGTAGTAGTAGTATGAGAAACAAAACTCTTTTCTCTAAATAAACTCAGTGTTCTCGAGTTAGGAGAAAGCACTTTTAAACATTTTGTGTGCTGCACAAATCTGCGTTTAATTTCTCTATGGACTTATAAATTTCTTTAAAAGTGTTCCATGCTGAACTTCTCCATACCTTTTCTTACGTATGTACATACCTCTCTTCACTTTTTGTTTTACACTCTCAGTGGACTCCTCCATGTTCAGCATATTCACCGAGTATTGATGTCAGGCAGCCATGAGATTATTGAACGGATAATTACAGTCTCGGGTACCAAGCGAATTAGCCATCCAGTTAGGGGCATGCAGCTGTGAGCTTGCATCCAGGAGATAGTGAGTTCGGGTCCCACTGTTGGCAGCCGTGAAGATGGTTTTCCGTAGTTTCCCATTTTCATACCAGGCAAATGCTGGGGCTGTACCTTAATTAAGGCCATGGCCACTTCCTTCACTCCGAGCCCTTTCCTATCCCATTGTCACCATAAGACCTATCTGTGTCGGTGCGACGTAAAGCAGCTTGTAAAAAAAAAAAAAACAGTCTCAGGAAAATTGACTGGACCACTCTGAGGTCAACGAAGGGATAAGCCAGCAGGTATACTTCTACTGTGCTCTGGATACTAGGCCTCCTGTATAGTGACCCGCACTGCAGTAGGATGCGTGCATGGTCATGACTGATAGAAGCAATGCCGGTCTCTACTCTCTAATACTTTTGTAAGTTCATGAAAATTATTTCTGTTTAATAACAGCTGTTTTCTTCTTTTTTTTTTCAGATTATTCTTTTCCTTATATCATCATTGTTTTATCCGTGTTTTCAAATGCAGCACACTTTGCTTTCAAGGACGATCAGGTAAGGGAATTCTTTATTTCTGATGTAAAATCAGGCAAATAGAGTATTTTTGAAGGTGTAATAATGTTACTGTGTCTGTTACTGAACACACTTCTCCATCTATTGTAAGCAATAATTTTCATTTTTTCCCCGCATTGATGAATGTAACTCACTTTTTACAGTCTTGATTTGTAACTTGTTTTATTCCACCTAATCAATACATATATTTTTGAAATAGATGTTGATTCCAATAGGGAACCTGAAATATTTGTCCCGAATGAGTAAATTTTTAATACCAATATAGTTGATCCCTTATCGGACGTTATAAATTTTCCAGCTAACTCATTTCTGGTTGCCAGCGTTTCGCCCCAGTGTGCTAAGTTGAGCTCATAAGTTGGTAAATAGCACACCTACCAAGACACATGACTAGTGCATACCGTGGAGGCGACTGCGTAAGTTATTTGGAACCACTGGCGATGCCAATGCACTACGAGAGACATTGGGGCGAAACGCTGGCAACCAGGAATGAGTTCGCTGGAAAATGGATAATGTCCAGTAACGGAGCAACTATATTGGTATTAAAAATTTACTCATTCAGGACAAATGTTTAGGCTCCCTATGGGAATCAACATCTATTTTATCTGATGGCCAGGCAGACATAAATTTTTGAAAATGGGACAAAGTCTTAGTGCATTGGCACTGCCGGTGGCTCCAAGTAGTCTACGCAGTGGCCTCCATGATATGCACTGGCCATGCATCTTGGTAGGTGTGCTAGGTACCAACTGATGAGCCCAACCTAGCACACGGGGGCGAAACGCTGGCAACCAGGAGTGAGTTGGCTGGAAGATTTATAATGTCCAATAACAGACCATTTATATTGGTTTTATAAACTTACTAATTCGGGACAAATATTTCAGATTCCCTATGGGAATCAACATCTATATCAGAAGAATCTTCGTCGGTTAGCCTGATATGTCTCTTCGCATCCTGGATGTCCGGCTTCAGTGCTGTCGTGGAACTTCTCGAGGATGTCCGTCGTGTGCTGTCTGGGGTTTAGCACTACTGCAGGCGTGTCGGAGAGGTGCGATCTGTACAGTAAGTGTCCTCCGTCAACCCGGAAGTTCTTGTAGCACGTCTTGAATTCCCTCGGGACGAGTCGACTATCGGTGTTCTGTCTCCTAATCCACTGCGCCATGGTCCTACAGGGCTTGTCTTGTTCTGTTTGATGGTCATAAGGATAGGTTCCTTAGGCTCACTCTGGTGTTGTCGTGGGAACTCCCTCTCGACAGTGGTGCTCCTAGCTTCAGGTTCCATCACCGGGTGCCTACATCTTCGTCGGTCCTGGGATGTGACACACAGCGAAATCAAATTCTGCGATTAACAGAGCCCATCGCATCAATTTAGATGTTGGGCCAGAGACCGAGTTCAACCATTTGAGAGCGGCGTTATCGGTGTAGAGCTGGAACTTACTTCCCTCCAAGTAGCCTCTGAATTTCTCCATGGCCCACATCACAGCTGAGGCTTCCTTCTCGGCAGTGCAGTAGCATTGTTCGGTGGGAGATAGCTTTCTGCTAGCATACTCCTAGATGTCCCTTCCACCGTCACTCCTCTCCTGGACTAACACTGTTCCTAAGCCAGAGTCGCTGGTGTCCGTCTGCAGGCACATGTTCCGTTTAGGGTCAGGATGGGGTAGACCGGGAGCGTTGCATATCGCAGCCTTAATGTCTTGAAATGCTGTTTCTTCCTTGCTGGTCTATCGGAATGGGCGGTTGTTATGGAGTAGTATTGCCTTCTCTTCAAAGTGTGGCACGAAGCTGCTATACTATCCACACAAGCCAGGATATTGACATACTTGTCGCTTGGTCCGCGAGCGTTCAGCTTCTTCGATAGCTCGATTCTTCTCTGGTTGCCTTTCTGAGCCTTCAGATGTTAGGACATGGCCAAGATATTCTACGCGGGACTGGGTGAAGTGTCACTTCTCCAATTGGCAAGTCAGTCCATGAATCTTCAGTCATTCCAGTACATTCCTCAGATGTACAAAGTGTTATTGAAAATTCTTGCTGTGAATCAAAATGACGTCGAGATACGCTTGGCAAAAATCTCCAACATATCCTGATAACACCTTATCCATCAGTCGCATGAAAGTGGCAGGAGCATTCTTCAATCCAAACGGCATTACTGCAAACTGGTATAATCTTCTAGGTGTCACGAAGGCGGTCAGTGGTCTAGAACTTTCCTCGACCTCCGCTTGCCAGTATCTTGAGTTGAGATCCAGTGAGCTGAAAACCCTAGACCCACTTACTTGTTCCAGCGAGTTTTTCAGGTCAGGCATGGGGTAGGCATCACTAACGGTCTTCTCGTTCAAACTGCTCAAGTCCACACACAGTCGATACTCCCCATTCTTCTTCTTCGGTAGGACGTAGGTGAAATCCAACAGGATGCACAGGGTTCGATGAGACCTTGCCCTTCCACCTCATGAATCTTCTGGATGACGAAGTTGAGCTTATCCGGGTTGATTGGATATGGGCGTTGCGTGATGGGTGAGGAAGCGCTGCATTCGGTGGTGTGCGTTACCGTGGTAGTCTGTCCTATCTTATTGGTGATGATTTCCAGAAAGTCCTTTAAGGTATCTCAGCTCCTCCTCTTCACTCGGTCGAAGATACGTTAACTGGATATCTCCCAGGTCTTTGTCGACTTCCGCATCCTTGAAAGTCCGGAGATTTCCATCCTGCCAGGTGACTCTCAGGCGTCTGTCTTTTCCCAAAAAGACTTCATGAGCTGCATAGTCTAGGATCACCTTGTATTCCACCAGAAAGTCATGACCTAATATGATGTCAGGTATCAGGTTCTGAATCACTGCAACATCAATTACAATAGGCATGTTCATGCATTTAGCTGTTAGGTTAGTCTGTCCTTGAATGGAATAGGTTACCCCGTCCGCTGCTCCCACTACCCTTCCGAGATGGTGAGACTTCATAGGTGGTAGTAATCTGGCAGACAGGGCGAGTTGGCGGAGTGGTCAGGGGCGCACTGCTGTGAGCTTACATCCGGGAGATAATGGGTTTGAATCCCACTGTTGGCAGCCCTGAAGATGGTTTCCTGTGGTTTCCCATTTTCACACCAGGCGAATGCTGGGGCTGTACCTTAATTAAGGCCATGGCTGCTTCCTTCCAACTCCTAGGCCTTTCCTCTCCCATCGTCGCCATAAGACCTATCTGTGTTGGTGCGACGTAAGGCCACTAGCAAAAAGTAATCTGGCAACAGTATAGCTGAAAAATTCTCGTTGCCAATCCTTAAGATGATAGCTGGGCAGGGTTATCCTGTTCTACTCACAATCTGACCATTCCCTCTCCTGCTTGACCAGGGTTGCTCGTCTGTCAGGTCTTGAGGCACATTCCTGTTCCCGGTCCCATCCCTCCTCAATCCAGAATGGGCCAGACCTAGATTTCCAACGTCAAGGCTGGGCACTTGTTCTTCAGGTGTCCCATTCTTCCACACTGGTAGCACATCCTAACTGCGTTGGTCTCTTCCGTAGCTTTCTCTTGTGTTCCTCTTCCAGCTGGGCAATAATTCTGTGTAGATCATCAAAGGATCTCAGTTGTGATACTTTCACTAGGGGTCGAATCTTATTGTGGGGTAGCTCTGTGACGTCTGGTAAGATCTCGTTTTCGCTTCCTTCCGGGTGCAGACGCTTGAAGAGTTGGTACTTCTGTAGGACGAAGGCGCTAGCTCTCATGCCAGTGGGTTGTGCCTCAGTCAGTAGTTTCCTTTTCACGGAGCTCTTCACCCCTTCGGAAATAAACCTAGTGAGGAATTCCGTCTTGAAGTCCGTCCAGTTTAAATTTAAACCCTTCAAGTTATTCCTCCACGTAGCGGCTTGCCCCTTTAATCGCGGTGTGATGAGTTGCGTGAAGATGTCCTCCATTAGATTAGTCCTTCCTAACAGACTGACCGATTACTCGATGAAGGTAGTCGGGTTTTCTTTCAGTCGCCCGTGGAATTCCGGAAGGCTCTCTATAATCACCTTCAGGTCTAGGTGTCCTGTATTGCCGGTTAGGTTTGAGGGGTTTAGAGGTGTGGTGATACATCTTGTTTGAGTTAATCTGTCTTCTACTGCGTGAAGGATGCTTTCCCTTATATTCTGTACATCTCCCTTGATGGTCGAAAACCGGTTTTCTAACCTTCCTTCAGCAGCAGAAATACGGCTCCCAAAATTTCCCTCAACGGTAGGAATTTTCCCCTCAACCTGTTGCTTTGTGCTGGAAACCTGGATTTCCATCTCCTCCTTGAGGTTTGAGATATCCCCTTCCAGCTGGCTTACCCTACTGTCGATCTGTTCAACCTGTCCCAGTTTTGACCTGATGTCTGATATCTGCTGCAATAATCAATTGGTGACGTCGCTAATTTGCGATGAAATTTTGTCATTTACGGTTGAAATGTTCGATTCTAGGCCCTGTTCAACTTTGTCAACCGGCGTGTACACTTGCAATATTTGTCCGGTTAAGACTGTATTTGCTTCAGAAATTTCGTCTTAAATTTTGTCATTTACTTTCAAAATTTGCTTGCTTGTTGTTTAAAGGGGCCTAACATCGAAGGTCATCGGCCCATTTCAAAATTTGGTCTGCAGGTTTGTAATTCTGTTCTGTTACGGTAGAATGCTCGTGAATCAACGCCTGAGATTTTGTCATTGAGAACCTGCATATTTTTGTTATATTTACCTCTTCTTCTGTCTCCGAATCTTCATCGACTTTGATGAAGAACTTTTTGGAATCTTCTCCTTTTTTCGACGAGTTCTTCCCGTAACCGTGTCTGCAGTGATTTCTTCTTCCCGTTCATCATTAGATTTCTCTTGGTGAGTTTGTCTTTGAGTTGTTTCACAGACATATTTTCTAGTATCACTTGCATTTTGATCTATTTCCCACTACATTCGTATTCACTCGTGAATTCTTACGTTCTCGTCATGGTCACCAGTTGATGTATCCACAGAGACGCACACAAAATCTTGTCAGTTGGTACACTTTTTATTTAGAACTATTTATCTACACATTACACATTAAACACGCATACAACCCAATTAACTACCATCACAACAAGACACCATATCAGCAAACCACGATTTTAAAAACTGCATGCCACTTGGAGATTGCAACCTTAAAACAGTGGACTGCTGACTGCTCACAAACATGTCTGCTCAAACACAACACGAGGTCACATACAATTCCTGTTAACCATAACTCCAACTAAGCAGTAACTCGTCTCCACCATCAAGACCACCTCCTTATATATGTGCCTGGACAGGGTTCTAGAAAAATATGTTTCACAATACCTTCTCATAAATTCTAGAGTGCTTAAAGGCCAGATATAATGTAAAGAATATTCTCCATAGTTCTTGTCTACCTGGTGCCATTCTGAATTTACAGTGTGTTTCACAATACTGTAGTGGATTACAAGTTATGTATACAGGTAATAATAAATTATATACCTACTATCAATTACAGGTTCTTACATTAACTAAACATATATATATACATACAGCACATGTTCCATGACATAACCTCACAAACAATGCGATCATCCGACTACGTAAATAATAATAATACTAAATGGTCAAAAATACTTCATAGCCATACATTACAAGTAATAATAATAATAATAATAATAATAATAATAATAATAATAATAATAATAATAATAATTCGAGCTTGATACTTGCATTCTTTACGTATGGGTGGGAGAATATTCTTTTTAAGTTATATCATTTTATCACACTTATGTCAGTTTAACCAACCCTTTGAAGAAATATAATATTCAATTAGCTTTCAGGACCTACAACAGCAGCTTTCATAAAATTCACAATTCTAGTTCAGTGAATTCTGTCAATAAATTTCCATGCCCAGGTGTTTACAGACTGACATGTCACAATTAAATTAGAATCTAGCGGGTTCCACCTTTTCAATACTAAATACAATGTTGTTGGATGGTATTTACAACATTATTTATTACAGAACATGTTTCGGTGTTCGACTTTTGACACCATCATCAGCTGTTCAGAAAGTGCGAAAAAACTTGGCAATCTAAACATTAAACAACATATTGTCATATGTAACTCCTTAATATACATATATACAAACAATAGAATATTGCACTAGTTAAATCCTAAAACATCTACAGTAAATTATGCTATATTAAAACTCTAATATGTAACAAGAGAATTCTTGTAAGTCATAAATATAAAATTTCTCGTCTGTTTGACGAGTTGTCTTCACATTCCTTAATGTCTGTGATTTTGTACTATCGTACCTGGAGATCATGGAAACACTGTCTAAGGGACAGAAGCTTGACATTACGGAGGCATGTCTAATACATCTAGACCAATACTATAACGCTAACCTGAATTTGAATGAAATCTCGGAAAAACCCAAAATTTTATTTGATTGTTTGATTCTGTTACTTAAGTTAAAAATTCCAGAAAATTCGAGCGTATTCCGAACTCTACATAACAACTTTGCTTACTACTGTCTTCGTCCACAACGCCCCCCGGACTCTCTCCCAAAAAGTTCAACGTTCTAGAAACTTCCCCTTTGCCGCCCGTACTTCTCCTTCCCTGCGCTTCATCACAGAGCACAAGATACTAGCAGACACATTCATCGCGCCGCAGCCGTCACGTGAATTACACAGCTTTAGAGGTGAGTCAGCCGTATCAACAGTTAGATTCAATTAGTTTTCTTTATCAATATTCTCGCTTTTCTCTTAACATTGGGTGTCATTATTGCAGGGTTCTATTGAACTGAGAAGACATGTCCACCTAACAACTGTAGGACAAATGAAATTACAGTTCCAACCACGCATACAGCATTAAAAATACGAAGTTTTTTGTACTTAATAAATTTAAGAAGACGGCCCAGTTTTAACAATCATATTGTATATAATGAGCTTTTAATCCATCTAAGTGGTTATTATATACATGAAATGAACATTTTAACATCAAATGGACTGCATACAATTTTAAATCCTCAAGCTTAAGTTCGCATTTGAATTCGATAGTACGATAGTACAAAATCACAGACATTAAGGAATGTGAAGACAACTCATCAAACAGATGAGAAATTTTATATTTATGATTTACAAGAATTCTCTTGTTACATATTAGAGTTTTAATATAGCATAATTTAATGTAAATGTTTTAGGATTTAACTAGTGCAATATTCTATTGTTTGTATATATGTATATTAAGGAGTTACATATGACAATATGTTGTTTAATGTTTAGATTGCCAAGTGTTTTCGCACTTTCTGAACAGCTGATGATGGTGTCAAAAGTTGAACACCGAAACATGTTCTGTAATAAATAATGTTGTAAATACCATCCAACAACATTGTATTTAGTATTAAAAAGGTGGAACCCGCTAGATTCTAATTTAATTGTGATCTCAGTTCAATACGGACCAACAGATGAAGTTCCTTACGTTTAAAGACTGACATGTGCTGACTGTAAAAATACGTTCATCGTAAAACAGGAAGATCCTCTAACATCCGGTATATGGAACATGTAAACGCTTTTAATTATGACAGATATTCTGCTTTAAAGAAACTTATCATAACTTCACCACAACACAACAGGACATGGACATTCTTTCTTTTAATCAGAAAGGCCTTGTTCTCAATTCCCTAGGAAACCAAAAAAACAAACCCCACGGCACTTAACGCCCTTGAAAGGGCCTTGGCCTGCCCAGCGACCACCTTCAGCCCGAAGGCCTGCAGATTACGAGGGGTTGTGTGGTCAGCACGACGCATCCTCTCGGCCGTTATTTTGGGCTTTCGATGCTGGGGCTGCTATCTCACAGTCAGATAGCTCCTCAATTCTGATCACGTTGGCTGAGTGGACCTCAAACCAGCCCTCAGGTTGAGAGAAAAATCCCTGACCTGGCCGGGAATCGAACCCGGGGCCTCCAGGCGAGAGGCAGGCACGCTACCCCTACACCACGAGGCTGGCACAATTCCCTAGGAGAATATTTTATATCATGAGATCAACATTCTAACCCTGCATTCAATCTGAATGAAATCTCTCAGAAGACCAAATGTATTTATGAATTCAATTATCCCTACAATTTCCAAATATTATGCCAGAATATTTGAATATTTAAGTCGAGTCATATCAATGACCTTCCAAATGTCTCCTCTTATCCTCTGCCTATATCTCCCACTCTGCCCATTCTCCTTACCCTGAAATACCCCTCCCTTCCCTGCCACTTCTTCCTTTGCAATGCTAATACTAGCTCTTAAGTCAGTGTGTCTTTGACAGCTGGGCCAGGCATCGCACAGCGACCTTGAAGGCTAAGCTTGACTTCCCATTATTAGTTTACAAGTTTTTTCCCATGCCCCTCTTAGCATTGATTAGTAAATATTTTTCCTATTATTTTTCTTTTAAATATCCCCATTCAACGCCCTTAAGGACGGATGCAAACTCACTTTAAGAACATTGGGATATCCTTCAAATATTCCATCTTTGATGATTGATTATTTTAGTTATTTAGTTGTTTTATGAACTACATACATCAGATTCATACTGTGGATTGTCAGTAGATGGTGATATACAGGTTGCTCTCATAAGACTCAATGTGTTCCAGAAGAAATAATTTCTTCACAGCCCAATTTAAATTATTTGTTTTTGATCAATTTAACAACCATTATAAAGTTGTTTGCCTGTAATTTGTAAATAATCTTTTGATTATTTTAAAACATTGTTCATTTCATTGATGCAACCTGTACCTACACATTTGGAACAACCCTCTCAAGTTTTTAAATTAGTCTATTCTCATTTTTTCAGAAGACTAGTGTCAAGTGATAATTCAAGAATTTTAATGTGGACTAAAGTGTTTCACAGTGTATTTATACTTTTATTTATACAAACCCCATTTTATTTAATGATTGTGTCCTTATTTTAGTTTAACTTGTGTAAATGAATAGCTGAAGATGGCCGGGCTGAGTGGCTCAGACGATTGAGGTGCTGGCCTTCTGACCCTAGCTTGGCAGGTTCGATCCTGACTCAGTCCGGTGGTATTTGAAGGAGCTCAAATACGTCAGTCTCGAGTCGGTAGATTTACTGGCACGTAAAAATCTTCTGCAGGACGAAATTCTGGCACTTCGGCATCTCCGAAAACCATAAGAAAAGTAGTTAGTGGGACGTAAATCAAATAACATTAATTATTATTAGCTGAAGATGATCGAGTTATACAGTTGAAACTAGTCCTCTTTGTAAAAAATGTATGTATTGATTAGGTGGAATAAGACATCAAGTGGGCCAATGACCTTCGATGTTAGGCCCCTTAAAACAACAAGCATCATCATCAAAACAGCAAGTTACAAACCAAGGCTGTAGAAAGTGACTTCCCCATCTATACGCTATGGTTGTGGTAGGTTAGAGAATCTGAAAAGGGAAATGGATAAATTATAGTTGGATGTAGTTGGTGTAAGTGAAGTACGTCGGCACGAGGAACAGCCATTTTTGTCAGACGACTACAGAATTTTTTATTTTTTTTTGTAATATCTGAAGCCATCTCTTTTCAGTTTTGACTCAGATAATTTTTAACTGTTAGGTTCTTCAGTCTGTCATATTTTTCATTTTTGGTAGTGGCTTTACGTTGCACCGACGCAGATAGGTCTTATGGTGACGATGGGATAGGAAAGGCCCAGGAGTTGGAAGGAAGCGGCCATGGCCTTAATTAAGGCAAAGTTCCAGATTTGAAGTTCATAATATTTAAATAGAAATAAACATAAATGTTTATACATTTCTAAATATTTGAGTTTGATTTGATAGAGTCTGATAATGATCTTCAAGAACGAATCATGTCATTCTATTTTAAATAAGTTGTTTTCTTTTTCAACTAGTTTATATATTTATGACTCAAAATTAGTTCCAGCAGACTGAGGAACCTAACAGTTAAAAAATAAAAAGTCCAGAATTATCAATACAAATTCAAACAGGGGAAATGCAGGAGTTAGTTTAATAATGAATGAGAAAATAGGGTAATGGTTAAGCTACGTACTATGACCAGCATAGTGAAAGGATTATTGTTGTGAAGATAGACACCAAGCCAGTTGCACTACAATAGGGCAGGTCTGTGTGCCCACTAGTTCAGTAGATAATGATGGAATCAAAAGAATAAATGAAGAGATAGAAGATTTCATTACAAGGTGATGAGAATCTAATTGTGATGGGAGACTGGAATGCAGTGGTAAGCCATGAAAGAGAAGATAATGTAGTAAGTAAATTTGGATTGGTATCTAGGAATGAAAGAGGAATCCAACTGGTTGAATCCTGTACCAATCATAATTTAGTCCTTGCTATTACTTGGTTCAAACACCACAAACGATGGTTGCGTTACGTGGATGAAACCTGGAGACTTGCGAGTACCGGTAATCAAATAGATTTCATTATGATTAGGCAGAGATTCAGAAACCAGGTGTTGGTTTGCAAGACTTTCCCAGGAGCAGACATGGACTTTGACCACAACTTGCTGGTCAAGAAGTGCCATCTGAAGTTGAAGAAATTGAAGAAAGGAATGCAAGGAGATAGGATCCAGACAAGTTGAAAGAAAAGAGCATCGGGGATTGTTTCAAGGAACATGTCCCAATTCATAAAGGCGGATATAAGGAAGAACTTGAAAATTACCATGGCATATCTCTTGTAAATATGGCCTACAAAATTCTGTCTTTTATTATATTACAGCATTTAAAACCATTTGCTGAAAATGTTATTGGGGATTATCAGAACGGTTTTCATAGTAACAGATCCATTACAGAGAACATATTTGCAATTAAGACTGTTAATGATAAAGTGTGGGAACACAAGGAGTCGGTTCATTATCTCTCTATAGATTTCTTCAAGGCCTATGATTCAGTCCATAGAGAAGGGCTGTGGAACATCATGATGGAGTTTGGCTTTCCCATAAAATTAATTAACATGTGCAAACTGTATATTGATGGTAATGTTAGCTGTGTTTTTCTCAAGGGTAGAAAATCAAGTTCCTTCCAGAATAAAACTGGATTGAGACAAGGGGATGGACTATCTCATCTTCTATTCAACACTGCACTGGAGAAGATTATCAGGAAATTAGCTCTTGTACTTGCTGGCATCATATTGGGGAGACAACATAAAGTCCTTGCATATGCAGATGATATTGTTCTTATTGGGCGCAACGAATTGGAAATTAGCAGTTATTTGTGGAACTAGAGGAAATGGCAGCAAAAATTGGCTTACGGATGAATGATATAAAGACACATTACATGGTTGTACAGAGACCGAATCATGAGGAGGTTGACAGATTGCCTTTGAAGATTGGGAAATATATATTTAACCCATATGCACCCACCCGCCCTTTGCTCTGACATTGCTAGGAATCCGCCAACATTTTAGTATGCAACCTGGGTGTTGCAAGCTTCGGTTAAAACAGTATAGTGGGTGATCGACTGCGCGTATTATCACGGGACCTATTTTATATTATTGAGAATTTCCACACTATTGCTCATCACACAAAAAACAGAACAATACAGAAATATAACACATAAAAATCCCTTTTAAATCTTAAATTTTTCATTAACTTAACTCACCTCGGAAGTTCTTTAATATGTGTTATGGCCTTAATTATACGACACAAGCCTAACATTTGCCTGATTTTGAAATAAGGAAATAATAGGAAACCAATACGACATGAGCCTAACATTTACCCAATTTGGAAAGGAACTAATGGGAAACAAATCACGAGTAAGCGAATGATGGGATTTGAACCTATATCCTAAATACGAACTTACAGCTGTATGTCTCACTCGGTTTATTATTATTATTATTATTATTATTATTATTATTATTATTATTATTATTATTATTATTATTATTCAGTCTGAGGATCAGTGGTAAAGTGTTCACATTCAGGTACCAAGATCGTAGGTTTAAATCCGGCAGTCGCAATCGGATCTTGAGGGGCGGGAGAGCGGTAGAATGTTCATTCGGCATTCCATGTCGTAAGATATTACTACCCGAAAGATCTCTGGTGATATATTTCGTTTTCATTCATGCACAGGATTACTAATACCTTCTTCCACACTAACACTGCTGTAATCAGAGCCTAAAACATCAAATATGCTTTGAATTTCGCTATTACTGAGCATTTCATGTGAGCATCTTCCTTCTCAGCCATCTTGTCAACAACAGAATACAGATTTCCTGATCGATATTTTAATCAATTCTCTTTGCCTGAGAAGTATACCAGAGCACTCTCGTGACACCTTGAGACACCAAGAACAGATTTCAATTAGAAATGTTTCCGAAAAAAGCCAACAGATGTCACAAATGTCTCCAATATGCGACCTTGCATCCCAGCTTACCAGTCCGCTTGTGGAGTCCTGGCCCAGCCGTTCGAGCGCGTACAGACTTTGCTGGGCTGGACATGTACTGAGGATTCAGGATAACAGAGCACCAGTAAATCTATACAAGGGATCTCTTAATCGGAAAAGACCTTCAGGAATACCCTGAAGCACCTGGAAGAAAGAGTTCAGCAAGGTATGCCGGAACCTCCAAATTGATAACTGGGAAGAGCGGGCTCAAGATTGAAAGGGATGGAAGAGGATTGTGAGATCGGCACAGGAACTTCACATCCCGCAGAAGCCTGCGGAGTGTAGTGAGTGAGTATGTTGCACAAGGACTAAATGAAAAGGCTGAAGGAAACACAATAGAGGAAGAATGCGCAGGTGTGCAGAATGAGGTCAGTAGGGCTGCTGAAGAAAGGTTAGGAAGGAAGGAAGGAATGTAGGATCAGCTAAGAATCAATAAGGCAAGCTGATATAAGTACCAACATAGTTGGAGATGTGTGGGATCTGGTAAATGCGGCACTGGTGAAATTTAAGGAAGCGGAGATTGTTATCAGTGGAGTACTGTGTAGGAGGGATACTGACTGGAGGGTGATTGGGGATTTGAATGAGACTATGGAGTGGGTAAGTGGGAAAACTGGGAGTGAAATTTCTAGATCCTAATGGGTGGGTAGGAGATAGGGATCTGCGCTCAAATGGCCTTCACTTAAACCGCAGTGGTACGTATAAGTTAGGAAATTTGTTTGGAAGGGTAATAGGGAGGTACATTCAGGGAAATGGGGTGGCCTAGGGAGCGGTGATGAGGGAACAGGGAACTGGAAATCAAGTAGGGATGACATAAAAATGTTAGTGTTGAACTGTAGAAGTATTGTAAAGAAAGGAATAGAATTGAGTAATTTAATAGATATATATTTACCGGATACTGTAATAGGAGTTGAATCATGGCTGAGAAGTGATATCATGGATGCAGAAATTTTCTCATGGAACTGGAGGGTGTATCGTAGAGATAGGTTAGAAATGGTGGGAGGGGGAGTATTCATTCTGGTGAAAGAAGAATTTGTTATCTACAAAAAAGTTAAAGATGAAAAACATGAAATTCTAGGTGCAAGGCTGATTTCTAAAGATAATAGGCAGCATGATATCTTTGGAGTGTACAGACCGGGAAAGGTTAGCGCTGACTTGGATGCAGAATTATTTGATTAGATAATCAGCTATGTGGGAAACGACATGGAAAGGAATGTGATTGTAGCGGGAGATCTGAATTTACCAGATGTCAATTGGGAAGGAAATGCGAACGACAGGAAGCATGACCAACAAGTGGCAAATAAGTTAATATGGGAAGGACAGCTGATTCAGAAAGAGATGGAACAAACTAGAGAGAAAAATATCCTGGATGTGGTGCTGGTAAAACCAGATGAGCTCTATAGAGACACCGAAGTAATAGATGGTATTAGTGATCATAAAGCTGTTTTTGTCGTAGTTAAAAATTAATGTGATAGGAAGGAAGGTCTTAAAAGTAGGACTATTAGGCAGTACAATATGGCTGATAAAGCAGGCATGAGGCAGTTTCTAAAAAGTAAATATCACCGGCGGAAAATGGTAAATAAAAATGTAAACAGACTCTGGGATTGTTTTAGAGCAATTGTTGAGGAATGTGAAAACAGGTTTGTACCTTTAAAGGTGGTAAGGAATGGTAAAGACCCAGCTTATTATAATAGAGAAATAAAGAGACTAAGAAGGAGGTGCAGATTGGAAAGAAATAGAGTTAGAAATGGCTGTGGAAGTAAAGAGAAATTGAAGGAACTTACTAGGAAGTGGAATCTAGCAAAGAAGGCAGCTAAGGATAACATAATGGCAAGCATAATTGGCAGTCATGCAAATTTTAATGAAAAATGGAAAGGTATGTATAGGTATTTTAAGACAGAAGCAGGTTCCAAGAAGGACACTCCAGGAATAATTAATGAAGAAGGGGTGTGTGTATGTGAGGATCTTCAAAAGGCAGAAGTATTCAGTCAGCAGTATGTAAAGATTGTTGGTTACAAGGATAATGTCCAGATAGGGGAGTAGACTAAGCTAAAGAAGTAGTAAAATTTACATACGAGGATGGTTTGAAAAGTTCTCGGAATCACCACTAGATGTCAGTGCTAGAGCAATGAGGTTCCCGCCCAATAATCACACATCCTTTTTGAGTGAACACTTGGCGCGTCAGTGCTCTAGCTGCAGGAGTGTGGTAGCGACGACTCTTTGTTGTTGTTCCCACGTAGTGATTTGTGACATTGGAAAAAACTGAGATTCGATCAGTGATTAAATACTTTGTAAAGAAAGGTATGAAAGCAAAGGAAATTCATGCCGACTTTCAGAACACACTGGGGAGCTCTGCTCCTTCATTTTCAACTGTTGCCAAGTGGACCAGCAAGTTTAAATTTGGTCGGGAGAGCTTGGATGATGATCCGCGTAGTGTATGGCCAAAAAGTGTTACGACCCCAGAATTTATCGCAAAAGTGCATAAAATGGTCATGGAGGGTCGTCGACTGAAAGTGCGGGAGATTGCTGAAGCTGTAGGGATGTCCTCTGAACGGGTATAATATTTTTTAACCGAAGAATTGTCCGACTCGTTGGCTGAATGGTCAGCGTACTGGCCTTCGGTTCAGAGGGTCCCGGGTTCGATTCTCGGCCGGGTCGGGGATTTTAACCTTCATTGGTTAATTCCAGTGACCCGGGGGCTGGGTGTTTGTGCTGTCCCCAACATCCCTGCAACTCACACACCACACATAACACTATCCTCCACCACAACAACACGCAGTTACCTACACATGGCAGATGCCGCCCACCCTCATCGGAGGGTCTGCCTTACAAGGGCTGCACTCGGCTAGAAATAGCCACACGAAATTATTTACTGAAGAATTGGTATGAAAAAATTATCCGCAAGATGGGTACTGGGGCTCTTGACATTGGACAATAAACGCACCAGATTGGAAATGTCCGAACAAAGTCTGGCCCGTTTTCAGTGCAACCAACAAGATTTTTTGCGCCAGTTTGTGACTACAGATGAAACTTGGGTCCACTACTATACCCCAGAGACAAAACAGCAGTCAAAGCAGTGGAAAAATGCTGATTCACCACCACCAAAGAAAGCAAAAGCAGTGCGTTCGGCCAGAAAGTTCATGGCCTCAGTTTTCTGGGATGCAAAAGGCATTCTGCTGATAGATTATCTTCCTACTGGCCAAACAGTTACAGGGCAATACTATGCAAACCTCCTAGACCAACTACAGGAAAAGATATGCGAAACAAGGCCTGGTTTGGCAAGGAAAAAGGTCATCTTTCATCAGGACAACGCTCTGCCGCACACAAGTGTTATTGCCATGCAAAACTTCATGAACTGGGGTACGAATTATTGCCACATCCACCTTATTCACCTGATTTGGCACCATGAGACTTTCATCTATTCCCCAAGCTGAAAATTTTCCTCAGTGGACGGAGATTTTCTACAAGGGAAGAACTGACAGCCAAATTGGAGAGGTATTTTGCAGGCGTGGAGGAATCTCATTTTCGATATGGGATCAAGGCATTGAAACATCGCTGGATCAAATGCATTAGTCTACAGGAAGACTGTGTTGAAAAATAAAAGCAGTTCCACCGAGGTTCTAGTACATTCCGAGAACTTTTCAAACCACCTACGTATGATAACAGTGACATTTACAATAAGATACAAAAGTTGAAAACTAGAAAGGTGGCTGGAATTGATAAGATTTCTGGGGATATACTAAAGACAATGGGTTGGGATGTAGTACCATATCTGAAGTACTTATTTGATTATTGTTTGGTTGAAGGAGCTATACGAAATGGAGAGTTGTTATAGTAGCCCCTGTGTATAAAGGAAAGGGTGATACATATAAAGCTGAAAATTACAGGCCAGTAAGTTTGACATTCGTTGCATGTAAGCTTTGGAAACGCATTCCATCTTATTATATTAGACATGTTTGCGAAATTAATAACTGTTTTGATTGATAGAAGGCAGTTCGGTTTTAGGAAAGGTTATTCCACTGAAGCTCAGCTTGTAGGATTCCAGCAAGATATAGCAGATATCTTGGATTCAGGAGGTCAAATGGACTGTGTCGCGATTGACCTGTCTAAAGCGCATGACAGGGTAGATCATGGGAGACTATTGGCAAAAATGAGTGCGATTGGACTAGACAAAAGAGTGACTGAATGGGTTGCTCTATTTCTAGAAAATAGATCTCAGAGAATTAGAGTAGGCGAAGCTTTATCTGACCCTGTAATAATTAAGAGAGGAATTCCTCAAGGCAGTATTATTGGACCTTTATATTTTCTTATATATATATATATATATATAAATGATATGAGTGAACAAGTGGAATCAGAGGTATGGCTTTTTGCGGATGATGTTATTCTGTATAAAGTAATAAATAAGTTACAAGATTGTGAGCAACTGCAACGTGACCTAGATAATGTTGTAAGATGGACAGCAGGCAATATTATGTTGATAAACGGGGTTAAAAGTCAGGTTTCACAAGTGGAAAAGTTCTCTCAGTTTTAATTACTGCGTTGATGGGGGTGAAAGTTCCTTTTGGGAATCATTGTAAGTATCTAGGTGTTAATATAATATACCGGGAAATAGTTATGGGGCCAGAGCATGGGAAGGATCTCAGGTTGTGTGCTGTTGCGATTGGAGTCGGTACAGAGAAGGATGATTTTGCAGGGCGAATAATAGATGGTAATTAAAATTTTTGACAATATTTATTGATAATCTCAAGTGAATCGCCCTGCCTCTCATTCGCCGACATTAAATTTTCAATTGATCTCTTCAGAATGCAATTAGGTAAATGAAATATGCGCGCTGTCACAATCTTATACATCCATGCAATTTTAATAATGTTCAGAATAAATATCAGTTTTCTAAGATCTCAATACACCCTAAAGTTCATCTAGGATCTCTCATATAAACTTAAATTCAAAATAACACTCTGATCATAGAACTTCATTCAACCACTTGTTGATTTACCAAGATTTTTAGATTGCAAATTAAATCCGTCACTTGTGGTGAAAACCTAAAGTCTTTCTAAAATTGTTAAATATAATATTAGCTTACACTTGCTTTAGCAATCCTATAGTTCAAATTAAATATTTTCAATCACTTGAAGAAATCCTACAGTACATCTACAAGATTGTTAAATAGTGCACTTGTTATATGACAAGCCCTACAGTTCATCTAGTTATGGTGAAATGATTTCAGTTTACACAACTTCGAAGAGTAACCTAAAGTTCATTGAAATATGACTTGAAGTCTTATTGAATCCTACAATTTCTACAAGCAGAATTCACATGATTAAAAATTACAAAGCATTTTTCATTTGATCAACGTAGCACTGTTGAATGATTGAGTGCATTATTAAAAGGTCAGTTATTGTCTAAGTGTAATTACTCACTTAAGAGAAGGTAAGGTACACTTATATCACATGTGTTCTGCTCATAAGAATGGATGAAGTACGGCTCTGCAACTTGGTGACTGGAGCTTCTGCAGCGAACAGCCTGAACTCGAACTCAGCCCCAGCAGCGTACCACATTCCATCCCACGACAACACCACGTTTAATCCCTCGTAGATACCATGATTAATCCCTCACTGGATACCACAAATGTCCCTCGAAGACACCACGAATAATCCCACGCTGTATATGACGTTCTACGTAGTGTTATATTACGACACCACCAAGATTTCCAGTGTTTTAAAAAATGTTTGCATCCGGGAGATAGTAGGTTCGAATCCCACTATCGGCAGCCCTGAAAATGGTTTTCCGTGGTTTCCCATTTTCTCACCAGGCAAATGCTGGGGCTGTACCTTAATTAAGGCCACGGCCGCTTCCTTCCAACTCCTTGTCCTTTCCTATCCCATCGTCGCCATAAGACCTATCTGTGTCGGTGCGACGTAAAGCCCCTAGCAAAAAAATATTCAGTTCTTTTCTTATGACACTAATCGAACGTTCAAGGAAAAACGTGAAATTTAGCCACACTCAGTCCTATTAATTACTAAATATTTGAGTGGAATAGTACTTCAAATAGTTCACAATTGTAATTGCATACAAGAAATGCATCTCAAGACTAATAAAATTATCATTAATTGAAGGTTTAATTTATCACGCACAATTTCTTATTATGCTTGTCACTGTAAATGATCACAACAGAGTTCAAATATGTGAGGAATTAACAAAGTTCATAATACTGTTGAATGGTAAATTAAACACTGGTATTCTCAGTTCTACCTGAATGCACAGTCTCTATCGCAAGATCACTTGTTCAAGAAATCTGTAAATCTTATATGAGGAAACTCGGTTTGATAGAACTTTATAACATCTCACACGTCTACGACGCGGTTGAAACTTCACTTACTACGATCTCACACAAATTCAAAGTTTTAGAATCTGACTTGCACATCTCTCGCGAAGTGCGACGGAGCAGTATGACTTCTAGCCATGATCAAGTTGTAGATTTCAACTGACTATATCCTTGAGTCGTTGACCTATTTATATTCTGCTGGAAGCGAGCTCACTGGGTCAAGCGACAGAGGGGTGGTTATGCATTCCAAACTTCAACTTGTCATATCTTCTAAACTACTAGGTGGATTGATTTCAAATTTTCAACATCGTAGATTTGAAATGTGGGCTAAATGTTAGCGTTTGTCTTGTTTTCTTGTTGAGTCGTTTAGAAGTTATAAAAATAATTTCTAGACGTTTCCATGGGGAGGTGAGGTACATGTGGCGCTGACGTCACTTGACCTTGTTCCCCTCTCTTGCTGTTTCCCTCACACTTACACAGAGCAGCAGAGATGAGAACATTCCCTCGGACAGCTGTTCCTTATGTCACAACTTAAAGATTTAATAACCTGATGTGCCAGGGCCTATGCCTTCCTGGTACAATAAGGAAAGATCTTCATTGGGGTAATCACATAAATGGGATTGTAAATAAAGGGTACAGATCTCTGCACATGGTTATGAGCATGTTTAGGAGTTGTAGTAAGGATGTAAAGGAGAGGGCATATAAGTCTCTGGTAAGACCCCAACTAGAGTATGGTTCCAGTGTATGGGACCCTCACCAGGATTACCTGATTCAAGAACTGGAAAAAGTCCAAAGAAATGCAGCTCGATTTGTTCTGGGTGATTTCTGTCAAAAGAGTAGCGTTACAAAAATGTTGCAAAGTTTGGGCTGGGAAGAATTGGGAGAAAGGAAACGAGCTGCTCGACTAAGTGGTACATCTCAATAATAATAAATATGTTCACTAATCCACCTATTCAATACTTTATTTCCACTTAAAGTGATTACATAAACATATAAAACACATAAAAAATAAAAAATAAAGTATTGAATAGGTGGATTAGTGAACACCTTTATTATTTTTGAACTGTAAATTTTCAGTATGGACCAATAATCAGGTTTATAACATGTAATAGGTGGTATGTTCTGAGCTGTCAGCTGAGAGATGGCATGGAATGATATTAGTAGATGAATAAGTTTGAGTGGTGTCTTTAAAAGTAGGAAAGATCACAATATGAAGATAAAGTTGGAATTCAAGAGGACAAATTGGGGCAAATATTTGTTCATAGGAAGGGGAGTTAGTGATTGAAATAACTTACCAAGGGAGATGTTCATTAAATTTCCAGTTTCTTTGAAATCATATAAGAAAAAGCTAGGAAAACAACAGATAGAGAATCTGCCACCTGGGTGACTGCCCTAAATGCAGATCAGGATGGATGGATGGATTGATTGATTGATTGATTGATTGATTGATTGATTGATTGATTGATTGATTGATTGATTGATTGATTGATTGATTGATTGATTGATTGATTGATTGATTGATTGATTGATTGATTGATTGATTGATTGATTGATTGATTGTAACTCAGGAGATACTATACTTGATTGACGAACAACAAAGGTACAAGAATGCAAAAAAAAATAGGAGGGCAGAAAAGAATACAGGCAATTAAAGAATAAAATAGATAGAAAGCGTAGCACAGCTAAGGAAGAATGGCTGAAAGACAAGTGCAAGGATGCTGAAGGTTGTTAGATTGTAGGAAAAGTAGATGCTGCATACAGGAAAATCAAGGAAACCTTTAGAGAACTTACCCGGTCAACTCAGCAAGCATACAAGAGATGCCAAGGTGGACCTTTCGTTTGCAAGCTGTCCCAATTTTAGAGGCATTTAAAGGACAAGGGTTGATGACAATACGAAGAAAATAATTTTATTTAAAATAGGCGTGACATATATTTTAAGATATGCACATAAAATTTTAATTTAACATAATCATCTCTTGCTGAACGTTGCCTGATTAACTCATGAATTTACAATTGCCAAAATTTTTTAAATTCATGTTGCTGGATTTTTGCTGGTGCTGCCACATCTTGAATATTCTGCAAAAGAATAAATAATAAAAATTAGTCTTATCTTCTGTCTGCGCAAAAAATAATAAATGGAAGAACTCCTTCCTATCCTTGGATTACTGATCCATCCTAATAACATATCCATATCCATAAATCCATCTTTAAGCATAACACCAGCTGCATTATTTTAAACAAAAATAATAATAAATGTCGACTTAGTGCACGTGATTGATGACCATGCCATCCCTTATCCTAATCTGTACACTATATTACAGAAAAGCATGCGACTCTGTCGTTGCTGATTTCTAGGCCTAATCTGGATATGATGTCAGCATCATCATAACTATTTTTTAAATGAAGATAGTCTCTCAACTAACACAATTTCTGATTATTAACAATCTGCAGTCCAATTTTCTGTCACATGTTCCAACAGTCTGGTCCAAGTTAAGCTTGAACATTTTTACCTAGTCAGACTAAAATCAGAACTTTTATTAGTAACTACAATTATATTCTATAAACATGAGTCTAGTGAGTTATTTACAGCTTTACACTAAAGTCTAACATCTCATTTGCCATATATGAAAGATTACTGGTCTAAAGAATTTGTTTGTCATGTGCCTTTCTTCAGTGAAATTTTCACTAGGAAACGTTTTTTACAAATATTTTGTATGCTCCATTTAGAAAACACTCAAAATCAAGGTACCAGCCTTAGAACCAGACCTCAGAGAGTCAGTTATTTTCTAAAATATGTGTGACAGTAAATGTAGGGAATATTTCATACTTGGGCCAAACTTGGAAGATAGG